>NC_089273.1:25579072-25902572 GCF_963678975.1 Dysidea avara
ATAGCATTTTTGAGACTTGTAAAAGCTCTGTCTTGTGCTTCTCCCCATACCCACTGAGTTTTAGTACTAAGGAGTTCTTGCAAGGGCTGAGTCTTGTCAGTTATATGTGGAGAAAATTTGCTTAGTTGATTAAGCATACCAAGAAATCGACGAAGTTCAGTGAGGTTACTTGGTGGTTTCATGTCACAAATTACATGGATTTTGTTTTGATCAAGCTGAATTCCTTCACTGTTTACAGTTTGGCCTAGGAAACTGATGCTGGTAGCACCGAAAATGCATTTCTCTTTGCTAAGTGTAAGGCCTGCTTCACTTATTCTTCTGAGAGTTGCTTTGAGACACTGATCATGTTCCTGTTCTGTTTTGCCATAAACTAAAACGTCATCAATTAGACAGATAACTCCCTCAAGATCTGACAAAATACCACTCATCTTTCGTTGGAAATGTTCAGGTGCAGAGGTTATTCCAAATGGAAGACGATTAAAGGCATATCTCCCAAATGGAGTAATAAATGTTATCAGTTTTGAGGATTCAGGTGTTAATTCAATTTGCCAGAAACCAGAATTAGCGTCAAGTTTTGAAAAATACTTTGCATCTCCAACTTGAGCTAACGTCTGTTCTACAGATGGCAAGATGTGACGCTCACGGCAAACACTTGTGTTAAGTTTTGTCAGGTCAACACAGATTCGAACTTTGCCATTGGGTTTTGGAACAACAACAATCGGAGAACACCATTCTGTGGGCTCTTCAATCTTTGAAATCACCCCAAGTGCTTCCATTCTTTGGAGCTCTTCTTTAACTTTAGGTAGCAGTGGTATTGCTATTCAACGTGGGGCATTTAGGGCAAATGGCTTAGCATCATTTCTGAGTTTGATCTGGTAACTGTCTTGAAGCTTGCCTAGTCCTGTAAATAATTGTGGGAACTGAATGAAAATATCACTGGCTTGTACTGGCTCAACAAATGACAGAATCTGTAGGGCTTCAATGGCAGGACTTCCTAACAAAGCTTTGTGTAAGTCTTCTATCACATAGACTGTTTGCTGGATTGATCTGTGGTTTCTTTCAAGGTAGCCCTCAAACTTCCCTTTGACTTTCAGTACATGTTGGCCTGGACCACTGAGTGTTCTGTCTGCTGGTGACAATGGACCATCTCTGCTTCTAGAGTATTCTGTGTTGGGAATAACTGTCACATCTGCTCCTGTGTCAATTTTAAACTGAACTGCTTGATCATTCAATGTCAGCTCTATCACCCATGGGTTGCTTTTATTTTCATGAATCATTCCTAGAAAGGAATTATCATCTGATTCTTCAGCTGATTTTGATGTCACTAGAGAATCTACACCATCTTGAATTTCTGTTGTTTCAGCTAGTTGGTCAATGGCACTTTTACTTCTACAAAATGCTTTGAAGTGGCCTTTCTTTTTACAGTTGTGGCAAATGGCTTCACTTGCTGGGCAGTAAGCTCTACCATGTGATGGAGTTTGGCCACACCTGGAGCAATTGTTAGGCCTTCCTGGTGGATTTTGTGGTCTTGAAGAATCCTTACTGTGGTGGGAGTATGGTTGCTTCTTCACCAGTTCAATTTGTGCTTCTCTTAGCAAGTCATTTCTCACTGTTCTCTGTTGCAGTTTTATGGATTCGCTCTGTCAAGCCATCGCTGTGGCTTTTTCTAAGGTAAGCTTACTATCCATCTGCAGTTTTTCTGACAGCTGGCTGTCTCTGATACCAACAACTATTCTGTCTCTGACCATTTGATCATGTAACTATCCATAATCACAATGTTCTGCCAAGGAATAGAGATCATTTATGAAGTCATCAACGGGCTCGCCTTCTTGCTGCACTCTTCTGTTAAATTTGGCATGCTCAAAGATAACATTGCAGCGCTTAACAAAGTGAGAGTCAAACTTGACTTTTACTGTATCGTACACTTTTGCCTGCTCTTCACTGAGGTTAAATGACTGGAAAATATAATCAGCCTTTGCACCCATAGAGTACACAAGAGTATTTACTTGGTTTACCTCTGACTTTGAGGATAGGCCAGAAGCTACTCGAAATCTCTCAAATCTGCAAATCCACTGGGGCCATTCTTCAGGTCTCTTGAAGTTGAATGGTTTAATTGGCTTAATCTGGTAGGATGCCATAACTGGTAACAAGGTTCTCAATTTCTGACACCATGTAATCAAGACACACGATAGTGTGTCGTGCGGCCCAAGAAGCCGGCGCGCCACACCGTGAGTATATTGACAGGAAGAACGAAAACGTCATTTTCACACCTTTGTATCTCGGTGATCACTTATCTGATTGGAACCAAATTTACTACGCAGTTGCCCGCCAGCCAAGGGAGTCTACATTCCAAATTTGAAGGAAATCGCTCCAGCCATTTCCGAGATACGAGCTTCCAAAGTTTCGTTTTTTTTTCTTCGTTTTTTTTTTCTTCTTCTTCGTCTTTTCGCACACTTGCAAAAATTGCTGTAACAAGCAAACGCGTACTCCGATCGCCTTGAAATTTGACACACATAAAGGGAGTCCAAAGGCGAATCCTAGCATCAAATTTGGTACAAATCCGATGAATGGTTCAGGAGTTATGACCGATTATTCGCGTAAAACAAGATCGATTTGTTGTCACGCCTACAGGGTAAACCGCTTCATGGAATGAGTTGAAATTGCTATGTAGATGGAGTAACCATCGTAGGAGTGCCTTTCGGTGGTTTGAAAGGAATCGAGATAAAGACCACGGAGATATGACACAAAACCCAACCTGTGTCACAATTACGCGATTGATTTTTATGAATAAAAAGTATTAGTTTTCACGCCTACTAGGCAAACCGCTTAGAGCAATGAGCTGAAAATCGGTGTATAGCTGGAATAATCTTCATAGAAAGTCCTTGCAGTAGTACAGAAGAATCGAATTACAAATCACTGAGTTATGATTCGAAAGCCAACTCCGTGTAGCAAATGCGAGATCGAGATACTCTAGTAGAACAGTCACCCTAATAGAGCATTCGGCTAATTTATTTACTCCATTATAGAATTTTATTACATCACAAGTTATTCTGTAGGGAGTTCAGCTGCAAACAGTTAATCTTATAGACAGTTCGGCAAGAAGACAGTCACCATGTGGAGAGTTAAGCAAATATATCACTATAGAAATTCAGAACATTACAAGTCACCCTGAAGAAAGTTCAGCTATAAACAAGTCATGCTCTGTGTAGAGAATTCAGCTACAATTAAGTCACTCTCTAGAGAATTCAGTTACACAGAATTCAGCTACACACAGGTCACTGTGGAGAGAGTTCAGCTACAAACAAATTACCCTTTAGAGTGATCAGCTACAAACAAGCCACTTTGCAGGGTGTTCAGCTGCAACAAATCAACCTTTAGAGCAATCAGCAATGAACAAATCAACACAAATCTACCTGTAGAGAGATCAGCTAGAAACAAATCACCCTAAAGAGAGTTCAGCTACAAAAAATCACCCTGTAGAGACATCAGCTAGAAACTAGACACAATGTAAGGAGTTCAGCTACAAGCAATCACCCTGTAGAGAGTTCAGCTAAAACAAATCAACCTACAGAGAGATCAGCTACAAACAAATCACCTTATAGAGAGTTCAGCTACAAACAAATTACTCTATAGAGAGATCGGCTACAAACAAATCAACCTGCAGAGAGATCAGCTACACACAAATCAACATGTAGAGAGATCAACTACAAACAAATCACCCTGTAGAGAGATCAGCTAGAAACTACACACAATGTAAGGAGTTCAGCTACAAATAAATCACCGTGTAGAGAGTTCAGCTAAAACAAATCAACCTGCAGAGAGATCAGCTACACACAAATCAACTTGTAGAGAGATCAGCTACAAACAAATCACCCTGTAGAGAGATCAGCTAGAAACTACACACAATGTAAGGAGTTCAGCTACAAACAAATCACCCTGAAGAGAGGTCAGCTACAAAAAATCACCCTGTAGAGAGATCAGCTAGAAACAAATCACCCTGAAAAGAAGTCAGCTACAAAAAAATCACCCTGTAGAGAGATCAGCTACAAACAAATTGCCCTGTAGAGAGATCAGCTACAAGCAAAACACCCTGTAGAGAGTTCAGCAACAAAGAAACCACCAAGTAGAGAGTTCAGCTACAAACAAATTACCCTGTAGAGAGATCGGCTACAAACAAATCAGCCTGTAGAGAGTTCAGCTAAAACAAATCAACCTGCAGAGAGATCAACTACAAACAAATCACCTTATAGAGAGTTCAGCTACAAACAAATTACCCTATAGAGAGATCGGCTACAAACAATCAACCTGCAGAGAGATCAGCTACACACAAATCAACTTGTAGAGAGATCAACTACAAACAAATCACGCTGTAGAGAGATCAGCTAGAAACTACGCACAATGTAAGGAGTTCAGCTACAAATAAATCACCCTGTAGAGAGTTCAGCTAAAACAAATCAACCTGCAGAGAGATCAGCTACAAACAAATCACCTTTTAGACAGTTCAGCTACAAATAAATTACCTTGTAGAGAGATCGGCTACAAACAAATCAACCTGCAGAGAGATCAGCTACACACAATTCAACTTGTAGAGAGATCAGCTACAAACAAATCACCCTGTAGAGAGATCAGCTAGAAACTATACACAATGTAAGGAGTTCAGCTACAAGCAAATCACCGTGTAGAGAGTTCAGCTACAAACAAACCAACCTGTAGAGCGATCAGCTAGAAACAAATCACCCTGAAGAGAGGTCAACTACAAAAAAATCACCCTGTAGAGAGATCAGCTAGAAACAAATCACCCTGAAGAGAGGTCAGCTACAAACAAAACACTTTGCAGAGAATTCAGCTACAAACAAATCAGCTTGTAGAGAGATCAGTTACACACAAATCAACCTGTAGAGAGATAAGCTAGAAACAAATCACCCTGTAGAGAGTAGCTACAAGCAAAACACCCTGTAGAGAGTTCAGCAACAAGGAAACCACCATGTAGAGAGTTCAGCTGCAAACAAATCACCTTATAGAGTTCAGCTACAAACAAATCACCCTGTAGAGAGATCAGCTAGAAACTAGACACAATGTAAGGAGTTCAGCTATAAGCAAATCACCCTTTAGTGAGTTCAGCTACAAAACATCAACCTGCAGTGAGATCACCTACAAAAAAGCACGTGCACCTTGTACAGAGTTCAGCTACAAACAAATTACCCTGTAGAGAGATCGGCTACAAACAAATCAACCAGTAGAAAGATCAGCTACACACAAATCAACTTGTAGAGAGATCAGCTACAAACAAATCACCCTGTAGAGAGATCAGCTAGAAACTAGACACAATGTAAGGAGTTCAGCTACACAAGTAAATCACCCTGTAGAGAGTTCAGCTAAAACAAATCAACCTGCAGAGAGATCAGCTACAAATAAATCACTTTACAGACAGTTCAGCTACAAACAAATTACCTTGTAGAGAGATCGGCTGCAAATTAATCAACCTGCAGATAGATCAGCTACAGACAAATCAACTTGTAGAGAGATCAGCTACAAACAAATCACCCTGTAGAGAGATCAGCTAGAAACTAGATACAATGCAAGGAGTTCAGCTACAAGCAAAATCACCCTTTAGTGAGTTCAGCTACAAACAAATCAACCTGCAGTGAGATCACCCACAAAAACGCACTTGTACAGAGTTCAGTTACAAACAAATCACCCTGTAGAGAGATCAGGTAGAAGAATTCACCTTGTAGAGAGTTCAGCAACAAAGAAACCACCATGTAGAGAGTTCAGCTGCAAACAAATCACCCGGTAGAAAGATCAGCTAGAAGAAGTTACCTTGTAGAGAGTTCAGTTACAAAGGACCATCATATAGAGAGTTCAGCTACAAAGAAATTACCCCGTAGAGAGTTCAGCTAGAAGAAGTCACCTTGTAAAGAGTTCAGCTACAAAGAAACCATCATGTACAGAGTTCAGCTACAAAGAAACCACCTGCACAGAATTCAGCTACAAACAAATTACCCTGTATAGAGATCAGCTAGAAGAAGTTACCTTGTAGATAGTTCAGCTACAACAATTCACCCTGTAGAAAGATCAGCTAGAAGAAGTCACCTTGTAGAGTGTTCAGTTACAAAGAAACCATCATGTAGAGAGTTCAGCTGCAAACAAATCACTCTGTAGAGAGTTCAGCTACAAAGAAACCGCCATGTAGAGAGTTCAGCCTCATACAAACCACCTTGTAGAGAATTCAACTACAACAAATCACCCTGTAGAGAAGAAGTTACCTTGTAGAGAGTTCAGCTACAAAGAAACCTTCATGTAGGGAGTTCAGCTACAAAGAAACCACCATGTAGAGAGTTTAGCTGCAAACAAATCACCTGTAGAGAGTTCAGCTAGAAAAAAATCACCCCGTAGAGAGATCAGCTGGACGAAGTCACCTTGTAGAGAGTTCAGCTACAAAGAAACCATCATGTAGAGAGTTCAGCTGCAAACAAATCACCTTGCAGAGAGTTCAGCTACAAAAAAATCACCCTGTAGAGAGTTCAGCTAGACGAAGTCACCTTATAGAGAGTTCAGCTACAAAGAAACCATCATGTAGAGAGTTCGGCTACAAAGACACCACCATGTAGAGAGTTTAGCTGCAAACAAATCACCTGTAGAGAGTTCAGCTAGAAACAAAATACCCTGTAGAGAGACCAGCTAGAAGAGGTTACCTTGTAGAGAGTTCAGCTATAAAGAAACCATCCTGTATATAGTTCAGCTACATTTCAAGTCACCCAGTAGAGAGATCAGCTGCAAAAAAATATCCTGTGGGGAATAATCAGCATGTAATAAATATATGTATATAATTTGTATAATTACTAATAAAATCAAAAATAATTGAAGTACTAAAATTCTTCTTTAAGTTCTTTTCTTCATCCTGTAGTAAAGAAAAAAAACACATGGGTTAAAAAAGCCCCAAAGCCAGCCATAGGCCGGCTTTGCAGTATACAAATACAAAAAGAAGTGATATCTAATCAAAAACAGCCAAGCTGTAAAAAAAGGTGCGGCCCCCAAAAAAGGCCATGGTGAAAAAAGATGTGAAATCCAAGGTGGCGGCCAAGAAATGGCTGTGATGGTAGGTTAATGGTTACATTTTAATAACGACAATTCAGGTGAATTTTGTGCCGCTTGGTCTTGGCACCAAATTCACCTGAATTGTTGTTATTAAAATGTAACCATTAACCTACCATCACAGCCATTTCTTGGCCGCCACCTTGGATTTCACATCTTTTTTCACCATGGCCTTTTTGGGGGCCGCACCTTTTTTTACAGCTTGGCTGTTTTTGATTAGATAGTATTTGCTCTATCACTAACTAGATTCTCATAGATTAACTAGAGAGCACAAACTACACAACAACTCATAAAGCCTACTACAACAACTCTAAGGATGCATCATACATTATGTGGTTACATCACACCAATTACATAATTACCATAGAAACCTAATGTGTCTACTACACCACCCACCACCCCCCACCCTATTACTACCACCCTATTACTACCACCCTATTACTACCACCCTATTACTACCACCTGTGATATTATTACCCGCTCGAGAAAAGCTGCCCAAAACAGGGCTAATTTCAGGTATCAGAAATGTATACACCCACTCAATGATAGCTAGTAAATAGATGCATACTTGGTGCAAATTTTGTTTGCACAGCTGTAGGCACTGGGAAGTTATTACACAATGATTACTTAAAATTGCCATATCTCCTAACGAAGCTTTGTGCGTCGAAGCCGGGTTTTGTCAAATTCAGTCACATTTAATGAAAATATTGAACCACATGAATTGAAAAAGTGTCACTGTTATACACGCCACTTACAATCACATATACGCATAGGTGTGTGCAAACAGTATAATAACTATATAGTATATGCTTTGGTCTACTCATGTAAGTCTTTGATACACATCACACTTAGTGTAGTATAAAGATAAGCCTTGCTTCATATACGCACATGGAAGTAACCTACCTAAATCATTCCTCAGCCAATACATGTTCACAGAAACCATAATCCATGATGTATACATGTATCTGTCCATGCCTACATCATTGCACATGTCTCTTATCCATGAACAAGTTTGAAAAAGTAGGTAAATTTTATGTGCCCACGTGCCCTATTTTTGCAGGCCTGGTCACGTTTAGTAGTAGAGTGGCAAAGCAACAAAATTAAGTTTGATGAAATCATTCACTTTGTGATAAAGCAACAAATTTGCAGTGGAAGTTGAGGTATACTAAATTATTTGAGATACGGTGCCATGGCAAAATCATTGCCTTAGGTTATGTTTGGAAACTTTTAAACTAGGTTATAAACCCATGTCTAGCTGATCAGAAACCATACAAATTGATTCAAAATCTTTGTTTCAGCTTAAATAGCATGAATGAATTTCAAATTTACAACTGCAATCAGAAAATCTTTCAAAGTGCAGTAAAATAAATGTTCTTAAACACGTCTAATGGAGTCAAAGTTTCAGTATCAGCACTTTTATGGCTTCTGTAATGTATTTTTTTCTATTTGGTTTTATTTGTCTGGTTCTGTAAGTGTTTGTAATATCAATTGCATTGTATCTAATATGAAATAGTAAACATTGAATCAAAAAGTGAACGATTTTTCGCTTAGCCACTCTACTAATTACATATTAGTGATAATAAATTATGTGTGTATGCATTTAGCTACATTAGCTACTTCCTTGGAAACCTTATTATTGTGTTACCAAGTACACATCATGTTCAAGGCCATGGATGTGTAGTGCTTGTGGCTTTGTTGATGTAGGAGGTAATAAAGTTAACAAATTATATTGTAGGTGTAAAATATGTAAGCAGCTGTTAAGAAGACAACGGGTATGTAATGGTTGTAACGCTGTAGGGAGTGCATTGCCTGATATGTACGCACGGTGCCCTCAGGCGCACAGCGCCCGAGGGCGAGTGCGTACATATCAGGTAATGCACGACTTACAGTGTTGCAACTAATATGTTACACTTCAAAGTAGCTTTTTAAGCCTTTGAAGGTGCTTTTTAAAGTACTTCTAACCCTTTCAAGTTACTTTTACAGTAGTTTTAAGCTGCTAAATTCACTGTTAAGTTAAATTCCTTTGATGTGGTTGAGGGTGCCTTCAATATGGTCTGGCATTTGTCCAGGATCCTCTGTGGTGGTTGAATATATCATTGTGGTTACTATATAAAAGCTTCATATTAGCTCTTACTATAACACTAGTACTTACTATGTAAGGTTTTCAAAATGTATAAGAAACCTTATCACCACGAGACAGTTTTGATTGTGGGATTCGGTTGGTCTCAATTGAGAGCCACAGGAGGCTCAATTGTAGGCCACAGGAGATCACTGAAGCCCACAATGTAAAGTGGATCTTGCTTATATAGGTTTCATATACATTTTACTACAGTATTCAATAGTAAGAAGCATTAAAGCTGTACAGTTTGTGGAATGCAGTAATGAGTTGTCAGCACACTTTGCAGTGCGACATCTAGATGTTGCACTACTAAGTGTGCCACATCACATTTGTAGCATAAAGAATTCCTTTGATCTGAGGTGTGAAAGTGTTACATATATGTATAAACTATATACTGTGTCATAAAGTTGCAGTAATGTACATGCTAACTACTCTCCATGAACTATTACAGATGTGCATACTCAAGACAGGTGGCTGTTAAACATTGTATCACACATGCCAAAATCTTGTACAATTTGGGAACAACATACATTATTTGATTCTTGTAATTATATGTACCTGGGTGTACCTATATCATGTGTAGCATGTTTACATATAAAGCTTGATTTGGTTCAGATAGTTCTTTTTCTCTTACAGTAGCACATATTGAAACTATCATTATCATAGTGTAATGAAATCATTGTGCAGTGTATAAAGATGAGAGTCTTTGTATGATTTCCTGAAGATTTTAAAATCATCACATCATAGTTTCTTGGAACAAAAATAATAGCTATGTAATTGTCCACAGATGTTGAAAAGTGATAACCTTGATCCAAGTGTTGGTGATGATATTCATACACTACATGTAGTACTGATGGTACATCACTTATATAGTGAAACAGTGAAATCTGCTCATTGGCTACTTACAGGTATCTATCACTTGTTTATATCTCAATAGATTATTGTCACTTAAGTGATACAAAACACAGCAATTACACGTCTGTAACATTGGCAATTCATGAGCATTTAACTGTATAACAAGTTCCATACTAATTATTAGAGCAAGGTGTTTCTACTATTAAACACACTATAATATTATTTCTCATGCCACAAGCACCTGTGAAGGTAGAACAAGCATTGAAGGTACAACAACGAGCTGCGGTCTAATTAATAATATAAGTAGGACTTCAAGGTTCTATGGATGTGTTTTCGAAGTCTAACTATTATGTTAAACCAGTTTTATCAGTATCCTCTATAATTGAGCACTCATCAAAATGCACTGACCAACTACCCAATACAATTGATCACCTGATTAGAAATGTGTCACTTTAGCAATGTTGACAATCAACACCTGAAAAGAAACAAGTAGCCTATACAAAAAGGTAGATAAGATGATACTTTGTGACCCAAATTGAGTAATCCACATAAGCCAGGCGCAATGCATATGTTGTCAAGCAAATTGTCTTAATAGTAAATGAGCAAGGTACGTACATGAATGTTCACACTTGTGCATGAGAATAAAACACCTAAGCTTTTTTAGTAAAACCTAATCACTACTGTTGTATAAATACTGCTGGCTTCACTTAAATATTGTTTAACTAAAGGATATTGCACTGAAAGACAAATCACAATATGTGGTTATGATTTAAATAGTCTACCCAAAACATAAACACAGTAACTCAATATTGTTAATTCATATTATAGTGGGATGTGATCTAATGGCAATATTATGTGTAATTGTGCAATTGTGCAATCTTTGTAGAGAATCCAGCAAAATTTTGCATCAGAACAGTAATTGGGAACATGATAATGATAGTCATCATAAATTATATCACACCAAATTTAGTTTAGTGCAAATGAATTTGTTTATAAAACATGTACACATACAAGCTGAAAAAGTCTTTCAAAACTTTGATGAATATCGACTATGAACCTTTAATTCTTACAGTAGTTTCCACAACCTCCATAGTTACAATTTCACCTTGTGGAGACTGTTGTGTTAGATCATGATCTTATAATTAGATGCTTTTCCCAAAGGACAATAATACATTCTTTTCTAAGACTGTTCCATCAAATTACAAGATCCAGAAGTGATTATAAGAGTTGGCCATCAGTCATCATGTCAAGTTTGGGTGTAGACTGTAGTTCTCAACTGCATAGTTACTTTAGTTGACATACCGGTAATGAGATTGATTACCAGGTGTGGCCACTGTACACCATAGTATTATTAGGCAAATAGTGTTGTTGGCTGAGTGGCTGATCATCCAAAAAGTTTATCTGATATTTGTGTGGTAATTGCTGAAAAAATAATAATTATCATATCTGGAGTAGCGCTATATCTTGATCTAAAAATATCCAAAAAATATGTACTCCAGTATCCACTTTACGAAAACTGTACTGTACACTATGTATGTACATATGTGAAGTGCTAAATGTAGACATGTGTATTGAAGTTGTCTTTTGACAAAGGTTTGAGCACATAATTATAAAAGTGTTTGATCAGGCTTCATGTGCTCACATGCATACAAGTGTGATGCAATGGAATTGATCAACAACATGTTACCGTGACAGCAAACATAAAAAATGGTATCAATTTCTTAACATTAGCTAGGGAATTACCACCAATATTCACAGAGGTTTATGGTGAATATAGCGTGGTAACCAAGAGACAATCTATCCAAAAATCTACAGCAGGATTCCATTATGTAGTCTAAAATGTAGAAGTATTGTTCTTTATCAAAACAACTATTGATTGTAGCTATTGCAATTCTTAGTACAGCCTATACTCCTAATAACAGGTACAATTAATGTGCGATTGAAGCGCACACTTGTATGCTAGCACTTAAAACACATAGCTACATTTGTAAAGATTCACGTACAATTATATTAATATGTACATTATGTCACTTCAAGACTACACATACCTGTATGTATGGATAACATTGGGTTTATGGGTGGGTGCATGGGTGAGCATTGAAACATTTAATCAGTACTAATAGCACCATACCATCAGCACAGACTATGGGAATCCCTATAGCTACACCAATGGTAGTAGCTTAGAACATGCATTCTGTCAATTCTTGTACTATGGTGACATTATCATACAGTACGATAGTAACTGTATATTAGGGATCCACAAGGTTTGGGATTTCTTGCCCAATAAATATCACCTTAAAACCAGCTAATATTAACTTTCTGACAGATTAGCAGTATTGGTTAGGCATAGCCAAGCTCAAAAATGTCTTCAGATCAACGCTAGAACGTTCCGCCAAGTTGCTATGAAATTTTAAAAAATTCGTATTTAACAGAATTTTCTACTGACTGACTGACTGACTTACTAACTAACTAATGCCTTCAGACAAGCGTAACTCGATAACGGCTAAGGCTACAGGCCTGATTTCTTCACTGTTCAACGTCGCTTCGACCCGAGACGTGCCTTTTCGCCAACCGCAGCAGCTACAATGCATGTGTCATGGTGCTACCTTTGTCCTCCTAAAAGATCCTTTGTACCCATTTCCTTACTCCAGTACTACGTGGGTGACGATTTGCGGTACGCGTAATGGCTTCAGTGCGAGCGTTATGGCTTCAGTGCAAGACTTAAAATTACTCAGGCGTTTCTTGCACTACTCTTTGCTTGAAATGTTATGTAGGTGTTTAACATACCATTAGCCTCGTTGGTAGCTAAAAACAGAGTGCATTCGCCTTACACTAATCATAGATATCAGAGGCGCGTACAATGTACTTAAGCGCCTCTAAAAATATTTTGGATTAATCGACTGCTGAGGCGCGCGTTTTGACAAGCTTTTCCACTATTGAACTAAAATGTTAGAATACACGAGTAACACGTGCAATCTATAAGCACGCGCGTCTAGATCTAGAGTGGAGTGTCAGGCTGACTCTTGACATTATTAGTCGCGTGAGTGATATATATATATATCGTAGCAAGTATTTGATTATAAAGGCTTGAAAAGAAAACACAAAGAAGCAGACAGTGATGATGTAGGAAGAGTAGATATTGGAAGAGGCAGTGGAGGTGGTGGCAGAGGAAGAGGAAGAATAGATACTGGCAGAGGAAGACGAGGTGGTGGCAGAGGCAGGGGAAGTGACAGATTTAGAGGCAAGGGAGGTGGCGCTAGAGGAAGAGGAGCATACAAACCAATTAATGATATGCAGGATGGCTATAGAGGAGGAGGTAGAGGCTACAGAGGAGGGACTAGAGGGAGAACAGACAGAAGAGAGCATGCTGAAACAATGATGAAATATGATGATGAATTTTATAGAAAAGATCAATCATTTGTAATTAATTATTATTGTACTAAGGCCACTCCAAGTCATACCTTAGTTTCTGGTCACTCCCAAGCCTACAAATGGATGCGGGCGGGCGGATGATCAGGACTTCAGGACTATAGACTCTACTGTGACAATATACTGTATGGTATTATTATTTGCTCAATTTAGCAAATTCATCAGTAGTGTTGATTTTATACTTAACCAACAACATAAGTAGTTGTGCTTCGGCAAAAAATGCACTAGGAAAGTTGTTGATGGATCATGGCTAGTTATACACTGATGTATAGCATTTAAGTATATATTTATTTATTTATTTAGAATATACTATAGGAAATGTTTTGCTCATGTAGCTACTTATGCTTTCCAAGTGAAATAAATGTCTCATTAGCTATGTCAGGAAAGTATTACTATGACTTATAGCTAAGTTGTTCAAATGATCATGATACACAATGAAATTTAACTTCTATTTTCACATCAGAAATTCTTCATTCAAATGTAAAGTCTTAGCCCACTAGCTATGTGTTTCCAGCCTTCTATTCAGTAACCTTGAGAAAGGTAACTGTCAAAGTTTTGAGTCATTGAGTGCTCCATGCAGACTACTGTTTTTTAGTGATCATCTGGGAATGTTTAAACTATAAGGGTTTCTGCTTGCCAATCTAATTTTAGTTATGGAAAAGTTTAAGTTTAAGCTCACCGAATGTTGCCGGCTTTCCATACCCCTGTAGTGTTCAGTGATAAGGAATTAGACTAATCATTAGAGGACTACATTTGAATTATAAAGTTAAAGCTATGGCCCATCTGCATGGACTAGTAGTTAATGCTACTGAAATTACTTTGGTTACAGAAGCTTTAGTAACAGTTATAATCTGAACAGCTATATAATCAAGGACAAAACTAGCTATAGTTAGAAACATTTTATTAGTGTGGCATATATACCTAATATATACCTAATATTAGAGTTAAGAGTAGTGTGACTGCTCTATTGGAATCCCTGAATGCTCTATTAGAGTATATCGATCTTTTGCAGTAAAAAATAAGTGTCTTGCTGGGTCACGTGCACTTAAGCACCTGTAATATTAATAATAGTCCTCATAAACTAGGGTTTCAGGTTTACCATGCGGGCGGGTGACCAGAAACTAAGGTTTGACTTGGTGTGGCCTAAATAACTTTTGCTGAGTTCACATGCTTTTGTCCTTTTAACACTTATCAGATAAAATATGCATAATGACTGATATATATGATTGAAGCCAAACTATAGCTATTATAAATGTCACTATCAACACTTTCTTATAGCTTTAATTACTTAAAGCCTCCATTTGCTGAGTTCACATGCTTTTGCCCTTTTAACACTTATCAAAGAAAATATGCATAATGACTGATATATATGATTGAAGCCAAACTATAGCTATTATAATTGCATATAATGTCACTATCAACACTTTCTTATAGCTTTAATTACTTAAGCCTCCACTATAAAACTACTGCATGCATGTGGTTATTTTATGCTGCATTTCACTGCTACTATAATATCACAACACATGCACGTGCATGTTCTGACTTGATGATCTCTACATATGTAATATGCACAGCATCGCAGGGTAACATTCCATAATCTGTATGCCTGTATAGCTCGATCCCCCTGCAGAGATAAAATTTATGTTACAAAAAAGTTTTCAAACAAATATGTTAAGAAAATTAGAAATTTTAAACTGGAGTAAGGAGCATATAGTACATAAATAAGTGCATGGTGCAGGCATGATATTAAATTTCAGTAAAACAATATAACAAGTGTTATATCCCTCAGGGGCGTACCGAGGGGGTTTCCAGGGGTTTCAGGAAACCCCTTCGAATTTTACACACTACTTGAAACAGTAAGAAATTGAAACTTCAGGTTTCCAGAATCTGGAATCTATCATGGAACAGGACACATTGCAAACTTTTATCTTAGTTAAATAATAGTTTCTCACACGATAACAACACTTATAGCTTATGATTTTGGTGAAAAGATCGAGATACTCTAATAAAGCAGTCAGGCAATATAAACTACTCTAATATAACAGTCACTTGGCTGTAGTGGAAACCCCTTTTCAAAATTCCTGCGTACGCCCCTGTCCCTATACTCTGCAATTTCAAATTATAGCTAATTATGGTTTTTTTTTTAAAGTAAACAAACAAGTAGAAGCAAAAATTTGTAATTTTACATTCGATTAGGGATCTACATTCGATTAGGGATCATAGTAATAAAAAGTAAAGAAACAAGGTGGTTGCCTATATATGCCTGCAAATGTACTAGTGGACATTTAATCCCTAATTCAGTCTATAGCTGTACAACAGAGGTTCTGAAGACTGAATTACGGATTAAATGTCCACTAGTACATTTGCAGGCATATATAGGCAACCACCTTGTTTCTTTACTTTTTATTACTATGATCCCTAATCGAATGTAAAATTACAAATTTTTGCTTCTACTTGTACATTAACTACCGTATACTGTATGTATGCATGGCTGTACATACTAGCATAGGCGGTGGAGACGGGGGGGGGGGGGGGGGGGGGGGGCACTTTTATGGGACACTGTTTGCAAGAAAAGATCGAGATACTCGAATAGAACAGTCAGGATCTGGATACTCTAATAGAGCAGTCACAGTATTCAGAGAAGCAGTGTAGCAAGTTACTTAGCTACGTATGTGTAGTTATAAATAAGGAGATGGAGATATAATTGGTGGAGAGCAGCTATTGTCAGCAGGCCGTGACCTTATTATTATTATTATTATTATTATTATTATTATTTTTGGTTTTCAACTTACAGCTGGCCTGCCCCCCCTCTTTGGTCTGCCCCTGCATACTAGGACTCTGAGTATATAGCTACATAGCTTGTACATGTGTATGTACATTCATATCTACTTAGAGAGCCACATTCTCTGAGTCACTTTAATACAATGGCACACATCTCATCATTCTGCTCATCATCCAACTCTATTTCATTTTCTTCATATTGTGCCAACTACCTAATTTTAATTGTCATGAACCATTGTAAGTAAACACGTATATAAATATTAAAGGGCTATAGACTATATGCCTTTGGAGGCACTGTAAGTTTCTCTTATATGCAAGCGGGTTTTGTTAAGCGTAATAGGTCTACCAACACCAATTCAAAATTTAAAATACGTAATATTTACATAGCTAGCTAATGCGTACACAGTGCGCCTCGCGTGTGACAAGTGCCGAACCACGCACCATGTTAGCACCACCCAGCCACGTAGCTACGCAGCACTTTTGCGCGCAATATACCGCGTGATCTTGCTTTACCATGTCAGATAACTTGAAATAAAGAGAATGTAGCTATCATTTAAAGTTTAGTTAAATAGCAAAAAAAGTGATTCAGTCAAATGAATTGATCCTACCCCTTTTGCCATATAGTAGGGAATATAATTATAATCTATACCTTTGCACACGCAAGGTCAATAGCTGCAGACTCTTGGCCAAAGCGGCCGGAACTAGGTCTAGGATGACCTAGAGCCTCTCCAACAGGTAATCTGATTTGTCACGTGATCTGATCTACCATGCACGTAATCCGTAGTATGCCACGCCTGGCTGACGCCTCTAAAAACAGATTTGTGCACCCACGTGTGATATAGTCACGCGTGGATTCATAGCTTTTTCATACCCACGCGTAGCATATTATGCTTTGGCCCCGGCGGAACAATGTGTGGCACCACGCAATGCAGTTATAAGTATGACTTGACTTATTAATTGCGGCAATCTATCTCACCTACCCACTAGTTAGCTATATCTCAAGTAGGAAAGGAATGCATAGCTATGTACTGATATAACTACAACAATAGAAATAACTAATAATGACCTTTTCTTTTCAACACCTATACTTTTACAACTGTGCACATGAGCCGGCCATGTCCTGGGGGGTTTATTATTCCGGTATTGTAACGTACATCAACTGCATTTCAACACATAATTAGTATAATAATATACATCAACACAACTAGTACTCTCTACAAATATGACTGACACGATACTCGTTTAATTGTTAAGTCAGGCAGTATACTCCTTATCAGAATAAAATTCTGTTGCTTACAATGAGAATTACACTGATACAATATTTCAATAAAGTCACAATACAATGTGAAAACGCTATGAAGAACAATGTATGACAGTGATTAGCGATCTTTTAAATACGTAGGCACTGTATCTAAGAAAAGAATGGCCAGTCACCCGAGACTGACACAATATAGTCTATAAAATGCAAAGCTTCAAAATAGTTGACAAAGCAAAAAGCAAAGAACCACACTACTATACTCAATCTTATAAGGTACGTATATTCTAACTGTTACACAGACATGCATGCATACAGAAAAGACTATGGGTGTCCAATCACTTTGGCTTTAGCAAGCATGGTGACAAATTATACAGATCTAGCTACAGATGAATGTTTTTTTTTCTTGATAGAAATACACATTGATGTACTACCCATGAATAATTTGTCGTTAGTACTAGAAGTATAAGAAATTAAATACCAATTAATGATTATGTTTAACATTAGATTGAAGCACTACACAAATTCATACGATAGTTTCTCATGATGGCTTCATACTTGTAATGACTGATCATGATGTAACTGATAAGGTAACATATTCAGGGGCAGATCTAGAAATTTTCAGAGGGAGTTCTGTTCTGGTTCTCTGGAATTGCAACTTATTTGAATAATATGGTTCAGCGGCATCAACTCTACCTGATTAAATGGTTACAGACCCAAGGTATATTCAGTATCCTTGGAGAATGACTGTCGAGATTTCAGTTTAGATGGTGTCTTTGTGATCACATCGGTGAACTCATCCAGGAGACTGGAGGCATACAAGTCCTCGTAGTTTCTACTTATGGAAATAAAATATCAAAAGTTAGTTTATATGCAAATAAACTTGTTTATATTATATTATATTGGTACAGAGAGTAAATTGAAGACAAAAGAGGAACTCTAGATCTGTAAAGACAGTTAGAATTCTGGTAGACTCTGACAATGGTATTGTCAATAGTCAGGTAACTAAGAACTATTATTGAAGACATGGATAGTAGTCTCCTGGATGTGTCTGCAGATATCATCGGTGAGACCCCCAAGGCCTATGTCCCCGAAGTCATTTGCCAAGGACGTTGTTGAATGCCTGACAATAGTAACACCATCAGGTAGAGTCGATGCCGCCGAATTCTTAAGTTCCAATACTTGTAATGATCATGACTGATCATGATGTAACTGATAAGGTGACATATTGATTGTGTTTTATCACATACAATGTAACCAATTATATCATTAACATGACGTAAAGAAGAAGCTTTAAAGTGAAAATTACATGGTAAGATCAAGTCAGGCACTAACACTCCATAGTTTTCATAGGTATACACTTGCTGTAAAATTCTTGTCACAATTTGAATATGTAGCTATTTATATGATATATATTCTGATTACAGCATTCGTCAAAGTAAAAAATAGCTGTCAGTGGCGGATCTAGAAATTTTCAGAGGGGGTTTCAGGTTCAGGAAGTTTTCAATGACTGTGATGCCAGACAGAGAAGTGTATATAGTCCAGCTGGGGTAAATGTAAGTTAACTTAGCTCGGTGGCCTGTAGTTAGCTACATAGACCTAAAGCTTGCAATTAATCAGTAACAATCATTGTTTCACAGTAGAATCTTACTAATCCAGGCCTTTACAAGTAAAACAGCACTTGCACTAATTGAAACAATAATTATTTTAGAGGCATTTAACAAGCTTAAACGCCAACGGCCATAATGGCATTTTCAGTGATTTCACAGGTAAAAGTATGGAGTTGGCCAGTAGAAAATTCCCAATATAATGCACTTCGGGTGATTTTATCACCTACACGAATCATAAATAAATTTGGAGCACGCTCACTATACAGAGGGGTTTAGCTGTATCCACCATTCCCTGTGGCAGTAGTATTATAAAAGTAATTGTGCATTCGTACATGCACCAATTATGATAACTATCAATTACTGAGTCATAATTGTATTCTGTTTTCAGCTGTATGTTCTACAGTTACAAATGAAACATGTACAGTATGAAAAGTGCCACTGCAATCAATCCACTTACTCTCAAATATAAGAAGTGTAATACATCCATTATAAGTGTGATATAGTTTCTGCAGAGATTGTTAGCTATGAAGCAGCAAAGGGAAAAAGGGTATCAATGGCTTTGTTAGAACAATTTGACAGCTAGTGTGATTGAAATAGAACATAAAGCAAGCCAGCACAAGAAGCCATTGATGCATGGACCTCGGCAGAATTAGGCAATGCAGAAATCACTCCTGTAGTGTTTGGTATAGAAAGAACCAGTCCATCAGTTAGTTAGTTAGTCTGGTACACTAAACCACAATATGCACAGTACCCTTCTATATTACAGTGGAACCTCAGTTATCCAGACCACACTTATTCGGATTCTTGGTTAACCTAACTACGGAAATGACTGCTCAATTAGAGTAGTGACTGTTCTATTAGAGTAGTTGATAATGATAAAAAAATTAAAATATTTTTATGCTATTTTAAGGTTATTTATACACTATTAATACTTCTGTTTAATCTCGTGATTATACCTGTGTACTATGCCTCCAACTGTATACACAGTTTCAGAGGTACAGACTTTTCAGACTTATGGACCACACCTGGTCCCGAGGGGTTTGGATAACTGAGGTTCCACTGTATTGTATAGTTGCTTGCTGTTAATGTTCTTGTAGGTAGCTACGTATGATTGATTGATTGATTGATTGATTGATTTTTAAATTAGCCTCAAGTCAGTCGGCAATGCCGTTCTTCCCTGACTGAGAGGACACACAAAAATAGCATACATATACACATATAAATTACAACAGCACACACACAATAACTGAACAAAAAATTACAACACACACATAGCACATATAAAACAATTAAGCAAAAAATTTACAAACACAAAAATCATCAACAAATTTTACACAAATAAGAAAATAAATTGTCCTGAAAAGTTGGAGATGTTAACATGTCGTTAGGAACTGCATTCCACCAGTGGGCAGCTTGAGATCTAAAATGCTTTTGAGTAAAAGAAAGTCTACATCTTAGTGGCTGTGCAAATAACTGTGTAGTACGAGTAGCATACTGATGTTGACGTCCAAATGATATTGGTGGAACTAATGGTATATGTTTTGGTTGAAAGTACTGATGGTGCATTGCACAGAGTGTGCGATATTGTATCATACTACCTATTGGCAGCCAGTGTAAAGTGTGAAAATGATGGGATATATGGTCATACTTACGAAGACCCAAACATAGACGAATGGCTCGATGTTGTAGACATTTCAAGCGATTGACATTAGCATTTGTGAGGGATGGACCCCAAACTGGTAAACAGTACAAAACATGAGAAAATACCAAAATTTCAATAAGCATCTTAAACAAATCTGTCTTAAAGATCAACCTCTGTTTGTACAACAGTACTCTGCGTTCCACTATGAAACTTACAACTAGTTCACGAAATGCTTTAACTTCAACAATGAATTTTACATAAATGTATTTAATAGTTTTTATTATTATGTTTGTTATGAAGTCTCTCTCAGGCCCGTAGCCAGGGAGGGTTCGGGGGGTTCTGAAGAACCGCCCTCTTGGAAAAAAGGTCCATAATTGATCCATAATTTAACCAAAAAGTCCACAATTTTAGTATACAAGTCCAAATTTTCAGGAGCAAAAGTCCGTTAGCTACAATTTACTAGATACCACTAATAAGAAGCTAAATTAAGTGCTCCGAGTAACTCATTTAGTGCTGTAGTAAATGCAATTCAAGATCGAGATACTCTAATAGAGCAGTCAATCACTCTAATAGAACAGTCACAATTACATTTTCTTTTAAAAGTTACTTAATTTGCATGTAGATTGTCTAAACCAAGCTTTCATTAAAATATAATATTTTGGTGGACAAGCCCCTCCATGCAGAGCTCATGAATAGCATCCATGTTTCAACTCCATGCAATGCGTAAATTTCATTGTTTAAGACACTCTTTGTTCTGCTCCACTGCCAATGTTGATCATGGCAGAGTGCTCATTCTTATTCATTGTGACATTCCGATATATTATATTTAGACACATGCATGTGCAGATGGTATAATTACATTAGCAGTAGAGATATTTTTCCAGATATCATCCATACAGCTGGTCTTCAGCTTACCTAAAAAATTGTTATTTTTATTGACTGAAATGCCACTAAATTCAACCTTTTAGTATCTATTTTCAAAAAATTTCCTGGGGGGGGGATGCCACCAGATCCCCCTAGTTTCAGCATGCGAACCATAATATAATCTGAAACATGTCATATAAAAAGGTCCACTTTTCTTCTAAAAGAACCTACCAAGATAAAAGTCTGGCTACGGCCCTGTCTCTGTATACATTGCTGGTACACAAAAAAGGTAATGTTAATTACATGTAGCCATTATAATATTGCTAACGTACTAAATGCAAATATTAAAACGTGCTAAAATCACAAAAGAGGTATATACATGTCAAGTTCTTTAATAAGTACTTAGCTTAATCATCACTGCGGAACAATATTTCTGTAATGAAACATTGTACACAGCATCCTATAGGGCATTATATACACTTTAACTAATCTAAAACAGTCAAGCTGTGTAAAATGGATGCGGTCTTCCAAAACTAGCTAGGATAGCATGAAGAAGATGTGTCTGATGTGATACAGTATCAGAGATGGTTACCAAGTAATGGCTACAATAATGCACGTTACAAATTAATTGACATTTAGGTGGCATTTTTTACTGTTTGAAATTCATTTCTGTATTATTCATATATGATTGTATATATGACTGCTCTTCAGAGATATCTCAAAATATACTATTGTGACACCTCAGATCAAAGGAAACCACAGGGTTATATTATTTCACATATCATGTTGCTTAATGGGACTTATATTATGTAAAAGTAATAGAGATTTTCTAGGATATTACACTTGAATGCTTAAGGAATGGCTATAGATCATGTACCATTTGATGACAATCAGCTTACACACATGAAGTTTGTATGAATTGATTATAACTATTTCACAGAAGTGTCTATATATGTAGCTCTCATAAGTAAGGTGTCAGATGTACCAAAGATATAGTCTCTCTTCAGACTACCTTGAATGGTGAAGCCATTTGGGTTGCTGCAGAGCAAACTAGAAATAAAAGGTAGCTAGCTAGCCTTAGGTTCTTGCTGGCAGTAAATTATGAAATATGATCAGTTTTGTGCTTACAGAATACAACAGCACTAATAACTGAATCATTAATAATTTAACTGCAAGCAACCAAATGTGTGTATGATATATACACACACAAGTAAACATGGCTGCTCAATTAGAAAAGTTTATATGCAATTAATTGTGGTCTCAATTACAAGGGCAGATCCAAGGTTTGACAAGGGGTACACCATGAACTGGGTAGCAGGTAGCTACGTATAGCAGGGATGCAGCCCCATTGTTAGAATTGTCAGAGTATGTTCCTATAATATCGGTGATGACACATTTCAAACATTTTTTAAAATTCGTGTATACTAAAACAGTATAAGCAATTGGCTATTCCATATTAATTTTACCTTAGCTATTGCATGACCACTACCCTGCTGACACCCACTACTTCATGAGTACACCCACATGCACGCCACATCATGGTTGTGAAAATGAAAATTATGCTTAGCTGTGAACAGAACATGACTAGATGTAGCCTATACAGGACAGAAACATTGCATGCTGGTCCAAAAAGAGCTGAACAATCATGATTTGTATGACTAAATTAACAGCCACATGGTCAATATACGTAGCAATACAATTCAGAATTGTTTCAACTGTAAAAATAGACAACCAACACTAATAGGAAACAATTAAAGTAAAAATATGACAAATGGTATTTTGTGAGTACTCCGTGGTACGGTACATAGTGAACAGTACTCACGAAGACAGTTATTATTAAGTGTTCACTATGTATGAGAAGCCTATATAGCCCCTATTGTATAAATACTGCTGGCTTCACATCAACATCATTACATACAGGATGTTATATTGAAAGACAACTTGGTGTCTGTATATTAATTGAAAGACTACAAACACAGTAACTGATACTGTTACCTCAAATTAAGGATGTAATCCAGTTTCAAAATGACAATATTATGTACATATGATTGTGCAATCTTGATCTTGTGTAACTGTATAGAATCTAGCAAGAGAAATTTACAGCAAGTGTGAACATAATAAAATGCTTAATATTTTACTATTAAAATATATCAAACTAAATGTTTTAGTGTGTATGGATTTATAAAAGTAATATGTGTGCAGCATACAATAAAAAATAAGTTTAAACTCAATTTTTCCTGAATATCATCAACCATGATTCTAAACCATTTCCAATAACATAGTTATAATTCCATCATGTGGAGACTGTTCTGAGTATATTGATCATACAATTAGATACTTTTTTCTAAAGCACAATAAATTATCTTGTACAACAGTTACCAGAGTACCAGTAGCTATCTTGATGTAAAGAGTATACTCCAGTGTCCATTTTACAAAAACTGCATCTATCTGCCGGAATTTTATTACCAGTGACAATTAAATTGACTTGTCCTAGCTTATCTGACCATTTGTAAAAGTTACAAAACAACAATAATTATATGTGACCGGATTTGACAAAACCAGGCTTCCACACACATCCAGATTTGTGACTTCAAAGAACTAGTTATCACCTTCTAATTTGCCCTGTTATTGTGCAATGCAATGAGAGAATTGTGTGAAAATTGTAGGTCAATAGCACGCAGACTGGGCAAGTTACAAGTGGTCAAAGTCGAAGAATTGGATGTGTGTGGAAGCCTGGTTTTGTCAAATCTGGTCACATAATTATTTTCAATTTCAAATACAGAGTGGATACTAAATCATCAAGCTAGCAAAAAATATAACTAGCTATCTGCATAAAACCTTTGACCAGTGCATCTTTAATATGGATGGCTTTTGTATGTACAAAGCAAAGAGCACAAAAAAGTATGCAAAGTATAGCTACGGCCATATCAAACACTTTTATAATTGTTTGTTCAAAACTTTGTCAAAAGATCACCTTGCTGTATATAGTGACTTCATGCATGCTTAGGTCTACATTTTTCACTTCACATAGTGTACTCTAACTGTACATGTGGTTGCTTAGTGTGCAATACATACAAGTGTGTTGCAATGGAAATGATAAACATCACATTACAGCAGACATAAAAAGACGAAGCAATCCACCACCATATAATTATGTATATTGATCAAATTTCATTGAGGAATATCACCCAGTACATTGTTAGAATTTTAACTTGGTAGCATAGGAGACAAACTGTCTTATCTAACACATCAGACAGGCTGCATTCCATTATGTACACTAAAGTGTCACCAAAACAAGACCATTAGTGTAATATAGAACCATTTTTCCTTCCTCGCCAAACACAACTGTTGTATTGCAAGTCTTAATACAATGGTGCCAGCTTATCCTCTTAATTACAAGTACAGTTAATATCTGTAATTGAGGCACACAGTGTGTTTGCTAGCACTTAAAAACATGCATTTGTTAAGATTCACTAGTATGTTGTCCTGTGTGTACATAAACATACTTACATCATGTCATTTCAAAAATACAACAGCATTAGTAATGGGTTACTATTAATATGTGTGGATGTATGTGAGTATTGAAGCATTTAATTAATACCACATAATCCATATTGGTACAGTGCACTAGTACTATGCAACATTTTGTAGCATTGTACAGCATAGCATTGTGACATTAGACTATATACATAGCAACTGTATAACAACTACGTATACATACTATGGCTACAGTATTACCTCAGATCATGCCCAGTCTCATCACCAAGGTATTAGTCACCAGGGTAGATAACATCATAGCCACAGTAAATTGCTCTTTCAAGTATTCATAGTTTTAATAGACATCAGCCTTCGGTGTGACAATGCATGTGCCACACAACCACACACCATCAATTTTACGTGGACTTTACTGTAGTTTCTGATATCACAAATGCACAGCTTAGCTATTCATCATTAATTGTAATTCTATGAACTCCCTGAGTGGTGTATTATTGTACATATCTAAACCTTATGATTGAGTACAATAGTTGTTAAGAATCACTACCCAGTTTTATAACTATGTAATCTGACCTACACACTAGCTACTGTACATAATATCTCCAAGGAATACATATGTATACAACTGTAACAATAGAAATAGCCTCTTCCATTCATAATCAACAAATCACTACTTAACAAGTAATTATGGATTATGTAGTAATCACTCAACACTTTATTTTATTACATAACTTGTTGGCAATGACGATGTTATGAGAGCACTTTCTTTTTAAATGATATGTGCAATGTAGCTAATACACATGTGGGGGCTTCAGAAGTGTTCATAAATAATGATTCATTACACAGCAACACAATGTAGTACTCTGTGACTGACACAATAGGAGTTTTACGGTTTAGTCAGGCAGTATACTACTTCACTTGGAATTTACAATTAGACTGACAAGATGGTTCAGTAATATTCTAACACTATGTAGATCAATGTATGGCAGTGATTACCAATCTTTTACATAGGCATTGCATCTAAAGAAAGAATAATCACCCCAAACTGACACATCACTCAAAATGCACGGCTTCAAAATAGTCGATAAAATGGAAAGCAAAGAAACCTACTACTCAGTCTTAGTAGGTATTATTCTGACTGTTACACAGACATACACACAGAGATGAGTACAACAAGGATGTCTATTGTACATATCTTATTATTTGTAATGTCACTGATGATTATGGAAGCACTATACAAACTCATAATTATGATGGATTCTCATGATGGCTTCATACTGTATTTGTAGTGACTGATGTAACTGATAAGGTGACATCACTTGTTGTCTATCACACACAATGTAATCTAACAATATATCACCTGACATGATGAAAAAAAGATGTTTTCAAAGCATGTGGTAAGAACCAGTCAGGCACTAACACTCCATAGTTTTCATATTATGCACAATCATGCTACAATTTTGCTTACAATTTGACTTGTAATTCTAGCATACCATGTCAAAGTACAAATACCTGTGACAGTAGCATTGTAAAAGTAATTCTGCATTTTTACATATACTATAACTAGTTAACTACCAATTACTGAGTCAAAATTTTTAGCCATAGTGATGTTCTACTGTTTACACAACTAAAGTCTACTATTACAACTGAAGTGAATGACTGGAGTGAACAACTACTGTCTGAACGTCTATGTCCACTAGAGTGTCTACAGCTGTTTACAAATGAAGCACAGTATGTATGACTGGAGAAGGTGCCACTGCAATCAATCCACTCACTCTTAAATGTAGGAGGTGTAATACAGAAATTACTTTCATGCAGAGATTGTTATAGCTGTGAAGCAGCAAGGGGAAGAAGGGTATCAATGGTTTGTTAAACCTTGACGGTGAGAAAATAGAAACAGAAACAAAGATGAGTCTTCATGTAATGCACATACTGTAGTTGAGCAAAGGGAATTCTTGGACTTCGCTGGCATCAAACAATGAAGAAACCAATCCTGTATAGTGTTAACCAAATAGTATCTCGGTTGAAATAATCAGTCAGTTAGTCTGGCACAAACACAATATGCACAGTGCCCTACCATAATAATGTAGTTACTTGTTGTTAACATCCTTGTAGGTGTGTATTGCACAACAGAAGTCCGTGGTCTGCACTATATGCTTTTTGAATTTTACCTAAAAAGTATCCGTTGCTGGTATACACAAAAACCATAATATACAGGTAATATAAATTACATATATGCAGCTATATTACTAACCAAATATTAAAAATGTATACTACAATCACTATAAATGATTTTATCTACCCAACTTATCGCTGAACAACCCAGCTATACCTTTTCAAATATACTTAATGCAATGTAATATTTTTAAACAGGCTGTAAGACCAGGTATCGTACAGACCTTCAGCACTTGTGCTGTAAAGCCTTAATAAATAAATATAAATAAATAAAGTATACTTCTGCAATGAAACAGTTGTTAGAAAGATATGCAGCCTTCCAGTATGAAAAAGATGTGATGTCAAAGGTGGCTGCCAAGAAATGGCTGCATCAATGCTATAAAATGTCAATTACTATGCAACCTTTCAAAATAATTAAAGTATGACATTATTGCAGCCATTTCTTGGCTGCCACATTAATATCACATCTTTCTTTATCTACAGCTTGGCTGTTTTGGAATAGATATCATTTCTTTTTGCATTTGCAAGCACCAAAACCTTTTGCTGCATGTGGGCTGGCATATGACTGGAACAATTTAGATATGGAAGATCTTGACAATATAGACTTACTTACTTTCAAGAACCGTTTGCAAAATGCATAGACACTAAAATTTTGTTTTTGTACATTAGCGATTTACCCAATGGGTTTTGCTAATCAATGATAATAAATAAATAAATAAATAAATGTCTATCTTTATTAATTTTTCAGGAGGTAGACAAAAGAACTAGATTTTAACTGCCAAATTTTACTCTTTTGAAATATTATTTTGAAACTTCATGTATGACTGCTCTGTATGAGGTACCTGTATCTCAAAATGCGCTTGTTACATACAAGTATGAGGTATTGCCACAGTGCATTGTAATATTGCCACAAGGTATTAATATTGCCATTAATATTGCCACTATTGTAATATTGCCACAGTGTATTGCCACAGTTTCTATTAACTAAAAGAGTTGTAACACACAAAAATCAACCATAAGGTCCTGTATCATGCATAATGACATCACTGGACATCTCTTTGGATTATATTCTAGGCACACACCTTAAATTATGGCTTTCAGAAGTTTCATTGCATACACACCCACACACACCAAGGGCGGCTCTAGAAATTTTGGTGACAGGTTTCCAAATTTTCTGTTGCATGGAATTTAAATCTAGGGGGTCTGCATGGGAGCTTGCTCCCCTAGGACATTTATGCATTCTGAGATTAAATCTGTTTACCTAATTCTTTAAAATCTGACATTTTAGGAAATTGATATAGGCTGCTTATGCTTGCTCCTGCTGGCATAGTATCAGGGGCAGTCTAAAGAGTTAAGATCTAGAGGTAGAGAAATTTGAAGGATGATCATGCAACAGACATGGATACGGGACTGGAGGCATCCCCCCCATTTCAGGTCTTTTAGACTGTAAACTTAAAAATACAACATTAATGTGACTGTCCTGTTAAAGCAGTTGACTGCTCTGTTAGAGTATTTCGATCTGAACCTTGATACCTTTGCATATCTATAATTGCCTGAAATAATATACTTGACCATTTTCTGGAATTCCCAGAAATTCCCCTGGATCCACCCCTGCACACACACACACACACACACACACACATACACACACACACACACACACACACACATACCCTATCCAAAGTACAGAGTAAAAATCTAGCAAAATAAAATGTTTGTGATAAGGCTGGCAACATGTAAAAGTTTGTGGCATGTAGATAAATGCAATGACTATTTATTTGCACACATATGGGCTTCCTATATATTAACAGTATCTGTACCAATAGAAAACTTCTTATGAAACATGTAGTGTACTACAGTTGTTCTAATACTCACATATATACCACACATTGTCTACATGTAAGTGGAAACTGACTAAAGCAAATACCAGAATAATTATAACTATAGGCTTTCAGACCTTTTAACATTAGCATGACTGTATTATTAGAGTGTCTTACTTCTTATATTGCAGTAATGTAAAATCAAGCGTTAAGGAAGAATTACCTGCACACTACACACTGTTGACTGCACATGTACTATATTAAGTTCACATTTCCCCAAACTAATACCTATAGAATTGCAGGGGCGAATCCAGAGTTTGGAAAGGGGGGCCACACTTTGCTGAAAAAGTTGAAGAGCAAAAAATAAATAAATAAATTTTTAAAAAAGGTCATAGCAATAATGGTTGTCCTTTACCAAATATATATGCTATAAAGTATAAAAAGATCATAGTATTCATAGTTAAGCTACACTGCCTCATGAACACTGTGACTGCTTTATTAGAGTGATTGACTGCTCTATTAGAGTATCTTAATCTTGTATGCAATCTTTTTAAAGAAGGGGGGCTGTGCCCCCCCTCCCCCAGATCCGCCACTGAATTGTACATGTTGATTGGTACTATCCCCTGTAAATGAGGTAAATACTTTGTATTCTGTTGATGACACTTAAGTGAGTTTGTAGTTTATATAGTTTTAATTTGCTCCAGATCCACAGGTAAGCATTTAAAGTGAGAACTACATGGTAAGATCAAGTCAGGTAACAAAAGCAAATTTAATTATTTTCATGAATCGACAAATTTAAGGATTTTTGTAGTTGCACATGCATTTTGAGGATCCACTCATTTTTACACAGGTTGCTTATTATAATATTACATGTACCCTATTAATGATAAAAATTCTCACAATTGCATGAAGTTTGCATTCCCTAGAATATGCTTTTATGTTGTTTAATGGGACTTTGTGCAACAGTAGTTTGATGCATGAATAAGAAATTAATGCTTAAGGAATAGATTGTATACATACCATTTCATGACAATTAGCCTACGATATCTGTATGAATAGACTATACCCATCCTTCACAGAAGTGTCTATTATAGCTCTCATGTATATAGTGTCAGACGTCATAGGTTGGTGATACAGATATAAGTTTTCATACTTGGTGGAGGATTCTTATAAAGTGTTACATATGGTGACTGTTCTATTAGAGTATTTGACTTATTTCTCTATTAAATTATGTATAGGATTTTTTTCTTTGGGGGGGAGGGGAGGAGGGAGCATAGCACAAACCAAAAGAAGCATAATTTTGAGCTTGCAACATGGCTCCACAGCATAACACAACCAATTGAATAATTTCTGGAAATTTATAAACTTGTAAAGAGACCAAAAGTAAATATTTGATAATATTTGTGACCGGATTTGCAAAAAGGTACCTTTTTCATACACAAAATTTGACCCATTGTTTGAACTTTGAGGCTTCATAATTTTTTATCATGACATATAATTGCCTGAAATTTTCCATTAGTGTAGCTATAGTATCCGGCTGCATTTTTATACTAAGAGGAAGTTAATCAGTATAAAGAGTCAACTGTTGTATCATTTTATTTGCTTGTATGCAAAATGTGTGGAAAAGGTACCTTTTTTGCAAATCCAGTCACATTTTATTCAATCTACAATTTTGATGGTGTGCGGTGTGCAGGTTTTTACACACAAACACATACATGTAATCTGCGAAAAGGTATCTTATAGCCTTTCATGTACTCGGCAATCCATAACTTGACTTGTGTGTACGGTACCAGCCTGAAATTTACCTTTCTAACATTGCACTGTCCCTGGATGTAATTTTAAGACAATAGGTTAAACACATGATGAGTTATGACTCGTCAAACTTGGAAATTTGGAAAGGCCTTAAGACCCCGGCTCTTTTCGCAGATCTGGTCACATATGCACTGCAGCATACATGATCTGTTCATTGTTCCTGGGACTTTGCTTTGTATAGTATGTACAGATCTGGCCAACAAATAGTGCTGACACAGCATTGTGGTATATGCAGTGATAAAGTGTCTATAGGGTAAAATGTGACCCAGTCTGACAAAACTCTTATTAACAGCTTTCCAGATTACTAACTTTGACAACTCATAACTTCCCAACTCTCTCTGATGAATCTACTTAACATTGGCCACAGTATTGTGCCATGCAGGGACTACATTCTGAAAAAATTTCAAGGATATCATTTGTCAAATTGAGCTAATTGGAAAAGCTATTAGACTAGTTTCGTCAGACTGGGTCAGAAATAATGGTGAAGATTGGACATTGTACAGTATATGTTTCACAACTGCATGATGTACACATGTACATTCATCACATTCTTAGGCATATGGCTACATGGTTAAGTTAAGACAACTAGTAATAGTGAATAATAATCCATGATAGTGAAACATGAAAATATGTTTGTACATTTCAAGGTGACTAAGGTGTATATACCGTAATCATAGGCAATGAAAGTGTCTATGTATTGTATATTTTTATCTACCGCACATCAATTGAACACCAGCTTTGACATGAAATACAAATATCATTTTTGTGGGTAAGCATTCTTAATGACTTTAAGAACAGATAAGGCCATCATTATTTTATTCCTTGTTTCCCGTCACCACCTGCATCAATTTTTAGATAGCCGCACCAATTTTTTTATTTTATTTGATTATAGATCACATGTCTGCACTATTTCATGATAGAGGAAAGTGTTAAGGTAAATGTATTAGTTGTGTATATAGAAGGGTAACTACAGGGTTGGAGTCCTCCACTCTTGTTCAACAGGAATCATGGGGGCAGCACAGTCTTTCCACCTTTGAAGATCGAGATACATACAGGTAAAGTTACAGAAAAATAATACACACGATTCTACAATATGTTTAGTTGCTCTGTAAAATTAATGCCAAACTGAACATACTATAATAACAGAAATAATCTAGCATAATTCTTCAGCCATAGTCTGTTCAATTCAGCAATACCTGTAATTCTACAGAGCAATAAACCTATTGTAGAATTTTTATGTATAATTTCATTGCATGTGCCTTTTCCTGTGACATACTCACATAGCTACTCTAATAACAAGAGTCAACTATACATATATAATTAATAATAAATAATCTTTAGCTAGGTGATGGGAAACAAGCAATATAATGATAATGGCCTAAATACATTGATTCAAAAAACACTGAAAGCAAACTAAAACATAAATCAAACTACTGTTCACACCATACACAGAAAGCCAGGAAGGCTATTATCCTCCTTCCCCCACTTTTATTGGTCAGTACTTTTATAGCATATAGAGCAAATCAATCACTCTTATACAACAATACCACGATTATAAATACTGTTGGTAGCTCCCAGTGTATGCATGCACTACTTCACATGTGGTGGCAGCCTAATCGATTACCTATTTTATTGCCACTATACTGTATGTAGCTACCTAGTTATTCATGGAGTATGCAATGAATTTGGTTGCTTAACTTTTCCTGATTAGGTTATACTCTAACATTGTATTCTTATTGTTTGCTAAACACACCATTAGGGCACTTGTATGTTATCTTAGAATATGGCTAATTGCTACATGGAGTACAGACTCATTTTAGTTACCTCCTCCCCTACTAAAAAGTGTACTAATAAAAGGTTGATGCTAAACTTATTCTCAGGTATATATGAATAATCTAAGTTACAATGTTTTTGGTTTCCCACATTGCATCTACTTCAGAGTTTGTCAGAGTATATTGTATGTAAGTATTGAAATAGCCTTGCGTACAATATTAAATATAGCCAACAACTGAAGCAAATATCAATGTAATTTGACTAGCTACTAAGTTTCCACCACCTTTATAACATTCTAACCAAACACTAGCACTAAATTATTATGAAAGTTATCATATAGCTATATTGCTACTAAAAGCAACACTTTAAAAGCATGCAAGTTGGGCTTACCCCTCCCCCTGGAAAACTCTTTGTACTCTTGTACAATGATGAATGCCAATAAAGCAAACCAACTTCATTTCTCCCTTCATTATCCAGCCTCAGCAGGGTCGTTTTACCTGATCCTCTATAGCACCCAAGAGCAACAAAACCACTTCACTGTGACGCCTATGTCCAGGGGCTGATCTAGGATTTATAAAAGGGGGGGGGGGGGGCTAACTCAAGGTACTAATCTCTTGGGTAGAGATAACGAAGCACACTTCCCAGCATGCAAAGCATGCTGGAACTAGGGGGGTCTGGGGGCATGCCCCCCCAGGAAAATTTTGAAAAATAGATGCTAAAACACTGCAATTTGGAGACATTTCCACATAAAATTCATAATATTTTCTGCCTGTAGATATTTTATATACTGCCTTTAGATTATAGGTATGGCTCTCTGAAGCATTTTGCTAATGGAAAAGTTTGGGTAGGTACAGACAACCAAGTACATGATGCACCCCTCTCACAATTGCACAACACTGAATAGATGCATGTTAGAATAATAATGTTGAAAGTGGAAAATTTTGAAATTTGAACAATACAAGATTGAATCTGAGAGCATTTTCAATGGAAATTGTGAACCTGAATTAAGTATTGTCATACACAAGTAGATGAATGAAGCCCTTTAAACAGACCAATTCATTTCATTGCATGTATAGGTGCAGGCAGATTTGGAAAAATTCCATAACAGAACCAACTACATGTTTCCAGTGAATGTTCTATTAGAGTAGTTAGCTGACTGCTCTATTAGAGTATCTCGATCTTGTAAACCTCCAATGCTGATTCGGGTCCTTGTTGCATCAATTTTAGCATAAATCCACTGATAATGTACCTTGGAAAGACGTTTATAAGGTGGTTTTATGAGTATTTGTATTATTAGTGATCATATAATTATGCTAAGACAAAATTTCATTATAATACTCAGCATATTGATCAAGTAAAGCCTAAACATGAAGGGGGGGCTTCAGCCCCCAAAGCCCCCCCCCCCCCCCCCCCCCTGGATCCGCCCCTGATGTCGACGCTTTTCTTGTTTTATCTCTCGATCTACCGTCTTGCTAATTCTTCTTTGTTCTCGAAATTGACGATTTCCACTCAGGCAACTCATTGTTACTGATTTGAATGAGAAACTAAGCTAGTGAGCCCGTGTAATTAAGTACCATTATTAATTTTCATGCGCAGCCATAGCAATCACGTGCGTGAATCACAAAAAGTTCACATGAAATAGCTTGGACCACACGTGTCCAGGGGAAGCCAACGTCTTGGGACTCTCGTACACTATCTGAGAAATCCAATAAGTATTTAGAAATCCCAAATCCAGAATCACGTACAAAATAAGTTATTCTCGTTTCCGTCCGTTCATGAATACAATTACGGTCGCCGCTCTATATAACCATTCAAATCGACAGTGCAAAGTACACCTGTGTCTCTTCTGAAGTTCCTCTCAGCTACTCTCTTAGGTGTTTTCTGCACAAATCACATAATAAGATTGATATACTCTGATACACTGTATCAAGAGTCCATAACATAATGGACTCTTTTTGATTGTAATAAAATTGTAAGCTCTCAATTAGATTCTAGTAAACCAACCTTATTAAATAGTGTCCAAATTCTTAAGTGGGTATGAAAATTTGACCTCACACTTGTAAGATGATCCCTTTATGACAATATATCAATGTTTGTCTCATCTCTATTTGCACTGTTACATGCAGTAAACAAAAATTGGGTGGACTGAGGGTAAAAATTGGGTATGGTACAGCATTCCATAAAAAGATATGTTCACAAAAAAAAGGGGGAATTGATAGTAGATTGTAGTGGTACAATTTAAGTGACAGAGAAAGAGCTTGAGCACAAGACAAATTGAAATTACAGTAGTCAGATACATAGCTTCAAGGAAATTGGCATTCACAGTAGCATAACTTCTACACACATTCTGAATTATGAACTTTCTACTAATCTGAACACCACATGGATACTAGTGCAATCTCCCCACCCCCAATTCGGTCATGACAGGTGTGTATGAGCCATTGAAGGAAGCAAACTCCATTGGTTCATAACTTTAAGGTGACAAATATACACAATACACAAATTTTCGTATTACAGAAAAATTATACAGCAGTTAAGTAAATATTTGTGTCATTTTTCCAGTAACACTTTAGTGTGGTGGATCACTTCATTGTTGGCATCACAGTGGCTGAAGGGATCTGTTCAGCATCCTCTTTCCTCCATAAGCTAGTAATGGTCTTCAGTTGAGTGTAGAATTGTATACCCTATAAATTACGATGAGATAAATGTACGTATGTGTGAAGTATCCAGTGGTTCATAGCTATGTAGTTACTAAAAGTGTTAAAGACAATCAGCAAATAGAAGCCAGTGATAGTAATGTCACAGCAGTCGTAGAATCTTACTTGTCCTAGGCGTTGCCTCAGACTCATGTCAATAACTTAGATATTAGTACTGAGATACCTATGCACTCCTTATGTATAGCTAAGAGTTATTGCAAGCAAAATCTCGGGCTGCATATGACATACAGCATTGTAAACACACAGACAGACACATACAGTAGACAATACTTACTGCCTTCCCATAGAAGTTGACGTCACCTCTAAAAGAAGCATGTGATCCAGTGAAGGAGAACATGGGCAGTGGTACTGGTATGGGAACATTGATACCAATCTATGGGGAGAAACATGTACATACAAGTGTGCATGTACGTATGTGCATACATATGGATGTATGTACTTTGTACTGTACTGTACTGTACTGCATTGTATTGTATTTGTGCAGAGCCTCTACCAGGGAATATAAGGCACAGGAAAATTACAATTTTGCACAATAGATTGGATGATTAGCTACAAACTAGTGAAATGAATTATATGAAGTTTATCAATCTCTCTAGTGCTGTTCCTGCTGCATCAGAGGGTAAGTTGTTCCATAACTTTATTGCTGATTGGAAGGAGTGTAGATGTCAGATATCGGTCTATTTTTGATAAGGGTCTCATGTAGTAGAAACGATGGCCTCGAGTTGTGGTATGTAGAGGGGTTATGTAGATAGTTCATGCTGAACAACCATGCAACTTATAAAACAACTTAGTAATACTTATGTTTGTTTTCTCAATACCTGGGAAGTATACGTAGCCATACAATATGTGTATGTTTGTACACAGTGTATATAGCGTACATACCTAAGACATGTGGTGATATGCATGCAAGTACATATATAAGAAGATACTCATGCGCATGTATACAAAGCAGTAAGTCCACTTACTTCACTACATACACAGATGCATGACTACATACACAACCCAACAACACTTAACTCACTTGTCCAACATCCACTTTGTCCTGGTAAGCTCTAGCAGTAGCTCCAGAATTGGTGAAGATGGCAGTACCATTACCATAAGGATTGTCATTGATCACCTTCACTGCCTGTACATGTACAATGGTGATAACTTCCAAAATACAGTGGAACCTTTCTATTACGGGCATTTTTGGAGCCAGAATCTTTGGTCACTTTTTGTTGTAATATAAAGGTTTCCCTCTTTCAGTGGTAAAAGACCTGTTGAGACCAAAACTTTTATATTTATTATGGGGTTTTTTTCTATTGTGTCCTTAATTCGGAGAGTTGGTTAAGAAAGGTTCCACTGTAACATCTATAACTCTTAAACTCTGGAAGTAACTTAATTTAAAAGTACAAATACTGAAAAGCAATATTCAAGTACAAGTGTTCATGTACGTGTTTTGAAAGTACTGAAGTATAAGTACTTGCTCCAGTTGCAGGGAAAATATGTGAAAATATAGGGAGTCTTGAATATCAAGTGTACTCTCAAACAGAATCAGGACACAATAGTATTGTTGTGTGACCATCAGTGTCAGTGGGTGTGTGACAGATAAGTGTGTATTTTAAAGGAACCAATAAAATGCTGTTTTTGCTGATTTGTACCTTGACAATGTATGAACGGAAATGAACCAATTTTGCTGTGGAAACCTCTTTGGGGTGGGGTACCTCCTGTTGTTAATCCAAGCTGAAGCCTGAGATATGCATCTTCAAATTTGTCTTGTTTTCTTATACTTTTCATTTTTCCTCTTGACATGCTTTATATAACTTGCAAGTGCTTTAGTTGATTTACTTCAAATTTGGAGGACAGTACAGGTACATATAATACAGTACATATACAGTCCAATTTATTGTACAGATTAGATAAAGAACACAAGGGGGTTATGTAAAGTGGGGGTTATGCTTTCGTTTTACTACTTTAGGTCTATGTAGCTAACTACAGGCCACTGAGCTAAGTTAACTTACATTCACCCCAGCTGGACTATACTATGATACACTTCTCAGTCTGGCATCACAGTCATTGAAAACTTCCTGAACCTGAAACCCCCTCTGAAAATTTCTAGATCCGCCACTGACAGCTATTTTTACTTTGACAAATGCTGTACTATAATATTATATCATATAAATAGCTACATATTCAAATTGTGACAAGAATTTTACAGCAAGTGTATACATATGAAAACTATGGAGTGTTAGTGCCTGACTTGATCTTACCATATAATTTTCACTTTAAAGCTTCTTCTTTTCATCATGTTAATGATATAATTGTTGGGTTACATTGTGTGTGATAAAACACAATTAATATATGTCACCTTATCAGTTACTTCATGATCAGTCATGATCATTACAAGTGTGAAGCCATCATGAGAAACTATCATATAAATTTGTGTAGTACTTCAATCTAATGTTAAACATAATCATTAAATAATTGGTATTTAATTTCTTATGCTTCTAGTACTAATGACAAATTATTCGTGGGTAGTACATCAATGGTGTGTTTCTACTGATCAAGAAAAAAAACATTCATCTGTAGCTAGATCTGTATAATTTGTCACCATGCTTGCTAAAACCAAAGTGATTGGACACCCTTAGTCTTTTCTGTATGCGTGCATGTCTGTATAACAGTTAGAATATACGTACCTTATAAGACTGAGTAGTAGTGTGGTTCTTTGCCTGAAGTAAGAAGACGAATGGAATCCAGAGGCCAAGTTTTGGCCCTCCATGGCTCTCAAATCACTCCAAATTGACGGAGAACACTATTGGCGAGCTCTCTGTGAAGTCCCAGCTCACTACACACCATCATCACAAAGCCATGGCCATTTAATGGCGCCAATCTCCCACTCGTGGATTTGACAGGGTCGGAAGAAAGCTGCTACAGAAACCAGACTTGCCAGTCCTGAAGGAAGTACAGTGTGGAATATGATAGTATGTTAGACCAGCAATCCATTTCTGGTAAAAACGTAAGTTTGATTGTGTGTGTGTGTGTGGAAACCTGGTTACATGAAATCAGGCCTGCCAACCTGGAAAGTAAAAAAATCTTGAGATTTCTGTACCTTTATTGCAGTGTGTAGTAAAAAAAACTGGTAGATGCTATGCTGAGACCAAAAAAAAAAAAAAAAAAAAAAAAAAAAAGGTCTCAACTTTTTAAACTTGAAATCCGTGACATTCGCGCTACAAACCGTGAGATTCTATCCAACGAAGGTTAGTGAAACCGTGAGAGTTAGCAGGCCTCAAAAACCGTGAGATTCGATCTGCTGCCCTTGAGCAGGGTAGTGAAACCGTGAGACTGGCAGGCCTGTGAAATCCGGTCACATAATTATGATTAGTCTTTCAGTGAAATATCCTTTAGTTAAACAATGTTTAAGTGAAGCCAGCAGTATTTATACAGCAGTAGGGATTAGGTTTCACTAAAACAAGCTTAGGCGTTTTAATTTCTCCTATTCTTATGCACAAGTGTGAATATTCATGTATATCTCACCGTAACTGGCCTAATGTATTTCGCAGACTGGACTCGCAGTCCGCGAAATACATTAGGCCACCCTAACTTGCTCATTTACTATTAAGACTATTTGCTTTATAACTTATGTGACCGGATTTCATATAACAAGGCTTCCACACACACAAAATCAAACTTACGATTTTACCAGAAATGGATTGCTGGTCTAATACACTATCATATTTCACACTGTACTTCCTTCAGCACTTGCAAGTCTGGTTTCTGTAGCAGCTTTCTTCCGACCCTGTCAAAGCCACGAGTGTGAGATTGGCACCATTAAATGGCCATGGCTTTGTGATAATGGTGTGTAGTGAGCTGGGACTTCAGAGCTCGCCAATAGTGTTCTCAGTCAATTTGGAGTAATTTGAGGGCCATAGAGAGCCCAAACTTGGCCTCTGGATTCCAATCATCTTCTTACTTCATTTTATACCCGTATATTAAGACCACCTGTCACAGTGATATTATTACCCTCTCGAAAAAAGCTGCTCAAAACAGGGCAAATTTTGGGTATCAGAAATGTATACACCCACTCAGTGATAGCTAGTGAACAGATGAACAATTGGTGCAAATTTTGTTTGCACAGCTGTAGGCACTCGGAAGTTATTACACAATGATTCCTTAAAATCGCCATATCTCCTAACAAAGCTTTGTGCGTCAAAGCCTTGTTTTGTCAAATTCAGTCACATATCATTTATTTTTACATTTGCAAGCACCAAAACCTTTTGCTGCATGTGGGCTGGCATCTGTCTATCTTTAATATTTTTATTTTTCAGGAGGTAGACAAAAGAACTAGTGCCAATTTTTACTCTTGAAATATTATTTTGTAACTTCATGTATGACTGCTCTGTATGAGGTGTCTCAAAATGTGTTTGCTACATACAAGTATGAGGTAGAATTCAGCTAGAAGCTGGGTATTGCCGTAGTGCAGAGGCTGCCGGTTTTCTATATTAACTACAAAGAGTTATAACAAAAATCAATCATGAGGTCTTCATAATATCATGGATAATGATATCACTGGAGGATTATATTCTAGCACACACCTTAAATTATGTCTTTTAGAAATTTCATTACATACACACACCCACACATACCAAGGGAAGCTCTAGAAATTTTGGTGACAGGTTTCCAAGGGGGTCTGGGAGCATGTTCCCCCAGGAAATTATGAGATTGAATCTGCTCACTTAAAATCTTTAAAAGCTAAAATTTTAGACATGTGTTAGGAAATTAATATAGGCTGCTTATGCTTGCTTCTGCTGGCATAGTATCAGGAGCAGTCTAAAGAGTTAAGAGGTGGAGAAATGTGAAGGATCATCATACAACAGACATGGATACAGGACTGGAGGCATGTCCTCATTTCAGGTCTTTTAGACTGTAAACTCAACATTATTATGACTGTCCTGTTAGAGTGGTTGACTGCTCTGTTAGAGTATTTCGATCTGAATCTTGATACCTTTGCATATATATATATATATATATGAGTAGGGACTGCAGCAATAAAAAGCACTGAAACAAGCCGCTGAGACAAAACACAACTGAATGATTGCATTTCAATCCCCACTTTAACCATACATCATAGCAGGCTAAAGTAGGTTAAAATGTAATCATTCAGTTGTGTTTTGTCTCAGTGGCTTGTTTCAGTGCTTTTTATTGCTGCAGTCCCTACTCATATGGAAAATTCCTATTTTTTTCTTGCACGTTTGTGTACTTTTTTAATTGAATAGCTAACCGTATTTAGTAATTCATCTCCCCTCTGCAATTCTCGAAATACACAGCTAAACGTGCAGACTGATTTTTAACAAGCTATTCGGGAAAAATCAAGGTGCGATCATTGTGCATGTATTTATTTACTATTGAACGGTAGCTGATGCTCTCAATGTTCATAAAAATAGCTTTGAATCCGATATAGGTAACTATTTGATTTGCACGAGCTTCACATGTGGCCTAGTTTAAGATTGCACGACAGCGGTGACTTTGGAGCTTTGTAATTCACAGCCAATAAGGACTAAGCCAAATATCTGCATATATTTGGAGAGTATAAGAGTTGCTCTTTCATATCAAGCATAGAAAGACTTGATCAGCTTCAAGCATTACGAGCAGTGCCACTCGACCGATAATACATATTTTTGTCCGAGAATTGAGAACATTCGGACAGGTCACTTTTGCAACTCCTGTAGCCAGACGAAGAAAGCTGCAGTTCTGAAATTTTGCATGCAAGAGTTTATGGCCTAGACCTCTCCAAAGGCATAGCAAGAGCAGAAATTTTCTTTACGGGTTTAAAGAAAAATCGCGTCCGAACCTATGGTGGTCGAACATTGGTGGCTTACTCTATATGTGACCGGGCCTGCGACTATAGGGCATGTGGGCACATAAAATTTGCCTACTTTTTCAAGTTTCTATCACCCATAACTTTTTATACCATCATGCTATGGCCTTGAAAGTTTCAGCATGCATTAAATAATCAATGGGCTTTATACCAAAAGTTCCAGAGTGCAAATATTCTACTCCTGTACTGAGATATTCCCTATTGTGTGAGAGGGTGTAGTTTGTGCCCACATGCCCTATTTTTGCAGGCCCGGTCACATATACGTATAGCTGGCTGATCCCCAAATAACGATTGTCATTGTCTTTTCCAACTTCTGTTCTATGTTCTTTGCAAGTTTGATGCGGAATCAATCGCCAGAAGCTGAGTTGTAGCCTCTCGAACTGAGGAGACCCGCCATTGATTTCCCCCTCTTCCGTTGCCCCGCGGAAGTTGCAGTTACGCATTAAAACTTAGAATTTAGCTAGGTAGCTAGCTATATTCACTGTAAAAATTTAGTAGTGAATTGCTCTGCCACAATACTCACTACTTTTAAGTAGTGACGCTCACTACTTTTTGTAGTGAACGTCACTACTTTTTGAAGTGAACGTCACTACTTGGTGGTCAATGTAATGACGTTCACTGACTACAAAATTAGTAGTGAACGTCACTACACAAAAATAGTGAGTGTTGTGGCAGACATTAGTAGTGACGTTCACTACATTTAGTAGTGACGTTCACTAGTTTGTTTTTACTGTGTATATAAAGACAGTGCATAATGTGATTTGTCAGCTTGGTGATTATAGCTTGTGAAGTGGATATGAAGCTGTTAGAGGTGTCGCTGTGCATTCTGCTTTCCCTGGTAGCAGCAAACGCGATTGGTGTAGCGTGGAACTACTCCGATCAAGACGCTTGGAAGACTGTAGATGGTTGGGATTGTGATGGTAGACGCCAATCACCTATCAATATTGTCACCTCTGCTTTGGTTAGAGGATCTAGTCTAATTGATTTAGTCTTGACGAATTTCGATCAAACCTACGACGGCAACTGGACAAACACTGGCCATGCCTTGCAGTTCAAACCCGATACCAGCTCACTTGTGCCAACATTCCAGAATCATTTGGGTACCTATCAGTTAGTGCAATTTCACTTCCATTGGGGAAGAACTAGTGCGGTGGGATCGGAGCACCAGGTTGACGGGAGCACTTACGGCGGTGAGCTGCACTTTGTCACTAGAAAGATCACCGGAAGTGTTACAGTTGGCGACGCGTTTGCTGTCTTGGGTGTACTGCTAAGAGGTGACAGCTCCTTACCATTGTCCGGAGTATGGAGTTCGCTCGCTGGTGACATTCCACGCGATGAAGGAGACTACGTGTCACTTAGTGGAATACGACCAATGGATATGATACCAGCAAACCTAAACTACTACTATTATCAAGGATCACTGACCACACCACCCTGCAGTGAAGTTGTCCAGTGGTTTGTACTTAGAAATGCTGTCACTGTCCCAGAGGATTTCTTGCAAGCCATGCGTACCAAGGTTTTAGATGCTGACGGTGTAGTCCTAAAACAGAATTACCGAGACACGCAACCTCTTAATGGTCGCAAAGTCATGATACAACACTATTAAAACAATTGGTTGCATATCACACCTAAATGTGTATGATATGCCTCCTCACACCGTGCACAACTTTTGTAGCGTGTATTACTGACCATTTCACCCATAATGTACGCTAATATTTCGGTATGATCTACATCCATTTAAATACTGTTTATATTTATATGCATATTTTGAAATATTTTAAATTACAATTATTATTCCAGGGTATCTTATTAAACCAGCCAATGCTGATGCATTGAAATCAATCATACAAAGATGAATGGTAGCCTTGGGAACTCTGTGACTATCAGTATGTCCTATTTCCATGACCAATGTTTCTAGGGTAGTATACGGTGAACAAATGAAACCAGTAAAGGAAGTTCTCACCATGCATAGTTGAAATATCGAACTTCTTTCAGTTGCTGCAGTTACATACAATTTTGTCTATAAGTGACAAACTCTGTTATATAGTCATACAGTATACATACAGTACAAATGTATACCTCAGTCAAGCACATGATACAACTGCAACAACTCAAATCAGTGTTCTGTGAAGTCAAGTTGAGAATAAATTACAGATCATTGCACTTCACTATCTTACCATGTTTTGATTGTCTACCCATCGAACCTGAAGCAGTGTCACTGTGTACTTGCATCAGTCTCAGGAGGAATGGGAGGGGGGCTCAATCACTGCATGCTATGTCAACGTCACTGAACTACAATGCATCGATAACAACTGCGACTTTATGTGACATGACTCCATCCTGGTCCTTGCCTAAGTAAAAACTATGAGCTAATGGAAGTACCACAGTGTTACCAATAGTCTAGGACCTGGCTTGAGTTTGTATGCACTTAATTTAGGAGAGGATAACTCAATTGTTCTTGGCTAATTTGACCCCAAGGAATAAGATGGGATATGTGCCAAATGCTCTATCCAGGGCAAAATACCCAAAATGACCACGCCATTTTTTGGAAGACATTTCACTTGTATTTTCTAAAACGCTGCAACTGTAGACTTGCTAAGGTGCTCAAAATGTTTATAATGGCCATATTTAGGGGGAACATTGAATGATACAAAATGTATACTTGCAATTTGATGTTAAATTTATTAAGTAAGGGTAAATAATGCATGTTAGGACCTAATTAGTACATGCAACTGCGACACCTGCATGTATCACTGCTTGAAGTATCTTAGTTTACTACAGTGGTATATCCCCAGTATATGGAACAGTTAATTGTTTGTTATTTTAGTAGTTTTTCAGTAAACCCACATTCACTGATGTTTTACTGAGAGTTTAAAACTTAGTAAAATAATTATGTTCCATATACTTAGGTTTACTGACACTTTACTATCAGTATAACTACAGTAAGGCATCTTAACAAATTAGTAAACTAAGAACCTTCAAGCAGTGTATATACCTGATAATCTAGTTATAGGAGGTCAGCTGGGCATGCATGTAGCTACATGCCTAAAAGTTGAGATAAATGCCAGCACAGCTGCATGCCTAATATTTTATTAAATGAGATAAATACTAGCACAGCTACATGCCTGTTATTTTTGGTTCTATTAAATGAGCAGTACAGCTGCTTATCTGTCATTTTGGTTCTGGCAAAGTGAAAGAAGCTCCCTTGTTTATATAATAAAGCAAGAACTACAAGATCTGGAGAGAGAAAGGTCCATCACCAGTGTAATGGTAAGACAAAATAAGCATGCAATTTCTGTGGGCTAGATTTTAAGTAGTGAATGGTGATACTCCATGTTGAGAAACACATTTCCCTACAGGATGAGGTACGACTTACTGCTCCTTGTGCTGCACCAAAGGCAATCAACCTTGATGAGTGTATCCTATGTCAAAAAAGAAGCGATCTGAATACCTCTCTAGTGGTGAAACTGGCAGGAGTTGTATTGTTTCACTTGCCAAACAAATAGAGAGTAGTGACATTTGGGCAGCTAGGGTCCTCCAACTGACAGTGTCAGAGCAAGGTATCATTAAATACCATGCCTCTTCATGCTACAGAAGTTTTCAGAGGGGTGTGACAAAAACTGTTAGCACATTAGCTCAACCAGAGCAATCTGAATCACCTGAGCAGGCCCAGGGACTAGGAAATGATCCAACAGAACAGCGATGCAAAAGATTTAAGCCTAGTGAAGCTATAAATGTCTGCATTTTTTGTGGAGCAGATCGCAAGACTGTCAAGCAAAAAAAGATTCACACACTATACAGAGTCTGTGAAAAACCAATGGCCCAAAAACTATTGAATGCAGCTATGTTATTTAAAGACCAAGTCTACACTGAGACAGCAGCAATGTGTGATGTAATTGATGTTTTTGCAGCTGATATCTTGTACCATGACTACTGTTGCAAGGCCTATTCAATAAATATCAGGCTAAAATAGCAGAAATAATAGGGAACCTTGAAATGGAGGACTCGGTAGCTGCCAAAGATGATACTTTCAAGACTAGATTCTTGGCCCTTAACCTTGATTTCAGCAGTATCCAAAGTTGATATCAAAAGTGAGACTATCAAAGCTCTTATGTTTATTGAGTATGCCAGTCATCGGGGCTACACTGCTGATGAACTACTTCAGCATGAGATTACCAACTCTGCTTTCTTTTTGATGGATGAAGATGGTTACCTGAGGAAGAGTGTCAAATCACAACTTGGAACTGAGCTGCTTAAGTTGTGTCCACTAATAGACAAGAAAGGGCCAGAGACCCCACCTCAAACTCATGCTATAGTCATTGACTTCATGGCCTTGGTGAAAAAGGTCCCTTTAAAGAAGCTTGATCCTCCTGTCAAGACATTCCATGATTTTGCTATTGCATTGACATCAATGATTACCAAAGCTGGACACAACAGTGATGAGGTCCATATTGTTTTTGATAATTACAGAGAATACAGCATCAAGAATGGAGAGAGGGATAGAAGAGCTAAGTCCAAAGAAATGGTTGTCCTTGATGTAATCTCACCGAACCAAAATGTTCTAGTGATTTAGAGAATTTTTGGTCATCTTCTACCAGCAAAAGTGCTTTCCAAGCATTCTATGTTGAATGGCTCACCACCAATTATCATGGCTCCAAACCTTTATATCTTGGTATATCACCACAAGCATGGATAGTGTCGGCTGGTTGTGCTTCTGTATTTCCTCAGCTCAACTGCACACATGAGGAAGCTGATGACAGGATGATGTTTCTATACAAGACATCTTAAGTCGCCGGTCGTGACCTACATCCATGACACTGTCATCAGGTGATACAGATGTCTTTGTGTGCCTACTGTACCACCTTACAGTGAATTGGAGAGACTTTGGTCTACAAGAACTCTGGCTAATTCGCAATTCTGGAATGAGAAGAGTGATCTTGCCACTCCACGACATTTGCAGTGCATTGGGAAATGACTTGATCGAGTGCCTTCCAGCAATTCATGCGCTAACTGGATGTGATACCACCAGCAAGATAGCAACCAAGTCTGCAGCCCTAAATGCTGTTCAGAAACCAGGAAGTTTTTCTTTGGTGCTTGATTTGAACTCTCCAGAGCTACAGAAAGCTCAATACAGATGGCAGAGACATTCTTGGTCAAATGTCTCAAACCAACAACGGATCTGGAGACATTTGATGACCTACGTCTTGCTGCATTCAATAGCAATGCCCTCAAGTTGGACTTTGCAAGAACTGCTTGCACCTCAACCAATGCAAGGAAGCATATTCATAGAGCATAGTATCAAGTGCAGCTGTGGGTTCAAGCACCATTTAGAGATGACACTTTGACCATGGATGCTGAGGCTTATGGTTTTGAAAGAAGGGAAAATATAATGGTACCCAGAGTACAATATAACGGTCGGCCCTCGGCCATTTTCCGACCAAGTGATGCTGTTGACCGATCAATGTAGCCGTTGGTCGGCCATTTGTGCCGATCAAATTTTTTACAACTGTAATTCTTTATTATTAGTCTTTATAACATGTAATATTATAGTTATTATTATTGTCGTATTGTTAACTTTCCTTACCGAAGCTATTTAATCACTACGTGAAGTCTTGATCCCGTCGAAGCATCAACTCGATGCGCATGCGTAAGCTAGAGCATTGCACCTCGTATTTACCCAAATTATCGATTGTGGGTTACTGTCGATGTTGTGAAGAAGCAATCACTACACTGACTACACGAGTGGCGCCTTCCAAGAGAAGAAAAGAAAGTAATGCTTGGGAAGTGGAGGTACGATATTAAGTATAAGATGGCCATTTCGTGGTTATAATCTGTAGAGATGCAGTGGCTGGAGAAAGTTGAATGAAAGTCACGTGATAAAAGTGTTTTGCCGGAATGTTCGAGATTAAGTTTTGATCTATTGCTATTCACAAGAGTTGATAATTCAATCTGTGCTGACTCAACACCAATTGTAACAAACCATTTAGCCTAGCTAAGTCTACAAACTGGCTGTACAATACATTGATTCAGTTTTTTTGTAAAATGTGTATGCAACAACACATATTTTGTACATGTATTACTAATAAACTCTGTAAAATGCATGTACATAAAGTTCAGTGATAAGTAGCTGAAAGTGGTCTCAGTTTCAATCTCAGAGTGATCCTTTTTCAAAAATTTCCTGGGGGGGCATGCCCCCAGACCCTCCAAGAAGGCTTGTGCTTCACACTGCGGGGTGTGCCTCGATCTACGAGTAAACTCTGTTTAGACACCTCTATCTTATGGCACACCTCTATCTTATGGCCATGCAATTTCAGAAATGGCCAATCAAATTTACTTTTGATTGGCCATTCTGTCCAAGCAATAATTTTCCCTTATATTGTACACTGGTACCTGAGATTGTGATCTCTAAACCTGAAGGCCTGCCAGATCCCTGCACATGTGGCAAGTGTGCTCGCAAGAATGGGTGTTGTTGCAGAGTAGCTGGAATTAAGTGCTGCAAGTACTGTAAATGTAAGGGAGGTGACAGTTGCCAAAACCCAATTACTAAATAAACATAACATTATTTATAATCATGTTTGCATTTTATTGTAATGCTAAACTCAATGATATATCTATATACTCTATATTCTTCATTTACCCCCTAAATATGGCCATTCTAAACATTTTGAGCACCACAGGAACTCTACAGTAGCAATGTTTTAGAAGATACAGTGATATGTCTTCCAAAAGGGGGCGTGGTCATTTTGGGGCATTTCGCCCCGGATAGAGCATTTGGCACATATCCCATCTTATTCCTTGGGGTCAAATTAGTCTAGAACAGTTGAGTTATCCTCTCCTAAATTAAGTGCATACAAATTTAAGCCAGGTCCTCCACTACAACCTGTTATCCACTGGGCATCTCAGCCGCTAGGGCTGAGCATGGCCACTTAGGCACAGTAGTACGAAAGAGTTATATGCACTTGGACGACCGCAAATAAATGTGTTTGTAGCTTCCTACAAAACAGTAACGTTAAACACCGACAAAAAATTTGTGATGTCAGAAACAAACCGGCTCAGTGGTCTGCCGACTCAGCTCCGCTCGCCCCGCTCCTCTACACCACTGCCACTGATGAAGCAATCTGACTTTTAACGGTCTCACGCTTAGCGTGGTAGCTGTCAAACTTCAACTCACTCAACGGTTGTTAACAAAAGCAGCTGCCGTTGCCAAGAGATGACATCATCACGTGAGTAATCTGGTGATAATTAAATGGAACCGCACGAATCTGACCCTGTTGCTAGGCTGCTGCCTGTGACGGCCCTGAGTATAATACTTGTCGAATCCATGGCATGGGTCGAGTGGTACGAAGGACGATGTATCATGTAGTACATGCAGCGAGGTTAGTGCCTCCGGGTGTGTAACTGCTGGAGCTACTGGCGGAGTTGCCGCCGGGAAGTCGTTCCCACAGAGCAGGGGCGATTTCTTAAAGCACTAAGAGTAGAGGAAGCGACGATAAAAGCATGGCATCACACCAAGGCGGAGATTTACTGCAGGTATACCCTATATACAGTTATTCATGTTCAGTGCATAAACAGCAGAGATGGCAACCGTTTGCATCGATTAATGTTGTGGTACATAAACAACCTAGATAAAGCTTTGTCATCAGGACTGCCCAGTTGAGGCTCGTACAGTATGGGCAAAAATCAGGCTCAACAAAAATACACTGTTTAAACACACTGACTGGTGGAGTCCCAAACCGACCAATGCCTGCTCAGGTCCCCCTTTCTGGGCGGTCCTGTTTACCATGAACTGCACCACCAAGCTCAACAGTGGTTGAAATCTAGACTAAGTACTAGCTATCCTTGCATGCCAGATGGGGGTGGCAAATAAACCATGTGGTCATGGCATGTTGCACACTTTCCATGAACACTAAGTAGAAAATTGCTTATAACTCCACCACGCTATGATGGATTTTTATAAACTAAGTGTTTATGCGATCCTCAGGAAATACTACACAAGGCTAAATCTATTTTCATTCATTTTAAAATTCTTCCAGAATCATTATCACATGTGCTTTGCACCCTCTATCCTCATAAGGGGTCCACAAGTCTTGATCACCCTATTCTTGTACACTTAACAATAACATATTAATTGTGCATGTTAGCTGTCTCTGTGAGAAGGCTTAGGCGAAGATTGGACAGTCTTGGTGATGTACATTTGTGAAATATTGTTGAAGGTCGTGTTAGAGGCTATAAGTCGATGGCAGTTCAAACTTTATAAAAACTGATTGCTCATTACATTAAGATTTTTTCATCATAAGTATCGTGTGCAAAACAATTTGATTGGCTCTGCCAACATTGTGTGTACAACAATGACCTGATAGTTTAGTTGCTGTCTCACACAAACTATCTGGCATACAAGACTATGCTTAACTATAGGCTAACACTACAGTACCTTGTTCCTGTTATCCTGTGTTGAACCAGTGGACAGTGGACAGTATACATTAAGGTGACAAGAAACATAAAGGTTACCTAATGCGAAGGTCTCAAGTGACAAGGTGAAGGTGAACTACAAATGACAAGGTGAACTGGAGGACTGATCTTAAGAAAATTTTGAGGTGTTGACACTGTAGTAAATCACTATAGAGTTTATGAGATGTGTAACCGTCCTCTAAGATTATTCCCAGATAAAATTAGAGGAGATTATCCCAACTATAAAGTCCCAAGGTTATATGTATTCCTGCAAAAATGAGCATGTACTGTAACATGAATTTTTGTCATGAAGAGAACACTGACTGCCAATGATTTTTGTGTATAGCCATCCATACATGTACCAATATTTCATAGTGGCAGCAATTTGAAGACACTCATATGGTATAGTGGTGTGCAATACAGATTGAGGGTTGGACAACCCACCTATTAAATTTTCTTGCAATGTTCTTAACAGAGTAGTCAACTAACGTAATCCTATGTACCCAATTAATGCATACCGATATCCTTTAGTGATTCCTGTAATGGAATAGCCAAGCTTTGTCCTTGGCCACCTGATGTTATTAAGGTCTCCTAATGACATTATAATTATTCTTGATCCAGGAATAGTGCACTAACATTCTTCAGAATTTCTATCCATTCATTTATTTAAGCATATCCAGCAATATCACTTGTGTAATTAAACCCTACCACAGTAGGATACCCGAGTAGATAGGATACCACGAGTAGGATATCATTGATAACCAAGGCTGAGGTGTTGATAACAAATATCCTAGTGCAGGTGTGGTTTAAATGGCTTCTATCCTGCATTTGACTTCATAAAAAATAAAGTCCCCTTGATGGCGAGAAGTCAATGATTAAGTAGAGGTTGAATGCAGAGGGATCACAGATCCTGGCTGCTGTGGCTCCTCTGGCACATGCCTTGACTGCATGTTGCGGGGGATCAAGTCACCACTGGATCTGGGATTTTTTTTTCTGCATTCTTCAACATTTCAGTTACATGTTTCAGACTCCCTGTATTCCCAGGCTTTAGCCTTCTCACAGGTCCCTAGTGGGATAGTATTTGGGTCATTCCATGTCAAATCACCGAGAAATTGTAGGATCACCTCTCAGATTTTGATGAAACTTGGTGTGTTTGTAGTACCTATGGTGCTCATCACCCATACCAATTTTTAGCTTCGTACACCACATAGTTTCTGATTTATGACCACAAATATTTTGAATATTTCATTAAAAATTGGTTCGTCTTGAGTTACAAAATCAACTATAGCCCACCACTGTGTTAATATTCTAAAATAAAATTTTCTGTGATTAAAGACTGTTTATTGATCTTTCAAGTAATCCATAAACTATGGGATATCAATTTAATCAAGGTTCAAAATGGCTCCATTAAAATCTTTAATCCTTAATATTTCAATAAGTGCTGCTTCAAATTCTTTGAATTTGTTAGTAAATAATAATTGGATTATGGTCTATTGTTGGTAAAAGTTTTGTGGTGGGGCCACAATAGGTTCAAGAGATATAATTAAATATGTTGTGGTACGTAGTGGAATTTTGTGGTCTATTATTGCTATATGGGAGTGTACACCTCTAATAACTACTCCTGATAAGGCCATGCCAACTTTGTCTTATGCAATGAAGGTGTCCAAGTACAGTACAACCTTTATTAGTGACCACCTGTATTGAAAGACCACCTTTGTGTTGCAATATATTTAGTTGGATTTACTGTATGGGTAATTCCGTATCAGTTCACCAAAGTTTCGCACGTGACCCCTTCAGAATTGGATGAAATTTGGTCTGCGAGTAGCCCAAGTGATCATATGTGTCCATTCACCCATTGCCTGTGTGGCTTCCCAGAAATGGTTTATTAAGTATTTTATTTTTTGTTGTTTTTGTGACCATTCAAAGCATCATAACTTGGATGTTTTTAAATAAATTGCACCACTTTAAAACTCAAAAGAATAGGGTGTATTTAATTTGATAAAGTTGATAATTATCCATGCCTCCTAATCTTTGACCTTTGCTCTACCAAAAAGTGCTGATTAGAATTTTAATGTGGATACTTGTCAGCCATTCACCTATTAGTTGCAAAAGTTTCATCTTGGGGTCTCTATGTGATTATGAGATAGGTAGCTAGTGGTGTTTATGGTATTATAGCAGATATCCCATGCAGTATGCACACCTTGAAGCCCATTCTGCTGATTTAGGTTTGCAGACACACAAGGTTTCACTAAAAAAGCTTAGGTATTTTAATTTCTCCTATCCTCATGCACAAGTGTGAACATTCATGTACGTACCTTGACTATTAAGACAATTTGCTTGATAACATATGCATTGTGCCTGGCTTATGTGGATTACTCAATTTGGGTCACAAAGTATCATCTTATTCTACCTTTTTGTATAGACTATTTGTTTCTTTTCAAGTGTTGATTATCAACATTGTCAACATTACACGTTTCTAATTAGGTGACCGATTGTATTGGGTGGTTGGTCAGTGCATTTTGATGAGTGCTCAATTATAGAGGATACTGATAAAATTTAACATAATAGTTAGACTTCGAAACACATCCATAGAACCTTGAAGTCCTACTTCTATAATTAATTAGACCGCAGCTCGTTGTTGTACCTTCACAGGTGCTTGTGGCATGATTATAGTGTGTTTAATAGTAGAAACACCTTGCTCTAATAATTAGTATGGAACTTGTTATACAGTTAAATGCTCATGAATTTCCAATGTTGCAGGCGTGTAATTGCTGTGTTTTGTATCACTTAAGCGACAATGATCTATTGAGACATAAATAAGTGATAGATACCTGTAAGTAGCCAATGAATAAGTAGCCAATGAGCAGGTTTCACTGTTTCACTGTATAAGTGATGTACCATCAGTACCACATGTAGTGTATGAATATCATCACCAACACTTTGATAGATCTTTGATCATGGTTATCACTTTTCAACATCTGTGGACAATTACATAGCTATTATTTTTGTTCCAAGAAACTATGATGTGATGATTTTAAAATCTTCAGGAAATCATACAAAGACTCTCATCTTTATACACTGCACAATGATTTCATTACACTATGATAATGATGGTTTCAATATGTGCTACTGTGCATGAAAAAGAACTAGCTATCTGAACCAAATCAAAGCTTTATATGTAAACATACTACACATGATAGGTACACCCAGGTACATATAGCTAATTACAAGAATCAAGTAAAGTATGTTGTTCCCAAATTGTACAAGATTTTGGCATATGTGATACAATGTTTAACAGCCACCTGTCTTGAGTATGCACATCTGTAATAGTTCATGGAGAGTAGTTAGCATGTACAGTACTGCAACTTTATGACTCGGTATTGAGTTTATACATATATGTAACACTTTGACACCTCAGATCAAAGGAATTCTTTATGCTACAAATGTGATGTGGCACACTTAGCAGTGCAACATCTAGATGTCGCACTGCAAAGTGTGCTGACAACTCATTACTGCATTCCACAAACTGTACAGCTTTAATGCTTCTTACTATTGAATACTGTAGTAAAATGTATATGAAACCTATATGACCAACATCCACTTTATATTGTGGGCTTCAGTGATCTCCTGTGGCTTACAATTGAGCCTCCTGTGGCTCTCAATTGAGACCAACCGAATCCCACAATCAAAACTGTCTCGTGGTGATAAGGTTATACATTTTGAAAACCTTACATGGTAAGTACTAGTGTTATAGTAAGAGCTAATATGAAGCTTTGATACAGTAACAATAATGATATATTCAACCACCACAGAGGATCCTGGACAAATGCCAGACCACATTAAAGGCACCCTCAACCACACCAAAGGCATTTAACTTAAAAGTGAATTTAGCAGCTTAAACTACTGTAAAAGTAATTTGAAAGGGTTAGAACTACTTTAAAAAGCTACTTTGAAGTATAACATATTAGTTGCAACACTGTAAATCGTGCATTACCTGATATGTACACACTTGCCCTCGGGCATCGTGTGTACATATCAGGCAATGCACTCCCCACAGTGTTACAACCATTACATACCTGTTGTCTTCTTAACAGCTGCTTACATATTTTACACCTACAATATAATTTGTTAACTTTATTACCTCCTACATCAATAAAGCCACAAGGACAACACATTCATGGCCTTGACCACGATGTGTACTTGGTAACACACTAATAGGATTTCCAAGTAAGTAGCTAATGTAGCTAAATGCATACACACATATTACCACTAATATGTAATCCCATCCAAAAAACAGCTTGTAGCTGTAAAAAAAAGTGCGCGTCCAAGTAAAGCAGAGTTAACTGCAACAAAAAGTAATGATATCATAATGCGGCCATGTGCGAGGTGTGCAAGTTGTAAAATTAATATTAGCTAATCAGATAATACAATATTATTGTTAAAGTGTTAATGAGAATTATGTGATGCTGCTAGTTTTTAAGTGTGTGAGCATCTTCATAAATGCCACACAAATTTGATTCTCATTAAAGCAATGTGGATAGATTCTCTGATAGCAATAAATAGTTTGAGTTTGGCCGCCTTTCCTTTTTTCATAGCATTGCCGTATATAGGAAAGGCGGCCAAACTCAAACTATTTGTTGCTATCAGAGAATCTATCCACATTGCTTTATTGAGAATCAAATTTTTGTGGCATTTATGAAGATGTTCACACACTTAAAATCTAGCAGCATCACATAGTTCTCATTAACACTTTAACAATAATATTGTATTATCTGATTAGCTAATATTAATTTTACAACTTGCACACCTCGCACATGGCTGCATTATGATATCATTACTTTTTGCTGTAGTTAACTTTGCTTTACTTGGACGCACACTATAGTAGTATCGAAATTTTAGGTGGTATTGAAATTTTAGATTAATCCATTAATCTGTGTACATGCTCAATCAATGTTCTCACAACTAAGCAAGTGCATGGTTGTACTGTCCTAATCACTACTGTTGTATATACGTATACTGCAGGCTTCACTTAAACATTGTTTAACTAAAAGATATTTCACTGAAAGACACATCATAATATTACATGGTAAAATTTAAATAGTCTACCGAAAACATAAACACAGTAACTCAATATTGTCAATTCATATTATAATGGGATGTGATCTAATGGCAATATTTATATGCAATCGTTCAATTGTGCAATCTGTAGAGAATCTAACAAAATTTTGCATCAGAACAGTAATTGGGAACATGATAATGCTAGTATTGCGAACATGATAATGCTAGTCATCATGTTATAAGTATATCACATCAAATTAGTTTAGTGTGAATGAATTTGTTCATAAAACATGTACTCACACAAGCCAAAAAGTGTTTCAAAACTTTGATGAATATCGACTATGAACCTTTAATTCTAACAGTAGCTTCCATAACTGCCATAGTTACAATTTTACCTTGTGGAGACTGTTGTGTTAGATCATTCTTATAATTAGATGCTTTTCCCAAAGGACAATAATACATTACTTTCTAAGACTGTTCCGTCAGAGTAGAAGATCTAGAAGTGATTATAAGAGTTGGCCATCAGTCATCATATGTCAAGTTTGGGTGTAGACTGTAGTTCTCAATTGCATAGTTACTCTAGTTGACATACCAGTAATGAGATTGATTACCAGGTGTGGCCACTGTACACCATAGTATTATTAGGCAAATAGTGTTGTTGGCTGAGTGGCTGATCATCCATAAAGTTTGTCTGATATTTGTGTGGTCATTGCTGAAAACATAATAATCATCACCTCTGGAGTAGCTATCTTGATCTAAAATGTCCAAAGAATATGTACCCCTGCCCAGTGTCCACTTTACAAAAACCGTACTGTAGGCTATGTACGTGAAATGCTAAATGTAGACATTAGTATTGAGGTTGTCTTTCGACCAAAGGTTTGAGCAAATAATTATAAAAGTGTTTGATCAGGCTTCATGTGCTCACATGCATACAAGTGTGATGCAATGGAAATGATCAACAACATGTTACCGTGACAGCAGACATAAAAATGATATGAATTTCTTAACATTAGGGAATTACCATTAATTGTTAGAGGTTTGTGGTGAATATATCATGGCAACCAGGAGACAAACTGTCCAACAATCTACATCCAGACTGCAGAATGCTTCCATATGTAATATAAAGAACTGTTCTTCATCAAAACAACTATTGATTGTAACTATTGCAATTTCCCTACTTAGGTGGCCTCCCCAAAGTTGGTGGCGCTTGGCCAGAATCTGGGTGGCCTGCAGATCAAGTCACGATGGGGTTGGCTTTTTTTTCACCCCTTCTAGGTATTTGTCCCATTTCACTTTAGGATATTTAGCTCAAAGATTTTCGCTTAGGCTCCTAGGCTACGGGTAAACACCTTGAACAGGCTCTGCCTTCTGTGTACACCCTCCAGTGCCTAACTGGTAAAGCAGATAATAACAAGTCATAATATGTACCCTATGCTCTTAATTACAGGTACAATTAATGTGTGATTGAAGCACACACTTGTATGCTAGCACTTGGTGATACATAGCTACATTTGTTAAGATTCTCTATACAATATGTACATTATGTCATTTCAAAACTACACATATGGATAACATAGGGTTATGGATAGGTGCATGGGCCATGGATGAGCATATAATTGAATCGTTTAATTAGTACTAATAGCACCATACCATCATCACAGACTATGGGAATCCCTATAGTACACCAATGGTAGCAGCTTAGAACATTTTGTCAATTCTTGTACTATAGTGACATCACATTACCTACCGTATATATATGTATGGCTATATACATACGTAATTATGTCTACCAACACTAATTAAAATACGTAATACGTACATATAGCTAAGTAGCTAGCTATTAGCTAGAAATGAAGAGAATGTAGTCTATCACTTAAAGATTAAAATAATAGCAAAATAAGTGATTCAGTTAAATGAAAAGATCCTATCCTCTGCCATAGTAGGGAACATGCCTCTGCACACACAACTTGAGGTCAATAGCTGCAGACTCTTTGAAGCCAAAGCGGCTGGTGGTAGGATGACCTAGAGCCTCTCCGACAGGTGATCTGATTTGCCACTTGATCTGATCGTCTACCACGTGATCTGTAGTATGCCACCCCTGGTAGGGTCCGCAATCCGAAAAATCAACTTTCACAAATCGACCCCCCTACCATTGTGGGATGTTCATTGTAGTATCCCATTGCTAGATCCACCATGAAACCGGAGGCACGGTTGTTGTCTTCACAGAACTATCGATTTTAGTATTTCGTGAGATGCAAAAATTATTTTTTAAATTTCGGGCTCCACACAAAGAACAGAATAGAACTTGCTGCTTAGCTAGATATTATCTAGAGTTAATGTAGTTAAAAAGTACGCACAGTAATAAGCAAATGATTCACTGGGTTCCCGGCACAGGGTTGCTTTCTCTCAAAAAGCAGAAAACGAAACACGAATTTTCGAATTCAAACTGCCCTACCAGCCAAGACAAGAAAAGCCAACTCTTCCTCATAGTGATGTGTTAAGGTTGGATGCATAGTCTGTCTATGCTGTTAGTTTGGAAAGGATCTGAAACTTCTCACCATCTGGGTGAAGAACGTCAAATTTTCGTGCGTCATTTCAAGAGATTCTCTCAATGGTACCAAAGTGCTTTCCGGTACTTCTGATGCCACACTGGTCACTTAATTTTGTTTAGAATGATGATAAATGATGGTTCAAAACGTTTGGTAGTAGTAGTATTTGGTGTTTCTGTGATTTCATATGATGCAGTATACCAGCAGCTCCACCCAGCTCGAATAAAAAATGAAAGATTTTGTGTATTTTTCGGTTTGTTTTGGGATGTTTTGCAGCATAATGGTGATGTAGGGTGATCTAGTGAAGATGTGAAGCTGCTGTGGAGCGTTAGAGGTGAAGTCAAATTTGGACGATTTTGCTGCCTCCCTTGATGCATAGCTTAGAGCGAGGCGTGGAAGCTGTGGATGAAATAATAATTGACAACCGCTGTTACCAAATGAACAGGGACATCTTTTGCCATAGTTTTAGTCTATACTTGATGATTTTTGTGGCTGCAGAAGCGCTGGAAATGGGTAGAATTCGCAACACAATTCTTTGATGCTGCAAAAAATTTTGACGCTCGTCACCCAGATGGTGAGAAGTCTCAGATATTTTCCAAACTAACAGCATAGACAGACTATGCATCCAACCGTATCGAAACACTATGAGGAAGAGTTGGCTTCTCTTGCCCTGAGTGGTAGGGCAGTTTGAATTCGAAACTTCGTATTTCTTTGTCTGTTTTTTCAAAGAAAGCAACCCTGTGCCGGGCACCCAGCAAACCATTTACTTATTTCTGTGCGTAGTTTTCAACTACAACAACTCTGGATATGATTTGGCTAAGTAGCAAGTTTCATCCGGTCCTTTGTGTTGAGCACGAAATTTTAAAAATAAATCTTGCATCTTGTGAGATACTGAAAATGATATTTCTGTGAAGACAACAATCGTGCCTCCGATTTCATGGTGGATCAAGCAATGGGATACTACAATGAACATCCCACAATGATAGGGGATTGATTTGTAGAAGTTGATTTTTCGGATTGCGGACCCTACCCCTGGTTACGCCGCTAAAATTGTGTACCCACGCGTGATATAGCCACGCGTGGATTCATAGCTTTACTTTACCATATGCCCCCGCGGAGCAATGTGAGGCGCCACGCAATGCACTGAGTTATAAGTAGCTATAACTTGACTTATTAATTCCGGCTATCTATCTCATTTACCCACTATATCTCAAGTAAGCAAGGAATGCATAGCTATATATTATACTGATAGTAGCTACTTGACTTTTTCTTTTCAACACCTACTTTTACAACTATGCACATGTACCCATTTCCCCGGGGGTTTATAATGTAATGTACATCAACTGCATTTCAACACATGATAATATACATCAACAAAACACTGTAAAAAATGAAATGTGTCTGACACACCAAAAATATACACACCATGTGCAAAAGTGTGTCCATTGAGACATTTTTTGGTGTGTCAGACACACTTCGAGTGCATCTGGCACACTTCACTTTTACAGTGAATGTGACTGACATAATAAGAGTTTAATAGTTAAGTCAGGCAGTATACTCCTTATCAGAATAAAATTCTGTTGCCTACAATGAGAACTGTTTACAAAGATACGATATTTTAATAACTTCTTAAAGTCACAATACAATGCGAAAATGCTATGAAGAACAATGTATGACAATGATTAGTGATCTTTTAAATACGTAGGCACTGCATCTAAGAAAAAAATGGCCGGTTAGCTGAGACTGACACAATATAGCTAGTCTATAAAACGCAAAGCTTAAAAATAGTTGATTAAACAGAAAGCAACGAACCACGCTAGCTACTACTCAGTCTTATAAGGTACGTATATTCTAACTGTTACACAGACATGTATGCATACAGAGAAGACTAAGGGTGTCCAATTACTTTGGCTTTTACTAAGCAAGCATGGTGACAAATTATACAGATCCAGTGGTTACAGATGAATGCTTTTGTTCTTGATAGAAGCACACTAATTAAGTCATTGATGTACTACCCATGAACAACATGATTTGTCATTAGTACTAGAAGCATAAAAAATTAAATACCAATTTAATGACTCGTTAATTATTGGCATTTTCACTGATGATTATGTTTAACATTAGAAGTACTATACAAATTCATATGATAGTTTTCTCATGATGGCTTCATACTTGTAATGACTGATCATGATGTAACTGATAAGGTAACATATTCATGGGCGGATCTAGAAATTTTCAGAGGGAGTTTCTGTTCTGGTTCTCTGGAATTGCAACTTCAGCCTAGCTGCAAGTTGAAGAAGAAAAAAAAGGTCGTTACATGTAGTCAGGTCCACTATGTACTTTTGTTCAAATTTTATGGGGATTAGCAAACCTATATATTTTCGGAAAGCTTAGAGCATGGAGAATCTGAAAATCATTGTTTGCATTTGTACAGATTCCTGCAAGGTCAGCATTTTTAAATTTCAAAAATGGCAGCCAACAAAGTAAGAAATTCCTGATATATCAATTTTAATTTGGCATAAAATTTCATTATTGAACTCAACAAATTCTCTGGTGACATTTTTACATCTCTATGAGCCTTATCCGCAATTACGTCACAACGCGAAAATAACGCAAAAATGGCGAAAAGTGTGGGGGCCAAGTGGGATACTTTGTATGGAAGGGATAACGTTTCGAGATGTTCCACGTGAAGAAAGCATGAAAAAACTCTGGTGAGGCTTATTAACTATCTTTCTATGTAGGGGCACGCATTTTCGTACTTCTCGAGTAGTCCTACAGTCTGCTTTTGGTTTCTTCCCAATTCATGGCTCTCTGTACAAAAGGCCCCCACACTTTTCGCCATTTTTGCGTTGTGACGTAATTGCGGATAAGGCTCATTCACTGGAGGTGACATAGCTAATCATGAAAAATTAAAAGTTTCAACAAACGGAATAGAAGAGCGTCCAATAACTCAGGAATAAATTTTAGCAAAAAGAATTGAGGAATATTCCAGATTATTTGGATGAGATATATGTATAACTGGCGTTAAGTATTAGTTTGGCTTCCACAGAAACAGTTCAAGCCTAAAAACAGCAGAAAAGATTGAGTTACTCTAATAGAGCAGTCACTTACTCTGATAAAGCAGTCAACTTTTGACTCCATATTTCCAATGTAGCAGTCACTTTTGTGAAAGTCCTAGCTAGTGTGCTTATGTTGGGCATAAATTTCAGGAGATTAGCTAATTCTAGGTTTGAAAGAATGATTGGAATTTACATAAAATATTCTCCCCTAAAAGTTAATTTGTTAATTGGCAATTGGCAACTATGATTTCACCCTGACTGGCACTTGTGTCAGTTGGTGGTATGCATTGACATAGTCAGGTTAACTATATATGTCAAAGATAACTTTTTTTCAAAATTTATAGGCCTACATAAAACTTGGAGCATGGAGAATGCATGGAGATCAGTGAAAATCAATGCTTACATTTACTGTATAGAGATGCCTACATGGTAGTCAATCAACAGTTTAAAAATAGCAGTCTTTATAATTTCTTCATAATATCAGCCTCTTATTGAAAGTGAATTGCAACAAACACCATTTCTTTATATGTTCTCACACCCATTATAGAATCTATTACTTAATGGCCTCTAAAGTACTAAGAAACCTAAAAGCAATTTATTTGGCAGATAGTTATTGCATGAAACAAAGTGAATAAGTGAATTATTAACATTGAGAAGTAGGGTATAGCTACGTATGAAGACAAAATGGCTATGCATGTACGTACTTATGCATAACAATCATCAGCAGTGTCACTGTTGTCATTTTCAATGCATCATACAGTATAATTATATTGTATATTAGGGATCGTACAGAATTGAGCTTTTCCAGTTCAAAATATCACCCTAAAACCAATCTCAATTTCCCTTCATGACAACTTGGCAGCACTGGTTAGACACAGCCAAGTCCCAAAATGTCAACTCCAAATTCTTCCAACAAGTTTCTACAGCATTTAAAACTTTTCTATTCAACAAAATTTTATGCTGACTGACTGACTGACTGACGTACTGACTGATGCTCCCTGCCAAGCATAACTTGACATACAGGCTTGATTTTGGCAACATACAATATATACATGCATCATGGACTTGCCTTTGTCCTCCTTTGTGTTCCAGTCCTCTTCACTGACAATCCAATTCATGCTATATTATATTGTGATACAGTTCCCCTGTGGCTGTATTTTCCATAAGCAATATGATCAAGAGTATCCTCCCCATTATATACTCTTGATATGATTGATTGTTGAGATGCTGCTTGTGCTGTTCTTTGTTTGCAATGTTGTGTAATGGGCAAAGCATACTGTAGATGAAAATGAAGTGTCATGGCTACCTCCCTTTTAGCTACATAACTGATAGTTGGGGCATGTGTCCAGACATAGTACCTGTACTCCTTTTGATGCAACATATGTGCGGGTCCACCAGTCATAATTATGTTACAAAAACAGTAAACGAATAAGTATAGAAACTTGGATTAAGGATCAAAAAAGTAAAGAAACAAGGAAATAGCTAAACAGTTAGTGAAACAAGAGAGGTTGCCTATATACTGCGTCCACTAGTACATCTGCAGTATATAGGCAACCTCTTTTGTTTCACTACTGTTTAGGTATTCAATTGTTTCTTTACTTTTTTGATCCTTAATCCAACTTTATGCTTAAAGCAGTTGCTTGTGAGCCAGTCAAAAAATGTCTTGGCTAGATGTGACAAATGTCCTTTTTTTGGATAAGAATGAATTTGTTGACATTGGATTATTTGAAAATGTCTGATATACAATCATTCTGTCACTGGAAAGCAAATTTTCATTGGATTTACAGTGGATACTAATTTTCAAGATTGTGCATTATATCAATTTTAACTTGTTGGTGCAAGTCTGTCATACAAAATAATTGCTCTTGGTGATCAGCATGAATTCATTCTTGCTAATCGTTATTTTACAACTATTAAGCAAATTCCAACTACTGTCTTTGAAAATGAAAATTCTTTCAAAATTTATCTAGTGCTAAACATGCATAAACACATTAGCAAAAAAATAGGCACAAAAGTTGACTGCTTTACTAGATTATGTGACTGCTCTATTAGAGTACCTAATTTTCAGGCTTGAACTGTTTTATTAGAAGTCAAATTATACATTGCACCAGTTACACTTTGCACCAGTTTTACTCCAGAATACTGTACAGAGGAAAACTTTTGCGGGGATAAACCTTGGCAAATAGCAAGCTAAATTGCATTTGGCGAAATAAACTTTGGCGAATAAAAGCTCAATGCTTAGCTATAAAGATGCTAATCTGAGATGCTACAAGTAATTGGTTGGTAAAACTTTGGGAAATTTGTAGCAGATTGCCAATTTCGCCAAAGTTTCCCACCGCCAAAGTTTCCCTCTATACGGTATCCGTTACGTTTTTCACTGTAAATTATTCCTGAATTATTGCAGCATATAATGGGCGTTCTTCTATTCCCTTTGCAAAAACTTTCAATTATTCATGGTTAACTGTCACCTCTAATGAACAGAGGTGTAAAAATGTCACCAGAAAATTTGTTGAGTCCATTTATCAAACTTTTATGTCAAAGTTAAACTTGATGTATTAGAAACTTGATATTTTTAGCTGCCACTTTAAAATTAGAAAATGTTGACCTTGCAGGAATCTGAGCAAATATAAACATTGATTTTCATATTTCTCATGCTCTAAGCTTTCCAAAAATGTATAGGTTTGCTAATCCCCATAAACTTTGAACGAAAGTGTATTTTTTGACATGGTGACCTGACTAATGTGAAGATAATTTCAAAGGCAATAGAAAAAGCCATAATTTAATACAGTATATATAACTCTTTGTAATTTTTATCACCCAGACGAATCATGGGGGAGCACGCTATTTCAGAGGAGTTAACCCCAGAACCCCCCTAAAACCCCCCTGGTATTGTTTGTTGTTTATCACACACAATGTAACACAACAGTTATATCATTAACATGATGAAAAGAAGAAGCTATAAAGTGAGAATTATATGGTAAGATCAAGTCAGGCACTAACACTCCATGGTTTTCATACATATTATACATTTGCCATAAAATCCTGTCACAATTTGAATATGTAGTTATTTATATGATATATATATTACAGCATTCATCAAAGTAAAAATAGTTGTTAGTGGCAGGTCTAGAAATTTTCAGAGGGGGTTTCAGGTTCAGGAAGTTTTCGATGACTGTGATGCCAGACTGAAAAGTGTATATATAGTCCAGCTGGGGTGAATTTTAACTTAACTTAGTGGCCTGTAGTTAGCTACATAGATGAAAGCTTGCAATGAATCAATAAAAATCATTGTTTTACAGCAGAATCTTACCAATCCAGGCCTTTGCAAGCAAAACAACACTTGTACTCATTGCAAGTGCTGTTTCATTATACTCATTATTGAAACAATAATTAATTTTAGAGCAAGCTTAGCCGTAATGGCTGATTTCACAGGTAAAAGTATGAAATTTGGCCAATAGAAAAGCTCCAATATAATGCACTCCGGGTGATTTTATCACCTACACGAATCTTGGGGCACACACACTACAAATGGGGTTTAGCTGTATCCACCATTCCCTATGGCAGTAGTACTATAAAGTAATTGTGCATTCGTACATGCACCAATTATGATAACTGTCAATTACTGAGTCAAATTTTATTCTGTTTTCAGCTGTATGTTCTACAGTTTACACAGCTTTACAAATGAAACATGTACAGTATGAGAAGTGCCACTACAATCAATACACTTACTCTCAAATATAAGAAGTGTAATACATCCATTATAAGTGTGATGTAGTTTCTGCAGAGATTGTTAGTTATGAACCAGCAAAGGGAAGAATGGTATCAATGGCTTTGTTAAAATAATCTTGACAGCTAGTGTGATTGAAATAGAACATAAAGCAAGCCAGCACAAGAAGCCATTGATGCTTGGACCTCAGCAGAATTAAGCAATGAAGAAATCAATCCTGTAGCTAGTGTTTGGTATAGAAAGAATCAGTCAGTTAGTTAGTTAGTCAGTTATTTAGTCAGTTAATCTGGTACACTACCGGTAAACCACGATATGCACAGTGCCCTTCCATAATACTGTAGTTGCTTTCTGTTAATGTCCCTGTAGGTTTGTATGATGCAACAGTAGTCTGTGTTCCACTAAGAAACTTACACTAGTTTATGAATTAAGAAAATGCTTTAACTTTAACAAATGCTTTATGAATTTTAGTATTTAATGGTCTGTATTATTATGTTTGTTGTGAAGTCTCTCTGTATACATTGCTGGTACACAAAAAAGGTAATGTTAATTACATAGCTATGTAGCCATTGCATTACTAATGTAATAAATGCAAATGGTAAAATGTGCTAATATCACAAAAGAGGTGCATGTCAAGTTTGTTAAACTCAAAATAATCAACCATTGCTAAGCAACCATATTGTTACTATGCTATGGGACATCCATCACTATGGTAGCACTAGTTGTATGTCAAGTCCGACATTCACTTCCAATACAAACACACCATACTATTTTAGCCAATCAGATTACTATTACAGATTTTTGTCAAGAGACTTGACAAACAAGTGTAATCACTTGAACGTATTTCAAAATAATATGTCATGGTGCTATTGAAAGTATTTATGTTATAACACATTCATTAGTCAGATTATAAAAGTAACTGTGTATTTGTACATGCATCTTAATATCAATTACTGAGTCAAAATTTTCAGTTGTATGTTCTGCTGCTTACACAGCTGTACAAATGAAGCACAGTACGAGAAATGCCACTACAATCAATCCACTTACTCTCAAATAAGAGGTGCGATGCAAAAATCATGGACACTTTACTCCCATTATAAGTGTGGTATAATTCCTGCAGAGATTGTTAGTTATGAAGCAGCAATGGGAAGAGGGGTATAACCATTAATGGTTTTGTTAAATCTTTACAGTAGAATAATTATATAAGCGCAAGAATCCACTGATGCTTGGACCTCAGCAGAATTAAACAATGAAGAAATCAGTCCTGCGGTGTTAACCATAGTTAGCTTGGTAGAAAGAATCAGTCAGTTAGTCTGGTACACTTAACCACAATATGCACAATGCCCTTATTGTAGTAGCTCTGTAGCTTGTTGCTAACATCCTTGTACATATGAATGGTGCAACAACCATCTGTGTTTCATAGTTACTGTATGTAAGCAATTAATATTACCTTTTTTGTGTACCAGCAACATACAGAGAGACTTTATAACAGAGTAACATAATTACAGATGATTAAATACTTTTTAGATGAAATTCATACAGTATTTGTTAAAGCATTTCTTAATTCATAAACTAGTATAAGTAATATTACCTAACCTAATAAAAATGCAAATGTTACAAATGTTAAAAATGTACAATCACAAAAAAGAGGTACATGTCAAGTACTTAGCGTGATCATCACTGAACAATACTTCTGTAATGAAACATTGTATACAGCATCCTATAAGGTATACTGTTGTTAATTCAAAACAGTCGAGCTGTGAAAAACGGATGCGGCCTTATAGCTAGGCTAACATGAAGAAGATGTGATACAGTATCAAAGGTGGTGGCCAAGAAATGGCTGCAATAATGTATTAATTTGTAACATATACTATATAAATAATTGACATTCAAGTAGCATTTTTAAGTTTACTCTTTTGAAATTGTATTATTCATATTGTTTTATGTATGACTGCTCTATATGAGATATCTCAAAATTCACATGTTCCATGGTTGGTTTATGTACTATAACTCATTGATATTTAAACAGATTTTCCATTACATTATGGAAGGTTTGCACCTTGACAGTGTATTAAAATGTGCAAGAAAATTGACTAGTTTGCTTAAGCAGTTTCAAACAGGTCCTGATACACCTCACCCTAATAGAGTAGTCATATTAGTGCTAAAATATCTAAAAGCCCACAGTTTACATTTTGGCTTAGTCAGTTTCCACTCAAATACGGAGAATATGGTAAGTACGTGAGTATTGGAACAACTGCTGTCCTATATACAGTATGTACATAATATTATATTTTCCGTGTTAGAATTTTTATCTGTCGTACAGGTACTGTTATGCAGGGGAATTCCAAATAAAATAAATGTGTGCAAATGGATTTGTGATTAAAATTTAATTTATCTGTTTGCCACAAACTTTTCTCATGCTTATGGAATACATGCATGCAGTCTTATCACAAACATATTTTTGCTACATGCAAAAATCTCTGTACTTTGGATAGGGTATACATTAATTTTATGAGATTAGATGTGTGGCAATGAAATGAGTACATGCCAATATGGTACAGTATGTTTGTGTATAGTGAGTGAGAGAGTGTATTAGGACAATGTGTGTTGTGTAGTGTGTGTATATATGCAATAAAATTTCTCTTGATTTCGTATGTTTGTTAATTCTACCTAGACTAGAGTGCAAATAGCCACATGTCTGACTTCAAGAGACTTTTTTTAATAAAGTGTTGGTATCATCAACAGTTAAGGAAGACTATACACTAAATAATAAGCAGCTGTACACTACATTATAAGTTCTAATTATACCGTTGATTAGTGCTACCCCCTGTAAATAATCATGGTAAATACTTTGTTATCTATAGATGGCACTCAGGTGTTCGTAATTTACATAATTTCTAAATATATACACATACCCTCAGATAGGCACAGTTTTTCAAGATATATGTATAGTTTTCATAAATTAACAATACTTATAGTTTTCTAATACTTATTGTATCAGATAAAAACTTACAATAGCATGACATTACATTCCCACTACTAAAAGCATGCATTCCTGTTGTTTAATGGGATTTTGTGCAACAGTAGTATACTGAATAGAGATCTTTCTAGGATGTTACATACATTGAACATTAATTGCTTAAGAAATAAACTTTGGATTGTGGACCATTTGATCACAATCACATGAAATTTGTATAAATACCCATTCAACAGAAGTGCCTGTATACATAATTCTCATAGGTAAGGTGTAAGACTTATCAAAGATAGTTTCTACCTTGAATGGTGAAGCCTCACTACAGAGCAAAAAAGGTAGCCTGAGGTTCTTGCTGGCAGTAAATTATGAAATGTGATAAGTTCTGTACTTACAGAATATGACAGCACTAATAATTGAAACATTTAGTTTGCAACTGTCAAAAAATAAATGTGTTTAATATATGCCTGAATATACACAAAGTTAAACACAAGTACATGGCTGCTCAATCAAAGAAATTTGCATGCGATTAATTGTGCTCTCAATTATCAGGGGCAGATCCAAGGTTTGACGGGGGGGACACCATGAACAGATAGCTAGCTATATAAAGCAGGGATGCAGCTCCTTTGTTCAAATAATGTCTCAGTGATGACTGAACTTATATTCAAGCATTTTTAAAATTCATGTATACAAGAACAGTTGAATTATGACTGGCTATTCTATATTAAATTAGGTTAGCTATTCCATGACCACTACACCCACTACTTCGATAATGTAGAGTTGTACACCCACATCAGTGCAGGCCACATCACAATTGTGAAAATGAAAATTAATTATACTTAGCTGCAAACAGAAAATTACAGGCATGACTAGATGTAACCTATACAGGACAGTGATATTGTTGGTCCAAAACGAGCTGAACAATCATGATTTGTATTAAATGGAACACTGAAATTGGCATATGAATAGATTAGAAATCAGCCACTTGATCAATATATGTAGCTAATACAATTCAGAATGTTTCAACTGTAAACAGCCTCAGTAATTAAGTTTGTGGGTAGCTTCGCCCTGGCCTATCAAAGCAAAATACAAGAAATGGTATTTTGTGATCCAAATTGAGTAATCCATAGTAGAATATATAGTTATGAAGGCAATTATGATTAAGTGTCCATAATGTGTAGGAGAAGCCTAACCGCTGTTGTATAAACACTGCTGGCTTCACATCAACATCATTACATACAGGATATCATACTGAAAGACAACTTAGTATGTATACGTTGTAGTATAATTAATATAGTAATTGAAAGACTACAAACACAGTAGCTGATACTGTTAACTCATATTAAGGATGTAATCCAGTTTCAAAATGACAATGTTATGTATGTATGATTGTGCAATCTTGATTTTGTGTAACTGTATTTGAAAAGAATTATAGCAAGATAAATTTTGCATCAGAGTAGCAAGTGCGAACATGATAAATACTAATTATTTTACTATTACAAAATTATTGAACTAAATTGGTTTAGTGTGATTGGATTTTATAAAACACATACACGTACAATATGTTTTAAATCAATTTTTGATGAATATCAACTGTGATTCTCATTTCCACTGGCATATTTATAGCTAGTTATAATTGCACCATGTGGGGACTGCTCTGTGCATGTGTATTGATCATATACATTATATATGTATAATTAGATGCTTTTTCCAAAGCACAAAATTATTATCTTGTAATACTGTTGTGTTAGAGTACCGGTACCTATCTTGATCTAAAGAATACACCCCAGTGTCCACCTTACAAAAGCTGCATATAGCTATCTGCCAAAATTTTATTACCAGTGACAAAATTGACTTTTCCCAGATATTATCTTATGGCTTATCTGACCATTTGTAAAAGATACAACACAATTATTAAATTTTCAATTTCAAATACAGTGGAAACTTAATTATCAAGTGAACAAAAAATATCTAGATAACTACATAAATTAAGTTCCAGAACTTTCACCAGTGCAGACAACTTAAAATATGGATAGCTTCTGTATGTACAAATCAAAAAGCACTTAAAGTCAGCATAGCTAAAGCCATGTCAAACACTTTTATAATTATTATTTGCTTAAAACTTTGTCAAAATGCCACCTTATTGTAGTGACTGTATGCATACTTAGGCCTCCACATATAGTGTACAAGTGACATACGCTTACTTTGTGTGGAATGCATACACATATGTTGCAATGGAATTGATAAACAGCTCATTACAGCAAACATAAAAAGACGAAGCCATCCACCACCATATATGTATTGATCAAATTTCATCAGGGAATATTCACAGTAAAGCACATTGTTAGAATTTTGACACTACAGCATTTAATGGTGAAGTCCTTGATAGCATGGCAACCATGGAGACAAACTGTCCAGCAATCTTATACCAATAAATCAGACAAGCTGCATTCCATTGGGTATACTAAAGTGTCACCAAAAAAACCATTAGTGTAATATGGAACCATTCTTCCTTCTTCATCAAAACAACTATTGTATTGCAAGTCTTAATACAATGATGCTTGCTTATGCTCTTAATTACAAGTACAATTAATGTCTGTAATTAAGGCACACGGTGTTTGCTAGCACTTAAACACATATACATTTGTTAAGATTCACTACTATGTAGTCCTGTGCGTACATATATGTACATCATGTCATTTCAAAATTACAACAGCATTATAGTACTGGACAGTAAAGGGATTATTATTTTAATATGTGTGGATGTGTGTGAGCATTGAAGCAATTAATTAGTACTAATAGCACCATGTCACCATCACAATCCATATATAGCTACAGTTCACTAATGCTATGTAACAATTTGTAGGCCATAGCAAGCATGGTGACAAATTACAGATCTCGATATGAATGAACTTTTTTTTGATCTGCAAAAGCCATTGATCATACCCTTGAACATTTTGTCACTAGAAACAAAAGAAACTATATTATACCAATTTAGATTCATTGTACATACCTTATTACCTGTATTGTCACTGATGATCATGTTTAGCATTGGAAGAAGCACTATTCATATGATGGATTCTCAAGATGGCTTCACATACTTGTAATGACTGATGTAACTGATAAGGTGACATCAATTGCTGGTTATCACACATACCATTGACATGATGAAAAGAAGAAGCTTTAAAAGTGAGAATTACATGGTAAGATCATGTCAGGTAACAATACTCCACAATTTCATATTATACACAAACCACATAACTCACAATTTGAATATGTATTATATTTTGTATTGTGACATACCATGTCAAATAAAATTACCTGTGGCGATAGTAGCTATTATAAAAGTAATTGTGCACATGAACATGCACCATGATAACTATCAATTACTGACAGAGTTAAAATTTTATTCTGCTTTTAGCCGTAGCAATGTTCTGTTGTTCATAAATGAAGTACAATATGAGAAGGAGTCACTGCAATCAATCCACTCACTCTCAAGTGTAGGAGGTGTAATACAGAAATTACATTCATTCATTACCTTGACAGTGAGATGGAAATAGAACATAAAACAAGCCAGCACAAAAAGCTATTGATGCACTACTAACAAATCAATGCCTACATAATAGTTGTGACGCAAAGGTAAATCCACATGAAACTCATAGATTGTAGTTGAGCAAAGAAAATCTTGGACCACACTGTTATCAAACAATAAAGAAATCAATCATGTAATGTTAACTTATATATCTTGGTTGAAAGAATCAGTCAGTTAGTTAGTCAGTTAGTCTGGTACAACACAGTGCCCATCCATAATAATGTAGTTACTTGTTATTAACATCCTTGTACTGCTGAGGTATGTATAGATTGTACAACAGAAGTCTGTGGTCTGTTAAGAAACTTACACTACATACTTTACGAATTTTACCTAAAAGTATAATCATCTGAAAACTATATGCTTGTATAAAATCCTTCTGTACATGTTGCTGGTACACAAAATCCATATACAGGTAATATAAATTACATTGTAATGTTACTAACCTAATATTAAAAAATGTACTACAATCATTCGAGCGTTAATCAGATGGCTGCAGGTTCGAGGCTGCCTAGGTCCAGTCATTGATTTTTTCTCCTTTCTCCACCTTTTCAAACACGCGTTCTGTAGCAACTTTGAACAGGCTGTAGGACCAGCTGTCCTACAGACCTTCAGCACTTGTGCTGTAAAGCCTTATTAAATAAACTAATATTCATTTGGTTCCACATGGGGTACTTTGATATAATAAGTCACTCTCTAGAGTTCCTTGGATACATATACATGAAATTGACAAGGAGAAAACATCCTGACCGCCTGGCTGACTCCTGTAAGCGTTTGAATGTTGATCGGATGGCTGCAGGTTCAAGGCTGCCCAGGTCCAGTCATGGAGTTTTTTACCTTTCTCCACCTTTTCAAACACACTTTCTATAACAACTTTGAACAGGCTGTAGGACCAGGTGTCCTACAGACCTTCAGCACTTGTGCTGTAAAGCCTTAATAAATAAATAAATAAAAATCACAACAGAGGTATTATAAATGATTTTATCTACCTAACTTGATTATCACCAAACAACCCACAGCTGTAGCTATGTAATGTAATATCTTTAAACAGGCTGTATAGGATCAGGTGTCCTACAGACCTTCAGCACTTGTGCTGTCCTTAATTAATTAATAAATAAAATATTTCTATAATGAAACATTAAAGCACCTCAATATCTATTCCAGGACCAAGCTGTGAGAAAGGGATGAAGCCTTCCAAAAGTAGGCTAGTATGAAATAAATGTGATGTCAAAGGTGGCTGCCAAGAAATGACTGCATGATCTGCATCATTGTTATAAAGTGTCAATTAATTTATAACCTTAATAATTATTGACATTACAGTGTAGCTAACATTATTGCAGCCATTTCTTGGCCGCCACATTGATATCACATTTTTTCATACTAGCCTAGTTTAGTAAGGCCACATCTCTTTATTACAGTGGATTAAATATCATTCTTTTCAGTTGCATTTGTAGCATCCAAGTCTTTTGCATGAGGGCTGGCATTTGTTTACCTTTTTTATTTTTCAACAGATAAACAAAGAACTAGATTTTAACTGCCAATTTTACTCTTCTAAGATATTATTTTGTATAACTGCATTTATGACTGCTCTGCATGAAGTATCTCAAAATGTACTTGTTACTTACAAGTATTATGGTTGACTTTTGCATGTTATAACTGATAGAAAATTAAACCAGCAGTCTCTGCTCTATGGAAATATCCAGCTTCTAGTACCTGAATGTGTTTGAAATCTCCTTAGTGTCAAGGATAATGACATCACTGGACATCTCTTTGGATGATAGGAAGAAAACATAATTTTTATGGGTTAGTAGGCCAGGGCCATTGGAAACAGTGATTGGAACAATGTTGTCACTACTCATGTTGTAATTCAGCCACATTATAACTCAAACAGATTTCCATTACATTACAGAAAGTTTGCACATTGACAGTGTATTGAAATGTGCAAGAATATTTGACTAGTTTGTATAAGTGGTTTGGCTAGAGGTATGACAAAAAAGGTCCTGACACACCTTAAATTATGGCTATTAGACTAGCATTACAAATTTCATTGCATACACACACCCACACACACCAAAGTGGCTCTAGAAATTTTAAGTGACAGGTTTCCAAATTTTGTTACAAATTCTGTTACACTTAAATCTAGGAGGATCTGGGGGCATGCTACCCCAGGAAATTATGCATTCTGAGACTGAATTTGGTAACATTTGTCACCTAAAAAATCTTTAAAAGTTGAAATTTAGACATATGTTAGGAAAATGATATAGGCTACTTATGCCTACTTCTGCTGGCATAGTATCAGTAACAGTCTAAAGAGTTAAGTGGTGGAGAAATGTGAAGTATGAAGCATACATCAGACCTTTCTGAGGGGCCAGGGGGCATGCCCCAATTTCAGGTCTTAAACACTCTGAGATACAATTTTAGATGGTAAACTTAAGTAACTTTACATTAATGTGACTGTTCTGTTAATAAAAGTAGTTGACTGCTCTATTAGAGTATTTCGCTCTGAACCTTTGATTCCTTTGCAAATCAATGGAAAATCTTTTAATTGCCTTGATTAATATACTTGATCAGAGTCTGGAAACCCCCTAGATTCACCCCTGCACACACACACACACACACACACACACACACACACACACACACACACACACACACACACACACACACACACACACACACACACACACACACACACACACACACACACACACACACACACACACATACACACACTACACTATCACACTGTCCTATACAATCACACACCTACTACACACAATACACAGTATCACACACATACTGTGCCATGTTGGAATGTAGTCATTGCATTGCCACACATTTTAATCTCACAAACATACTCTATCTAAAGTACAGAGATTTTCACATCTAGCAAAATAATGTTTGTGATAATTATTAAGACAGCGAAAAGCATGAGAAATTAAAATTTGTGGCATGTCGATAAAAACAATGACATGATAATAGTATTACTTACACACATTTATTTCATTCACTATATAGGCTTACCTACACTCTGTATCAATAGAAAACTTCTTATAAAAAATGTGTTGGACAGCAGTTGTTCTGATACCCACGTACATACCACACATTGTCTACTATAGTCTTACCATAATTCTATATGTGAATGGAAACTGACTGAAACAAATACCATAATAGAACTGTGAGCTTTCAGATCTTTTAACATTAACATGACTGTTCTATTAGGATGTATGACTTCTTTTATTACAGTATTATAGTACCAAGAGTTAAGGAAGAGGGTTTATAATTACCTGCAACTACACACTGATCACTGCACATGTACTACATTAAGCTCACATTTGACCAAATACCTGTAGAATTGTACATGTCAATTGGTACTACCCCTTGTAAGTAAGGTAAATACTTTGTATTCTGTAGATGACACTCTGGTGTTCATAGTTTACATAATGTCTAATTATGTTCCAGATCCATGGGTAGGTACAGATATTAGTATTAGTATTAATTTCAGGAAAAAGGCACAGTCTGTGAATCCTGCTCAATTACATGCATACAAATCGATCATTATAAAAATAATGATAATCAGTCCAATATTGTATGTATAGTTTTCATAAATCAACAAATTAAGGACTTTTGTAGTTGTAGTTTGAGGATCCACTCATTTTTACACAGGTTGCGTAATATAATATGAACCCTATATGATAAAAATTCTCACAAGTTTGCATTCCCTAGAGCATGCATTCATGCTGTTTAATGGGACTTTGTGCAACAGTAGTTTAATGCATGAATAATAATCTTTCTAGGAAATTAATGTTTAAGGAATAGATCACATACATACCATTTCATGACAATCAGCCTATACACATGATATCTGTATGAATAGACTACACCCATCCTTCACAGAAGTGTCTAGCTCTCATGTATAAGGTGTCAGACTTCATAGGTTGGTATGAGGTTTCATGCTCAGTGGATGATTCTTAAGCGTTACATATGGTGACTGTTCTATTAGAGTATTTGACTTGTTTCTCTATTAAATGTGTATAGAATTTTTTGGGGGGAAGGGAGCTGTGCCCCCTCAGTGCAAACCAAAAAAGCATAATTTTGAGCTTGCAACATGGCTCCACAGCATCACACAACCAATTGGATCACTTCTGGGAAAGTTATAACCTTGCAGAGAAACCAAAAGTAAATATTTGATGATATTTTATTCAATCTACAATTTTGATGGTGTGCAGGTGTTTACACACAGACACATACATGTAGGCATATATGCAATGCAGCACTGTAGCTTTGCTTTGTATAGTATGTGCAGATCTGGCTGACGAATAGGGGATGCATATGGGTGCTGACATAGCATTGTGGTATATGTGATAAAAGTGTCTATAGAGTACAAGGGTAAAATGTGACCCGGTCTGACAAAACCAGTCTTATTAAACGCTTTCCAGATTGCTAACTTTGACAACTCATAACTTCCCAACTCTCTCTAATAAAACTACTTGACACCTGGCCACAGTATTGTGCCATGCAAGGGCTACCTGCTGAAAAAATTTCAAGTGTTACCATATTCACAGGACAAGATATCATTTGTCAAATTGAGTTAATTGGAAAAGCTATGAGACTAGTTTTGTCGGACTGGATCAAAATAATGGTGAAGATTTGACATTGTACAGTATATGTTTCACAACTGCATGATGTACACAAGTACATTCATCACATAGGTATATGGCTACATGGTTAAGTTAATAAATTAAGACAACTGGTAATAGTGAATAACAGTCCATGATAGTGAAACATGAAAATATCTGTTTGTACATTTCAAGGTGAGTCAAGGTGTATACGTATATACCATAATCATAGGCAATAATCATAGTTGAAAGTGTCTATGTATTATATAGTTTTATCTACTGCACATCAATTGAACACCAGCTTTGATATGTAATACAGGTATGATTTTCGTGGGTAGGTATTCTCAATGACTTTAAGAACAGATAAGGCCATCATTATTTTATTCCTTTGTTCCCGTCACCACCCGCATCAATTTTTAGATAACTGCACCAAAATTTTATTATTTAATTATAGATCACGTGAATGCACTTTCATGATAAAGGGAGGCACAGAGTGACCTAGTGTTAAAGTATATGTATTAGCTGTGTATATAATTATAGCTGAAGGGTAACTAAAGGGTTGGAGTCCTCCACTCTCGATCAACAGCAATAATGGGGGCACAGTCTTTGTACCTTTCAAGATCAAGATACGTACTCACATATCTACTCAAATAACAAGAGTCAACTATATAATTAATAATTAATAATCACCTCCCACCCATATTAGGTGATGGGAATGAGCAATTATTATAATAATGATGGCCTAAACACATTGATTCCAAAAATAATATGTGACCGAATTTGTGAAAAGGGGTCTTCCACACACATCCAATTCTATGAACTTGGAAGACCATAACTTTGTGTTCAAGAAAGATACAATTCTGAAAGTTTTTCCATGTATTACCTTGTGGTGGTACTCACTACTGTCCAAATATCAAGGCAATAACTTTTTCCAATCTGAAGTTATGAATTATCAAATTTGGTAAATTAGATGTGTGTGGAAGACCCCTTTTGCAAATCCGGACATACTAAGCAAACTAAAACATTTGTTCTAAATCAAACTACTGTTCACACTATAGGCAGCAGAAACAGAGAGCCAGGAAGGCTATTATCCTCCCTCCCCACATTTATTGTTCAGTGCTTGTATTGTATAACAGAGCAAATCGATCACTCTTACACAACAGTACCATTATAAATACTGTCGGTAGCTCCCACTATATGTATGCACTACTATACACATGTGGTGGCAGCCTAATCGATTATCTATTTTATTACCACTATTATACTGTATATAAATACGTAGTTGTCCATGGAGTATGCAATGAAGTTGGTTACTTAACTTTTAAATTAGGTTATACTCTAACACTGTATTCTTATTGTTTGCTAAACACACCATGGATAAAATTAGGGCACTTGTATGTTATCTTAGGATATGGCTAATTGCTACATGGAGTACAGACTCATTTTACTTACCTCCTCCCCTACTAGAAAGTGTACTAATAACAGGTTGATGCTAAACTTACTCTCAGGTATGTACGAATAATCTAAGTTACAACGTTTTCGGTTTCCCACACTGCATCTGCTTCAGAGTTTGTCAGAATAATTATATTGTGTGTAAGTATTGACAAAATGTTGAAAGAGCCTTGTGTACAATATTAAACTACTTAAGCAAATATGTAATCTGACTACTAAGTTTCCACCACCTTTAACATTCTAACCAAACAATAGTACTAAATTATTATGAAAGTTATATAGCTATATCTTTATACAATGTCTACTAAAAGCAACACTTTAAAAGCATGCAAATTGGGCTTACCCCTCCCCCTCTGTACTCTTGTACAATGATGAATGATAAAGCAAACCAACTTCAGTGATCCCTTCATATCCAGCCATCAATTAGCTGAACATTCTGTTACCAAACAGCAGAAATGACTGTTCTATTAGAGTATTTTTCTAAGGTGTGAATTTTATTAGAGGCATTAATTTATCTGAATTTTTCAATGGTCTGAATGTACACAGAGCTCAATAAGATATCGTGTTTGTTTCTTTTTTTTGTATTTTGTATTGTTTGTATTGTTTGTGCTTTTGTTGTACATGTGTGTGTTCCGGTAGGGAAGAATGGCTTTGCCAATTACTGTGATGATGAGCAAAGAATCATATCTAAACTAAAATAAATATATAGATTTTCTGTGGCACTGGTAGCTGCAGTAGTAGAAAAGATTTAGCAAATTCTTGATGCTTATTGTGTCTTAGTTATCCATTTGGTTCCACATGGGGTACTTAGAGATAATAAGTCACTCTGTAGAGTTCCTATGGATACATACATATACATGAAATTGACAAGGAGAAAACATCTTGACCACCTGGCAGACTACTGTAAACGTTCGAGCGTTGATCGGATGGCTGCAGGTTCGATACATACAGTCAGTACCTTTAATTATTATTGTTCAAAATTTTTTGTGATAAAAATTTTCTTGTAAAATATTTTTACGTGAGTTACTGCTCTATTACAGTAGTTCAATCTTATGATGTAAGAAATTTTCATACAAGTTTTGCATATGAAAATTATTTTACAACGAAAAAAAGTTAATTATGGTATGTGGCATTTGCTAAAGGCATGCAGTAAACCACACGGTTGATGCTTGGAAACTTTCTGTGGTAGTAGGTGGTGGAAAAAGTCTTCATGCAATAAATCTTTGCATAACTTTTGCATTCAAAAAATTAATAATGAAAAAACTGAATTACAGTACATGTATGTACAGCCTAACCTTCAAGAAGATTTTAATGTAAACTTACCACAAAGACCATTTGTGACCTGGTCTAACAAGACCAGTCTTACAGCCCATCAAATTTTGAATGTTATTTTAAAGTTTGAAGTTTAATAATATATATTCTCTCTGAACATGATAGCTAAGTAACATTTTACCTTAATTACGTATGTAAAATCCCTGAATTTTTTCTAATTTTACAGAATTTTTATAGCTTATAGCTACAGAACAGGAGATAGTTACATAATATTAAGCCAACGTATTTTCAGGCTATAAGACTGGTTTTGTCAGACTCAACACATTTTACCATGATGCATATGACCATGTTTAAAACTCATAGATAACCTACAATACATGCGGTGTAAATTAAATAACCTACAATAAAGAAGCCATCATGGAAAACATTTGAAGCAATTTTCAATAAGGATATGCTGTTAGGCTTCTGTTTCCTACACCAATACATCTGGCATTCCTCATGAAACTCTTTCTGTAGACAGTACCATGCAGCATTACATATGCACACACCTTTCAGTACACACACACGCACACACACACGTACACACACACTGACACACGCACACGGACACACACACACACACACACATACACACAACATACACACACCACACACACACAAACATGCTAGTACAGAAAAGCATACATCTATGTAACAGTTTTATTATACAGATTCTGTTTGCTAAAAGAAGTATCATGCAGAATCTGAGTAATCCAGAAATGCAAGTGCATACAAGCTGCACCTAGTATATGTTTGACAAGTTGTTGATTACCTGAATATTAGGTTACATGGTAGCAGCTAAATTGAAATCACAATAACAAATCTCCATTTTACTAGATTTGCTGATGGAAAGCCTGATAGCAAACATCAACAGTAAAATTAATGGCAAACATGCATGAACAATGACAAGAAGATTATTGATTGTCAGTTGGTTTCAAAAGCAATGATTATTGCATGCTCTATATATAACTATATTTGTGTATGATATTATTGGTCAATGTTGTCACAGAATGATGTCCTATTGTTAAGTAAATGATGTGATAATGCCAAATGAATATCATGCAGCATCATCCTTATACTTTACATTAGTAGAATTTTATAGCTATACGTATGAGAAAATAATTTAAGGTACTCAGGTAAAGTGTAGTCTCAAGATGAAATAATTATACATAGTCTCTCACCCATTCACTCTTACACATATAAGAATAGTACTCCCATCAGTGTGATCATGCACCGAGATTTACCAAGGAGCTATTATATATATATCAAAGTAACAGATGCATACATATAATTTTGTAATAACACTATTATTTAATAGATATAAAGTTACAGACATCAACTTACAAAAGGCACAATTGTTACTACTTCATTTAGCTTTTCACATGTCTTTTAATATGCCTCTAAGAACTATGTTAATTGTTCACCTTGTTTCTTGGAGATATTAGAATTTCTTGCTCTATATGACTTTCTAAAACAGCACTTGCTATCAACTCATGTAATCGTATATTAGTATCTTTACTATTCAGGGCACATATATCCACCACAGGGCTACCCGAGAACATTGATTTAATGAATGCTACAGCTGAAGTGTAATCCTGTGTGGGACCCTCAAATGCAGGAAAATTATTTTTCAAGTCAGAATATTTCACCTTTTCCTTAAAAATGTCGCACTTGTTTAAAAGCACAAAGATCGCCAATCTTTCACTGCAGTGACGAAGATATTGACTATCTACAAACTCCTTGAATAAACTTACACTTTGTGCAAGGCAGTTCACTGGTTCATTTTCAGTATACACCACTTTATCATACTCACTAATGTCTACCACGTACAGCACAATTCTGATGAAAAAGGAACCACCTAAGTAAGAACTCCACTTCTTTGCATTTTGCTGACTGACATCAAGAACCTTGTAATTCCAATCTGTTGCCAACTCAGTAACATTTGCTAAGGTGGGCACATACACTCTTAGCACATCCTCCTCTGTTGGAACATAATCGTCATCACCACCACAAATGCGATCCAAACTGTCCAAGAAATATTTACCAGAATCGATTAACTTGATGTTAAACTCAGTCCTCCGACTGTAACATTCATCATGACTCGAACACCAGCATCACTCCATAGTTGTGATATCAAGCTATACTCTTCACTGCCAATAGCTGTGTGGGTAGGAATATCTACTATTCGTCTCCACATGTTATCATTAGCAGGATTTTCATATTTGATTGATATTTGATCCATCCCAAGTAATAAAGACTGTATGGCCATCAGAATGTTATCGTGTACTGCACTAACATATCCCTTCCTGCGTTCTAAGGAATGTTGGCATATCGATCCAATAGTCTTCAGTAGGGTCGTTTTACCTGATCCTCTAGCACCCAAGAGCAACACAACCACTTCACTGTAACGCCTACGTCGACGTTTTTCTTGTTTTATCTCTCGATCTATCGTCTTGCTAATTCTTCTTTGTTCTCGCAATTGACGATTTCCACTCAGGCAACTCATTGTTACTGATCCGAATGAGAAACTAAGCTAGCTGCAGCGAGACCGTGTAGCTATGAGCAGCCATAGCTATCACGTGCGTGAATCACAAAAGTTTACAGGAAATAGCTTGGACCACACGTGTCCATTTCCACAGAATTGTAGCTACCGATGGGGTAGCCAACGTCTTGGGACTCTCGTACACTATCTGAGAAATCTAATAAGTATTTAGAAATCCCAAATCCAGAACCAGTAGTAGTATGGTGTAGTTTTCAGTATGTACGTGTGTTATGTTAAAAAATCCAGAACCACGTACAAAATAGATTATTCTCGTTTCCGTCCATTTGAATTCAATTACGGTCGCCGCTCTATACAATCATTCAAATCGACAGTGCAAAGTACACCTGTGTCTCTTCTGATATTGCTGTCCAAACTGGCACATCTTTACAAGCGTAGTATGCACACCACATCAATCACACTAATAAGAGTGTGACCATAAGTTTACAAATGACAAAAAGCACTTAATGGATTTAGGAGTGGGAGGCATGTCATGACAAGCTATTATCAATAGTCAACTACTAATCTCAGTACTATTTGTGAAAAGCTGCATCATCTACAGTTTCGCAATTGGTGTTACAATCCTGGAATGTCAACGATCTACAAACAGTACACAACACTATATGTCATCAGTCAGCAACTTACCTACTTTAACATCTCTACTTAAACATTGTTTTTAAAATGTATTTAAAACCTGTATCAGCCAGCATGGACAGTGGGATATAAGATGGTATTTCCAGTGGCTTATTGAATACAAATAAGCCTTAATATAAAAACTGTATTATACTCATCATATACTTTAGTACATATATGGTTTCAGTTTATTTACCACCAGGGGCGGATCCAGGGGGGGGGCACAGGGGGCACGTGCCCCTCCCCTCCCTTTAAAAATGTATATAAGATCGGGATACTCTAATAGAGCAGTCAATCACCAATCACTCTAATAAAGCAGTCACAGTGTTCATGGGGAAGTGTAGCTTACTTAGGAAGCTATAAATAGGATTTTATTTTACATAACATACGTAATATAATATATTTGGTAAAGGATAACTAGCTATTATTGTTGTGACCTTTTTTTTTTTTTTTTTTTTGCTCTTCAACTTTTTTTCAGCAAGGTGTCCCCCCTCTTTCCAGACTCTGGATCCGCCCCTGACCACATCAAGACACACGATACACTGTGAAAAAGGTGGGATATAAGATGGTATTTCCAGTGGCTTATTGAATGCAAATAAGCCTTAATATAAACCCTGTATTATACTCATGTTATACTTCAGTATAATGCATACTATACTATTACATATATGGTTTTAGTTTATTTACCACAATACCAAAAATAGCTTATATCAAATATAATGCCCACACTATACCATCACATATATGGTTTCAGTATGTTTAACACATTAACTAAAGCCTTACATGTGATTGTTAGTATACTACAGGTTATATCAAGCTTTTTTGTATTCAATAAGCCACTGGATATACCATCTTATATCCCACTTTTTTCATAGTGATAGTGTGTCGTGCGGCTCAAGAAAGCCGGCGCGCCACACCGTGAGTATATTAACAGGAAGAAAGAAAACGCAATTTTCACACCTATGTAGCTCTGTGATTCCTTATCCGATTGGAACCAAATTTGCTAGAGACGTGCCGCCCAGTTAGGGGAGTCTACATACCAAATTTGAAGAAAATTATATATATATTTTTTTTTTCTTTTATAATACAGTTACAATACAAATTACTCTACAACTAAACTACAAACACAATTAATTACAACGGGGTTTGGGGAAAGGAAAATCAGAGTCCTCACACTGCAAAACCCAGTACCGTAAAATCATACGGGCATTGTCCGTCCATAAAGAAACTGAAAGTTGTTGTAACAAATGTTTACGAGCCTGTTTGGTTGATGCACCACTTCTGGCTGTGGTGCGTTCAGCGATGGTACGAAGGGTCCGAAGCGCAAATGGTGACCAAAAACCAAAAGTTTCTACAAGTGGGACAAAGTCACACCCTGCCTCCTCTACAGCATCTTGATGTCTCTGGTCCTTGGCTAACTCACCTGCTGCAGCAGCTACCCCAGCACAAGAAGAAGAAAAAGAAATGTGAGAAGGCTGGGTAGTGCTACGAACAGACACATCAAAATAAGCTGGACGACCATGCTGAAAGTCAGGGTGGTACACATCACCTGGGCAAGAATTATCTTCATAAGAAACACGTTGTTCCTTCAAAACTCCTGAGTGACTCTGGGACAAAGCATGACAAACAATGTCAACTAGAGCATCATGGCGACGAATTCTCATAGGACCATGACAACATTCTAGAAGATGGTCACCAAATTGGTCAATGGAAATAAGACACGCACATAATGGGGAAAGTGAAAATAGAGGGATTCCGAGCCACAAACGAAGGCCAACAACAAACTCAGGACCAGGAATAGCCAGAGCAAGGGAGACTTGAGGAATAGCTTTGAGCCATCCACTGCTAGTACCAGATGAGTGAGAGAGAGCAGCACGGTTTCGGATGTTGAAAGAAGCAAATAGTTGGTCATACTGATTTTGATCTAACAGAGCCTGTAAGTCCTGCTGAAAATCGCTCCAGCCATTTCCGAGATACGAGCGAACAAAATTTCGTTTTAATTTCTTCGTTTTTTTTCTTCTTCATTTCGCACACTTCGCAAAATTCGCCATAAAACACGAATGCGTGCTCGGATTGGGCTGAAATTTGGCACACGTAAAAGGCTCGTTAAGGCGGATCTCCGTACCAACTTTGGTAGGAATCCGATGAACATTCACTGAGTTATGACCGATTATTTGCGTAAAATAAGGTCGAAGGTCTGTCACGCCTACAGGGTAAACGCCTTGGAAGAATCAGTTGAAAATTGATATGTAGATGGAGCAACCATCGTAGGAGTGCCTTTTTGTGGTTTGAAAGGAATCGGGATAAAGACCATGGAGATATGACACAAAACCCAACCTGTGTCAAAATTACGCGATCGATTTTTATGAATAAATAAACTATTAGTTTTCGTGTCTACCAGGCAAACCGCTTAGAGCAACGAGCTGAAAATCAGTATGTAGCTGGAATAATCATCATAGAAAGTTCTTGCAGTAGTACAGAAGAATCGGATTACAAATCACTGAGTTATGATTCGAAAGGCAACTACGTGCAGCAAATGCGAGATCGAGATACTCTAATAGAACAGTCACCCTAATAAAGCATTCAGCTGCATGTATAATTTACTCAGTTATATTACATTGCAAGTTATTTTGTAGGGAATTCAGCTACAAACAAGTCACCCTGTAGTCAGATCAGCTAGAAGAAGGTACCTAATAGAGAGTTCAGCTACAAAGAAGCCATCATGTAGAGAGTTCAGCTCAAATAAATCACCCTGTAGAGAATTCAGCTACAAACAAATTGCCCTGTAGAGAGATCAGCTAGAAGAAGTTACCTTGTAGAGAGTTCAGTTACAAAGAAACAATCATGCAAAGAGTTTAGCTGCAAACAAATCACCCAGTAGAAAGTTCCGCTATGAACAGATCACACTGTAGAGATTTCAGTTAGAAACAAGTCATCCTGTAGATAGATCAGCTAGAAGAAGTCCCTTTGTAGAGAGTTCAGCTACAAAGAAACCACCATGTAAGAGAGTTCAGCTGCAAACAAATCACCTGTAGAGAGTTCAGCTAGGAACAAGTCACCCTGTACAAAGATCAGCTAGAAACAAGTCATCCTGTAGAGAGTTCAGCTAGAAGAAGTTACATTGTAGAGAGTTCGGTTACAAAGAAACTACCATGTAGAGAGTTCAGCTGCAAACAAATTACCCTGTAGAGGGTTCAGCTACAAACAAGTCACCCTGTAGAGAGTTCAGCTAGACGAAGTTACATTGTAGAGAGATCAGCTAGAAACAAGTCACCCTGTAGAGAGTTCAGCTAGAAGAAGTTACATTGTAGAGAGTTCAGCTACAAAGAAACTACCATGTACAGAGTTCAACTGCAAACAAATTGCCCTGTAGAGAATTCAGCTACAAACAAGTCACCCTGTAGAGAGATCAGCTAGAAGAAGTTACATTGTAGAGAGTTCAGCTACAAAGAAACTACCATGTACAGAGTTCAACTGCAAACAAATTGCCCTGTAGAAAGATCAGCTAGAAGAAGTTACCTTGTAGAGAGTTCAGCTACAAACAAATCACCCTGTAGAGAGTTCAGCTAGAAACAAGTCACCCTGTAGAGAGATCAGCTAGAAAAAGTTACATTGTAGAGAGTTCAGCTACAAAGAAACTACCATGTACAGAGTTCAACTGCAAACAAATTGCCCTGTAGAAAGATCAGCTAGAAGAAGTTACCTTGTAGAGAGTTCAGCTACAAACAAATCACCCTGTAGAGAGTTCAGCTAGAAACAAGTCACCCTATAGAGAGTTCAGCTAGAAGAAGTTACATTGTAGAGAGTTCAGCTACAAAGAAACTACCATGTAGAGAGTTCAGCAGCAAACAAATTGCCCTGTAGAGAATTCAGCTACAGACAAATCAACTTGTAGAAAGATCAGCTAGAAGAAGTTACCTTGTAGAGAGTTCAGCTACAAACAAATCACCCTGTAGAGGGTTCAGCTACAAACAAGTCACCCTGTAGAGAGTTCAGCTAGAAGAAGTTACATTGTAGAGAGTTCAGCTACAAAGAAACTACCATGTAGAGAGTTCAGCTGCAAACAAATTTCCCTGTAGAGACAAACAAGTCACCCTGTAGAAAGATCAGCTAGAAGAAGTTACCTTGTAGAGAGTTCAGCTACAAACAAATCACCCTGTAGAGAGTTCAGCTAGAAACAAGTCACCCTGTAGAGAGATCAGCTAGAAACAAGTCACCGGTAGAGAGTTCAGCTAGAAGAAGTTACATTGTAGAGAGTTCAGCTACAAAGAAACTACCATGTAGAGAGTTCAGCAGCAAACAAATTGCCCTGTACAGAATTCAGCTACAGACAAATCACCTTGTAGAAAGATCAGCTAGAAGAAGTTACCTTGTAGAGAGTTCAGCTACAAACAAATCACCCTGTAGAGGGTTTAGCTACAAACAAGTCACCCTGTAGAGAGTTCAGCTAGAAGAAGTTACATTGTAGAGAGATCAGCTAGAAACAAGTCACCCTGTAGAGAGTTCAGCTAGAAGAAGTTACATTATAGAGAGTTCAGCTACAAAGAAACTACCATGTACAGAGTTCAACTGCAAACAAATTGCCCTGTAGACAATTCAGCTACAAACAAATCACCCTGTAGAAAGTTCAGCTAGAAGAAGTTACCTTGTAGAGAGTTCAGCTACAACCAAATCACCCTGTAGAGAGTTCAGCTAGAAACAAGTCACCCTGTAGAGAGTTCAGCTAGAAGAAGTTACATTGTACAGAGTTCAGCTACAAAGAAACTACCATGTAGAGAGTTCAGCAGCAAACAAATTGCCCTGTAGAGAATTCAGCTACAGACAAATCACCTTGTAGAAAGATCAGCTAGAAGAAGTTACCTTGTAGAGAGTTTAGCAACAAACAAATGACCCTGTATATAGAGGATTCAGCTACAAACAAGTCACCCTGTAGAGAGTTCAGCTAGAAGAAGTTACATTGTAGAGAGTTCAGCTACAAAGAAACTACCATGTAGAGAGTTCAGCTGCAAACAAATTGCCCTGTAGAGACAAACAAATCACCCTGTAGAAAGATCAGCTAGAAGAAGTTACCTTGTAGAGAGTTCAGCTACAAACAAATCACCCTGTAGAGAGTTCAGCTAGAAACAAGTCACCCTGTAGAGAGATCAGCTAGAAACAAGCCACCCGTAGAGAGTTCAGCTAGAAGAAGTTACATTGTAGCAGTTTAGCTGCAAACAAATCGCCCTGTAGAGAATTCAGCTACAAACAAATCACTCTGTAGAAAGATCAGCTAGAAGAAGTCACCTTGTAGAGAGTTCAGCTACAAACAAATCACCCTGTAGAGAGTTCAGCTACAAACAAGTCATCCGGTAGAGAGATCAGCCAGAAGGATCACCTTGCAGAGAGGCTAGCTACAAATAAATCACCCTGCTTCATCTTTTCTTCTTCCTGTAGTAAAGAAAAAATGACAGGTTAAAAAGCCGTGAAGCCGGCCATAGGCCGGCTTTATGGCCAGCTTTGGGGTATACAAATACAAAAAGAAGTGAAATCTAATCCAAAACAGCCAAGCTGTAAAAAAAGAGTGCGGTCCTGAGAAAGGCTATGGTAAAAAGATGTGAAATCCAAGGTGGCGGCCAAGAAATGGCTGTGATGGTAGGTTAATGGTAAAAATTTTAATAACAACAATTCAGGTGAATTTGATGCCGCTTGGTCTTGGCACAAAATTCACCTGAATTGTCGTTATTAAAATTTTTACCATTAACCTACCATCACAGCCATTTCTTGGCCGCCACTTTGGATTTCACATCTTTTTTCACCATAGCCTTTCTCAGGGCCGCACTCTTTTTTTACAGCTTGGCTGTTTTGGATTAGATTACTTATATCAAATATAATGCCCACACTATACTATCACATATATGGTTTCAGTATGTTTAACACATTAACTAAAACTTTACATGTGATTGTTAGTATAATACAGGTTGTATCAAGCTTTTTTGTATTCAATAAGCTACTGGAAGTACCATCTTATATCCTCTTTTTCCACAGTGGGAGTTTCATTGTGGGTTTTAATTTCACTCAACCAAGGCTTACATGTTCTACAGTATGATATGTACTGGCCCCACTGATCATTAGTACACAGCAGGGGCGGATCCAGAGTTTGGAAAGAGGGGGGGCACCTTTCTGAAAAACAGTTGAAGACAAAAAAAAAAAAAAAAAAAAAAAGGTCACGACAATAATAGCTAGTTATCCTTACCAACTATATCACGTCTGTTATGTAAAATAAAATCCTATTTATAGCTTCATAGGTAAGCTACATTGCCTCATGAACATTGTGACTACTTTATTAGAGTAATTGACTGCTCTATTAGAGTATCTCGATCTTGTATGCAATTTCTTGGAGGGGGGGGGGGGCATTTGCCCCAAATGCCCCATCCTGGATCCGCCACTGCACAGTATTGTTATCCCTTTACTGTTGCTTACATTCTGATGTCTGATGACATAATTGATGTATTTTATTTAGCGATGAGCTAATGGAAATTAATTTTGTTGATTCAAACATATATTTCAGCTTTGTGCATTGATCTGAACTGCCTGTGTGTAATGGCTTAGCACAAAATGAGTTTGTTGTCACAATTATATTTTAAACACATAAATTCAATGAAATTGATACTTTGTGATCCTTCTTACAACCCCTCAATGATAAAGGATGCCACAAAATACCTCTATTAAATACTAGAATCATCTATAATGGCAGAGAATAGCTTTTCATGTACAAATATTGGTGTCACACACACCAATGTACAGTCACACTGTTTGTCTTATGTGCTTTACACACCATATCCTGAAAGTGTGACTGCACCCCCAAGGGTGTGCTGCTGTTTAAGTGTGCTATGACCACCTGAGTTTTAACAGTGTATAGGTGTTTTCTGCACAAGTCACATAATATAAGATTGAAATAAAGCAATGATCTACTCTAAAGTACTGATACCGGCATTGTAACAGAAGTCCATAACATAATGGACTCTTTTGACTAAAATTGCAAGCTCTCAAGATTCTAGGTAAACCAACTTTATTAAATAGTGTCCAAATTCTTAAGTGGGCATGAAAATTTGACCTCACACTTGTAAGATGATCCCTTTATGACAATATATCAATGTTTGTCTCATCTCTATTTGCACTGTTACATGCAGTAAACAAAAATTGGGTGAGGGTAAAAATTGGGTATGGTACAGCATTCTATAAAAAAGATGTGTTCACAAAAAAATGAGGAATTGATAGTAGATTGTAGTGGTACAATTTAAGTGACAGAGAAAGAGCTTGAGCACAAGACAAATTGAAATTACAGTAGTCAGATACATAGCTTCAAGGAAATTGGCATTCACAGTAGCATAACTTCTACACACATTCTGAATTATGAACTTTCCACTAATCTGAACACCACATGGATACTAGTGCAATCTCCCCACCCCCAATTCGGTAATGACAGGTGTGTATGAGCCATTGAAGGAAGCAAACTCCATTGGTTTATAACTTTAAGGTGACAAATATACACAATACACAAATTTTCGTATTACAGAAAAAATATACAGCAGCTAAGTAAATATTTGTGTCATTTTTCCAGTAACACTTTAGTGTGGTGGATCACTTCATTGTTGGCATCACAGTGGCTGAAGGGATCTGTCCAGCATCCTCTTTCCTCCATAAGCTAGTAATGGTCTTCAGTTGAGTGTAGAATTGTATACCCTATAAATTATGATGAGATAAATGTGTAGTGATGTACGTATGTGTGAAGTATCCAGTGGCTCATAGCTACGTAGTTACTAAAAGTGTTAAAGACAATCAGCAAATAGAAGCCAGTTATAGTAATGTCACAGTAGTCGTAGAATCTTACTTGTCCTAGGCTTTGTCTCAGACTCATATCAATAACTTAGATATTAGTACTGGGATACCTATAAACTCTTTATGTATAGCTAAGAGTTATTGCAAGCAAAATCTTGGGCTGCATAGTGACACACAGGTGGACACACAACATTGTAAACAGACACATACAGTAGACAACAACACTTACTGCTTTCCCATAGAAGTTGACATCACCTCTAAAAGAAGCACGTGATCCAGTGAAGGAGAACATGGGCAGTGGTACTGGTATGGGAACATTGATACCAATCTATGGGGAGAAACATGTACATACAAGTGTGCACGTACGTATGTGATTACATATGGATGTATGTACTTTGTACTGTACTGTACTGCATTGTATTGTATTTATTACTGTGCAGAGCCTCCACCAGGGAATATAAGGCACAGGAAAATTACAATTTTGCACAATAGATTGGATGATTAGCTACAAACTAGTTAAATGAATTATATGAAGTTTATCAATCTCTCTAGTGCTGTTCCTGCTGCATCAGATGGTAAGTTTTTCCATAATTTTATTGCTGATGTGGAAGAAGGAGTGCAGATGACAGTCTATTCTTGATAAGGGTCTCATGTAGCAGATATGATGGCCTCGAGTTGTGGTATGGAGAGGGATTATGTAGGTAGTTCATGCCGAACAACCACACAACTTTTAAAACAACTAAAGTGTTTGTTTTCTCAATACCTGGGAAGTATATGTAGCCATACAATATGTGTATGTTTGAACACAGTGTATAGTGTACATACCTAAGACATGTGGTGATATGCATACAAGTATATACAAGTACTCATGCGCATGTATACAAAGTAGTAAGTCCACTTACTTCACTACATACACAGATGCATGACTACATACACAACCCAACAACACTTAACTCACTTGTCCAACATCCACTTTGTCCTGGTAAGCTCTAGCAGTAGCTCCAGAATTAGTAAAGATGGCAGTACCATTACCATAAGGGTTATCATTGATCACCTTCACTGCCTGTACATGTACAATGGTGATAACTTCCAAAATACAGTGGAACCTTTCTATTACCGACATTTTGGGAGCCAGAATGTTTGGTCACTTTGCTGTAATATAGAGGTTTCCCTCTTTCAGAGGTAAAAGACCAAAATTTTTGTCCTTATTATGGTTTTTTTTTCTATTGCGTCCTTAATTCAGAGAGTTTGTTAAGAGAGGTTCCACGGTAACATCTATAACTCTTAAACTCTGGAAGTAACTTAATTTAAAAGTACAAACACTCAAAAGCAATATTCAAATACAAGTGTTCATGTACTTGTTTTGAAAGTACTCAAGTAAGGTACAGATACTCATTAATGTGTACTTTAGTGTACTGAAGTATAAATACTTGCTCCAGGGCAAAGATGTGAAATATAGGGGAGTCTTGAATATCACATGTACTCTCAAACAGAATCAGGACACACGATAGTATTGTTGTGTGACCACCAGTGTCAGTGGGTGTGTGACAGATATATAGTGAGTGTGTATTTTAAAGGAACCAATAAAATGCTGTTTTCGCTGATTTGTAATTTGATAGTACATGAACGGAAATGAACCAATTTTGCCGTGGAAACCCCTTTGGGGTGGGGTACCTCCTATTTTAAATTCAAGCTGAGATATGCATCTTCAAAGTTTGTCTTGTTTTCTTATATTTTTCATCTTTCCTCTTGGCACGCTTTATATAACTTGCAAGTGTTGTAGTTGATTTACTTCAAATTTGGATGACAGTACAAGTATGTATAATACAGAACATATACAGTCCAATTTATTGCACAGATCAGATAAAGAACACAAGGGAGTTATGTAAAATTTTTGAAAAACAAAAGTCAAGCTTCTGGGACAGGAGTGGCCATCATAGCGCAAACTTTTTGTGGTCTGAAAAAGAAATCGGGATAACGACAAAGGAGTTATAACAAAAATATCAACCATGTATAACGGGTGCACGCTCTACATGTTGATTCATGAATACAAACAGTTTGTTGTCATGCCTACCTCACAAAGCGCTGAAGAGTATACTCTGCCAGAAAACCTGACAGTTGAAGGGTTAAAATAGCTGATTATTACCCCCTGTACGCCGTTCTTTGGAAAAAATGTTGTGTTAATTTTTGTTTGTATCATTTTGGGGGGCCAGATCCTTTTTCTGTTTGTATCATTTTGGGGGGCCATATCCTTTTTCTGTTTGTATCATTTTGGCTGTTGTGGTATAGATATCACTTCTTTTTGTTATGCCAGCTTTGGGGCTTTCCATTTGCTTTTTCCCCCATTTTCTTTCCTTTCTTACTACAGAAATGAGGAAGAGAGAAGGTTTGTGTTAGTATTACATAGATTTGTAGTGTAGCTGAACTCTTTACAGGGTTACTTGTAATGTAACTGAGCATTCTACCGTGTGACTTTTTCGTAACTGAACTCTCTACATGGTGACTTGTTATATAGTTGAACACTCTACAGTGTGAGTTGTTGTATTGTAACTGAAGTTTTGACAGGGAGACTTATTATATGGCTGAACTCTCTACAGGGTGACTTCTTTGTAGCTAAGTTTTCTACTAGGTGACTTGTAACGGAGCTGAACTCTCTACCTGGTTGTAGCTGAACTCCTCACAGGATGACTTCAAACGTAACCGAATACTCTAATAGGGTGACTGCACTATTAGAGAGAGTATCTCGATCACACACTAGTTGGTTTTATTGATGGTTCTTGATGGTTTTTAATCCAAAGTTTCTTCTAAACTACTCATACTCAAAAGGTTCTCCACTTGTTAACTATATACTGTATCACAATGCTCCCTATGGACTAAGGAACTTAATCAAGGCATTTTTGTTTACACAGTGTTAACCACAAGATTGTAAAGAAACAAAATCGCGCACTGTAAACATGAATCTACATCTCTATTCTCTACCAAACTAACTGAGAGTATATTCTAAGGCATATGAAGAGTTTAAGACCAATTCCAGCTTCCATAATCGCTACCAATTAACATACATGAAGAATCACATGGGTAATATGCTGTGTCTTGAGAAAGTAGCGTATGTAACTATCCCCGGTATCTCGATTGTTTTCTTGCCTTCTTCAATTTCTTTTTAATGATTGATATCAAAAAACTAATGTATTTCCTTCAGTATGAAATGCTTTTCGTGATTGCACAATTATCAGAAAAGGATCTATTTATCCCGGAACCCTATGGAAGTAAGGGCTATATGGCTTATGCAAGTGTATACTAATCGCACAAAGAGTGGAAACTGCAGTCAGCACACAAGTGATTACAATAATCCACTATATGGCAACTGTAACAGTTAGAGGGTTAAAAATTCTCAACATAAGCATGTATCATATTTAACCACTACAATACATTGGTATATATCACACACAAGTGACTCACATCTTCTAAAGTGTCCACACTAAGACTGACCAATACTGGCCCAAAGATCTCTTCAGTATAACACTTCATTGATGGCTATAGGAGGATACCATTGAGCAGTAACACAACATAATAATACAGACAGATAACCACAGTTACATATTTGAGCATAGTGTTCATCTTGTGTTCAGATAACTCAAGATCTACTGTATACAATACATTTCTAACTGTGTAGAAAATCATAAATGTAAGCATAACGGTTCAACAAAACCGTCTACTACTTTTTAAACAAAGACAAGGTCTGGAGTTTAAATAACTCAATTTGTTGATGGTTTAGTGGTGACCAGAAGCCATACTCTCAACCACACACCTTACTACGATCAAAACTGAGCACTACTAATAAAACTGTACACATCTCCTCACCTTTACATCATGTAGAATAGTGGGACCAACAAAGTTTCCCTTCTCATATCCCGGCACTGTGATGTCTCTACCATCCAGCAACAACTATGAAGGAAACACAGCATCACAAAACTAGTAGAATACTGTATGTGTACATCAATGAATACACATGTACATCAATCTCACTAGTGTATCATGTGGTCAAGCAAGCCAGCACACCACAGCACACCACACCAGATATAACTAGTTTATTCAAATATAATTAGTTTTACATTTGGCTCCTTTTAACAGTGCCAAATTTCATCACAATCAGATAATTTGCATAGCACTACATGTACATATGTGAAAGAAGAAAAGCAAACCAAATCTAAACTTTAGTCAAGTATATCCTAGGAATGGTTGGTGTGATATTAACTTGGTATATGGACAGCCCCACACAGCAGATAATCATTGAATAAGGGAGCATGTAGGTAGATAAGCATGATAATTATTTGACATTCCTTACACTACAAGGAAAATCTCTTGACAGAAAATATGTCTGTAGGTATATTAGCTATATGTAATAAGATGGGGGCACCTTGTCACAGCTTAAGGACCGGATTCTCTGGCCATGTGGTTCTTCTTCAACTCTCTTATTGACATGTCTCTTAATCTTACACGCATGCACACACATACACTATTATACATCATATTCCAAGTCCATATAGCTAGCTCTGTTACATGCAGTAGAAACGTCTTTACTAGTGTAAAAACCTGAGATCATAATACTCTAATAATACAGTCACCCTAATAAAACATAGTGACTTCGTTCATACCATTATTCGTAATTACAAGCACAAAAAGAGAAATGATACCAGGAGTATCACTTCACACACGCACATGCATACAAAGTGCAATATGTTCATGAATACTTCTTTAAGTGTTGTACGTAAATCGTGACATGCAAGTGGAAACCTTCATGCGAACTGTCGTGATTCAGTTAATTAGGAACTGTAAAGCTGCTCACAATTCTAGTTTTTCTTATCTGAAAAAATGCAAAATCTAGACTTGCGTATAGCCTACAAAGTATCACTTTCTAGCATTTTGATATCAATAATAACTGAAAGAATTTGCACAGTTTAGTCACTGTACCCGGCTATGGTAGCTACAGAAAGTTTGCTACGTAATTTGAAAGTTGCCACCCATACAAAACAGCAGCACTCACATTAGCTCCTTCATCCACTCCAGACTGGACTAGCTCACATACCCTCTTCTTAGCATCAGGGGAGATCAGTGGACCCAAATCAGCTCCTGGCTGGTCACCTGTAAACCAAAATTTCAAAGTGATATGCACATTTGTGCACTAACAATTAATGTACGTAACTTTACATCAATATTGTTGTAGTAATACAGTACTTATATATCCCCCTCCCCCCAGTATAGATAACGAAGGCACCATGTGTGTAACGCATGGTTGCACCTAGACTTGTGTTGCCAGACCTTCTATACGCCAGACGCTTATCGATTTTTAGATTATAAGCGCTGGCTGTAGATGGTCTGGTGACACCAGAACAGATTAGTCGTTCTGTTAATTGGATAATTCATGCATGACCCTCACAGACAAAATGGTGGATCTTAAAGGAGCTCACGCCAGCTACTCAAAAGATGATTCATTCAATGATTTGTGTTGCTTATGGATTGGACTTGTCCTCGAACCCTAAGATATGAAGGAATTTATGAGAGTCATCTAAGGGTCATTCCACTGATGCACGTGTTCAAGTCTGTGGTTTGTGGATTGATTTGGACCAATGCTGCTGTTCTTATACACGATAACATGAAAATGTGCCGTAATTGCTTCAATGATTACAACAGGTATGCTTTGAAGTATGATGAGCTCAAGAAAAAGCTGAGAAATGCTATGTTGAAACTAAGTTGGACTGAACAGAATGAGGAAGATGAGGAGGAACAGCAAAGCACAAGTGATAGTCAAGGTCATGTTGAGACAACTACTACTAGAAAAAGAACTGCAGTGAGTGCACAACCACGAACAAGAAAACTTCAAGCATTACAGCAACCCATTGTTATTGATAGTGAAGAAGATTCATCTATACTTTTTCAAATGTGAGTTATTGTATTATTGGAAAACTGGTAATTTTTAATAAATCTTTAGCTTACAGTTGGATACAAAACTTTCGTTAAGAATTACAACCTCAACACACCAAACAGGAGAAACATCAGCGTATCAGCTGCTAGAGGCTATAAGAAGGGTATTTGTTTCTATTATAATCCTAAGTAAGTTATATCATAGGAGTTGCTGACCACTGTTTTGAAGACGGAAAAATCAAGGATTACTCTGTAAACAAGGTGGCAATGACAGTGTGTGATAAAATCAAAAAGATGTGCTCTCATTCTGTCAAGTCAGTTCTACAGAATAACTCTCCGTTAAATTTTCGCTGGACTGATTTGCTGAATGAGCTTAACACACGTGCACCAACTTTAATGACGATTTTGAATTATGCGACACAGTGAGAGACATAACAGAGATGGAGTAAAAGGAATGTGTGCTGCTATATTGCTGAAGTTCAGATATGATGAAATGAGTGTAGCTCAAAAGCTGATAATCTCTATTCTGTACGCAGGGCACTGTGGCATGCAAGTACGGAAAACAATGTGCATAACACTCATGTACGTATATACTTTTTCTTATATAGGTTTACAAGAGGTTGCAGAAGCTATGCCTTTCAGTGTCCCACAGGACTACCTTGAGACTAGTAAAGCAACTAGGACAACACCATGACAAGGCAGTAAAGGGATGGAGAGATTCATTTATGGTAGACCTAGAAAACCTTCTGGTTCCAACATATGAAGAGAAGGGGAAAATTATGAACTGTCCAATTCTGAGCATGATTCTGAGCATAGCACTGAATCGCCCAGCGAAGATGACTAGTGACTTTTCAACCGCTGGTTTGACAACTTTGATGAGGCTGATGATGAGGAGTATTGTTTATCAAGTGCAGTTCATGATGATGATGATGATGTTGCAAGGTCAAACCAGGAGGTCTCAAACGGAGTCCTAATTGTTCATCACCCAGAAGTTTTGGAGCCACCACATATAGTAAAGGTGTTACCTGGAGTCCCTCTGCAAGTAAGACACAAAGGCTTTCGTCTGTGTGGAAACAACATCGACAAAACTGTTCGTAGGCGTCACTTGCGGTCTGATAGGAGGAACCAGAGCCTTCACTATTTCCATGGAAAACCAAATTGATGTGTCACATTTGTCAGATGTCAGTGTCCACATATCCAAAGTTACATCTATTCATCATGTGGCCAACTCAGTTTGCCACTAGGTGACGACACCAAGATCAGGGAAAACATTGTAATTTTAATATCCAGGGTTTTGTTTAAACATTTAGACTTCTTCCCAGTTGGGTTTTGATGATATCATTGAGTGGCATATCCAACACAAGCATTACACTGTAAATTAGAAGTGGCAAGTGCATCAATTTAAAGTACATAGATTGTATAATGATTCCCCTGTAGGTTCCCCTTGGTGTAATGAAAACACTATTGATGGTATGATTGAGATTCTAACCCAACTGCAAAAGTATGTTCCACAGTCTACCTATTTAATTGTGTTGAAAGAGCAGTTACGTAGCACTGGAGTGGTTGAGAAATTATAAAAGACGAACATGAGATGGAGGGGACCAGTTAACTGCAGCAAGAGCCAGATGTGCCATTCAGGGAAAACTGAATGCACAAACTCCAGAGAAATCATTGGTGGAAATTGTCCCAGTGATTGAGGATTGGCACACAAAAGCAAACTTAAGTTTTGTATAGTGCATCTTGTACACCAATGAAGTTGGTATTTTTAGGTAATATGGAAGTACTATTATTCATTGAAGTCAGCATCTCAATATGGTACTTTGTACCAATTGAGAAATCTTACAGGGAGGACGAACGTGAAAAGAAAACCAATCAACAGTTTCGATTCATGTGAAAAATTTTCCTTGTTACTATCGAAGCCCACATTGTGGCTGCAGCAATGAAAATGTTGAAAATGACATCTGTATATGATACGCCGTCAAAAGAAATTATTCCTCAAGGAGATGTAACTTGGACTGAGACAGCAGAAAATTGAAAGGCTGTTATCAATCATATTTCTAGTAGCTTGGTAGAGTCTTTCATGCATCTGGATTATAAGACCACATCACCAGGTGACACTACGTCTTCTGAACCTTCTAGGACTGAGTTGCGTGATTCTTCTAAATCTGATGATATATACCACAAATTTGTTGACACTTGGTTGTTTTTCATGGAATTCAGGGATTCAGGGATGCCATCAAGCGGATAAAGAGTTTAAGATGTAACAGGTACATAGTGCCAATGCTTTTAAGCAATGGAAGAAGCAATTACAGTATTGAAAACCTGAACCTATTACTGCAACATGATTTTTTGTTAAGTCCACGTCTAGCTGAAGAATTGATTTGGGGCAGGTTCATAAATACTCATGGACAAGCAGGCAGGAACATATCCAATGATTTTCATTGCGAACATCTAAATCGTTTGTGTAAGAACAGCATCACACATTTAAGGGCAAAGAAACAGAAAGTGCTATTTGCCAAGTAGTGCAGGCACTTGGAAATCATCCAACCTGGTTTGACTGTGACAATGCGGTACAAACAAATTCCTCTGCACACCCAGAAGCAAGCCATAAGATGATTCTGGAAATCTTAGAGAAACAATCCATATTTACACGAAAGCCCAACAGAAAGCACCAATCTTTTCGTAACCCCCCGTGATCCTCTCCACGTCAAGCCACACAATGACATCATTGAATGGATACATGAGCATGCTAAGTGCTACTTTGATAAATAGCAGATATGAATATATACCATAATTGAATTGATATAGAACAAATTAAAGCACTAATAACTATGTAAAAGTTTCACAAAATCCACAATTACACTGTGATTTACAAATGTCACAACACAGGCATTTCTTGCCCATGCCAATGTAAACATAATTGTCTGTATCCTGAAAAAGAATATCTCGGCGGCATTCTGTTGTATTCTTAATGTATCCAAGAATGTCTTTATAATAGTAATGATTGTACTTGCTTACTTTGAGCAAAACTGTAGCTGTAAGGTTTCCATTTCTGTATGCCATTTGGTGGATTATACGACAGATGTCAGGAGTGTCAACACCCATACCAAAAGCTACAGTAGCACATACAATTCTCAGAGGAGCAGATATAGAACCAAAGGATTGAATGATCTGTGCTTTTACTTCAGCTTCTGTGTCACTAGTAAACACCTCCATCAGTCAACGTTCTGGTGGTGCATCAATGGGGTGGGTAAAGTGACCACCCAATCCTACTTTGAAGAAACGATACAAGCTGCTGCAGTCATTACATCGTCAGCAATATATAATAATTCTCCCCATATATAGATGTCAGTTTTCCTTTTAGCTACAAATTCATTACTTTTACGATCAATATGTCATAAGAATGTATTTAATTGGCTGGCACACAAATACTGCACTGGAACAACTATAATCTGTTCTGGTGTCACCAGACCATCTACAGCCAGCGCTTATAGTCTAAAATCGATAAGCGCCTGGCACGTAGAAGGTCTGGCAATGCGAGAGTAGGTATCCAACCTTCGTTACCATAATTGCAATAAGCTGCATAACCTTCTTAACATTCAATAGTATAAACCCACATGACAATCACACACACACATTCAAGTAGTGTGTATTGTGCGTCCATACCATTCACACATTTCAGATAAAGTGTGTGCATGTGTGCGCACTACACAGTGAAGTCATACACACGTGTACATAATTTTGTACTAACCAGCATTCACTTTCAGTTTCTTAGCCCTCTCCACCAGTTCAGGGACCCACTCCTTTGCCTCACCAACAAATATGGCAGTGGACAATGCCATACAACGTTGACCAGCAGCGCCAAATGCAGCTCCTACCAACTGTGCGTATACAGTATGACAATTACAACTATCATCATGTATGAACATAGCATGTATGAATACATACACAAAATGTTGTTGTATGGACATGAATATGTACATATACATGCTGTGATCCCAAGCAGCATCAAATGCTAAGGGATTACAGCACTAAAGGGCACAGAAAAATGTACACATTTGTACTTTCCTTTATCAATCCAAACAGACTAATGGTTATATTTTAAATGGATTATTTACAAAACTTATAAAGAAAAGAATTGTTTGTTCAAACTTGTTATGGTTCAAGGGCTTCGTTTATTTTGTACTTGAATCATTTTATATTTTGTACTATGTATAAAGTACAACTCAACGTACCTGAGTCAAGGTATGCTCTTTGTTAGCATCAGGCATTATTACTCCATGATTCTTGGCACCCTACAATGTGTGATATGGTGGATTCGAGGGTATCAAAATGTACAGATATGTACAGTACTTACATGAACATAATTATGTTAACAGACATACGCTTACCATGTTGGATTGTACTCTTTTTCCATTAGCACATCCTCTCTCATAAATGTGTTGACCCTAAACAACATACAGAGATGTGTACATGTACATGATTGAGACAGTATGCAATATTCTGATCACAATGTTACATGGGGAGAAACTCTATTATAGTTCTATCAAGTACTTCATCTGTTGGGCTCTTCTGCTACACATGAAGTTAAAAACGTCTATGTACACACACTATACATACTGCAAACAGTAGTTGGAGCACTATGGACAAAGAATATATTACATCAAAGTCAGAGTGTCTTTACTTGGCTATTGTCTCTTAACTACAAGAACGTCACACACACACGCACAAGCCTAAAGCAAAAGCCTTCAGCTACTGCTAATGCGATCATGCCTACCCAGTGAGCCAGCACTAAAACACCTCAGGTACTAGAAGTCTCAGATACAGGCCTGTGGCATTTAGATTTATGAGAGCCATAAAATGTAACAAGACTGTGCAATTGTTTCACAGACTTGTAACATACTTTAGTGTTTATAACAGTTTTGTGGCATATTTAGGTGATCCATACAGGCCTACACCCATCTTAGATTTATACAGGCCTGCAGCTCACAGGCCACAAACTGGCACAAAGCAATACATACATATGTACATTAGGCCTGGAGTATTAGGTTTTTGTGTGTGCAATATTTGCTTTTCGTTCACCGTACATGTTTCCATATCAAACGTTTGATATAACATTCATGACAAATATTATTACATCTACGTACATTAAGTCTGGTCCTACTGTATGGTGTGTCTGTGTAGCTCAACTTACCACATGATCTGATCCAACAAATGATATGGCTCTAATCGTGGGATGATCACAGATGAAGTCCACGGACTCCTTCTGACCATGAATAACATTCACTACTCCATCAGGTACACCAGCCTCTTGTGCTAACTTCACTAACATCATGGCAGCACCTGGATCTCTCTCAGATGGTTTGAGGACATATGTGTTGCCACACACAAGAGCCATCGGGAACATCTAAGGCAAAGGAAAACACATACTAGTCTATTCTACCCACACAAAACTTCTGTGAAATGTATCATTACACTAATCTGGTGTACCTGGCAGGGTAAGAACTCCATTAGCCTAAACTCTACATGTATATCAACACAAAGACTATTCATTGCACTACTTAGATAGCCACCATAAATAATGACATAGGCTTAATTGTTGCTAAGTAACATTTGAAGAAAAATGACAAGTTATTTGCAATGCCACATTCCTCATCCCATTCACCATACGCATTTAATCATTGTTTGAATCATGTAACCTATACAAATATATATACACGTATGCCATTGAACAGCAAAACCAGCTAACATCTGTTAGCAAATTTAATAGGACCAACTGGTAACAAGTTGTGCATAAAAGAATCTGTATGGTTATTTATTTCCACAGCGCATATTAGTCCCCTATACACCTTTGTTGTAAGTTCAATCTTTGTAATTCTGATTAAATCATGAGTAGAATGATGTAGTTAATAATATTATCTATTATGTAGAACACTAAGAATTCTTCAAAAGTTAGTGTCCAATTATGCATGAAGTATACTGGGCTAATGTGGCTTTAAATTCAGGGCACCACTGAAAAACAGTATTTTATACTGAAGCAGCCCTGAATTGTTCCCAAACGTATTCTATGCACACAAGTGAACTGTAACCAAACAATCAGTATGTCAATAACAGACCTTACATTAATGTGCGTGCACATACATATATCACATTAACAGAGTAAGCGTCCATATACACTATACACGTGTTAAATACATCATACGTTGCTATGATCTTGGAGCAAATAGGGTTCAGATATTCACACAACACTTACCCATAATGGGATCATTGCTGGAAAGTTAAATCTGCAGCAAAGAAGACATAAGCAATACATACTGATCTGTCTTGATCAGTTTGACAGTGTATTGTACAGACGTACAGACTCATACAGTACAGTTATGCAGCTAATAAGTACTATATGGAAAATACAGTACGCAGCATCGCTTTAATCCTCCCACACAAAGTACAATATATATAAGGAACAGCAGGTAGCTTGATAATGGTGTCTCTAGCGTTACAAGAGCTAGAAATAATGTGTGGATTGTTGCTATGAAGCTGTTTACAGCCTAGTTGGTGATTCACCAGTCTGTAAAATACATTAGGCCATGCATAAAACCAATTATAACTGTCTATATACACAATACTAATTGAATCAGTGGGGGCTACATACCTACCTATGAGTTATTTGATATTATGTTACACTCAGACTGACAGGGTTCATCAGGTCATAATAAAAGAAATACATAAGTTTAGTGAATCATTAGCATGTAGGGCTGCACCGATTCCACTTTTTACCAATACTCCAAACACCAAGTACTCAGCTGGGAAGTATCTGCAAGTACAAGTACTGATACCAAGTACCTTAAAGTAGCTACTTCATAGTGCACACATTTATTATATAGTGTATTTCATGGTATCTTGTACACGTTTTCAGTATGGTTCATGTTTAGAATGAAGTAGCCAATCAAGAAGGAAGTCACTGAAATGCAAACCAGTGGATATTCCAGTATTCTTTTGGAGAAGTGTAGATAATAATGGTGCTTACAAAAACACAAAGTATTCTAATACTGAAACAGTCAATTCTACCTGATTGCTGTATTAGAGTTATTGACTGTTCTATTAGAGTATATCAATCTTTTTCTCAGTAAAGCATTTTCACACGTAGGTTTCAGCATAGATCAGTAATTTTGCTGGTAGTTAGCTATTAACGTTATAATTGATGCTTTTAGGCGTCCACTGTGCTAGTAAAATAAGCAAGTACAAACGGACGTTATTTTATTCTCGCACATGATAAGAATCGGTATCTGCAACAATATAATAATGACCAATTCCGATACTTTATGAAAACAGCAGTATTGGCCCGATACCGATACTGATACTAGAATCGGTGCAGCCCTATCAGCATGTAAACAGTTTAACAAATTTTACTGGGGATATTGTACAGCCAAAAATATAAAATAGCTAATTGCAAGGTGTCAAATAAAGTAGAGCAGTAAACTGGCAAGATTATTGTAAGTTTGGCAGATTGACAAATCAACAGAACAAATGGTTATTCGCTAATTACACACATTCCTTATAGAAAAGGGCTGCACCATTCTACTTGTTCTGAGTTCTTTTGATGTAGAGCAAACTTTCGTCATTTATGGTATACAGTTATGCAGCTAATTGGCAAATACAGCACACTTGGGCAAATACAGTACAGTTATATGGAGAATGTATTTAAGGAATGTTACGAACACAACACACTGTAAATCGCTAAAACCAGCCAAACTAAAATCCTACCAGTTCATTCTACGACTAAAAACAGATTGTATAAACACTTACTGATCATCTGATCATGAAGCTATTTAAACATGGCTCCACGATTGTTCACGTGCGTGACATTGTAAATCGTTAAAACTAGCCAAACTAATCCTATTAGTTCGTTCTATGACTAGAAATATAGGTTATATAAACGCTTACTGATATCCTGATCACTAAAATCACAGGGGTTTGAGTACTAGAGAAAATCGCTACGCGACAGATGACCAGGAAGTATACAATATAACAGTTAAAGTACCACCTATGCTTGTGTGTACGAAAAATACAGCACTGGGGGATGTCTTGAGGCAATTACAGCACTCGGCTTTGCCTCGTGCTGTATTAGCCTCTCAACACATGCTGTATTTTTCATACATACATGCAGTGGTGCTTTAACTATAACATACAGTGTAGATTACAAAGGTCGAGTATGCACTTTAATTTAGTAACTACAAAATGTATTTTCATACGTACGTATGTACTATTAGACTATGGTATGGCTCATTCCTACACATGTTCACTTAGTCACCTGCCCTCAAGCAAAAATATAACACGAAAGGCACACTGCAGTACTTGATAATACTGTAATACTCTCCTTCTCCGTGTTCTGCAAATAATTCTGGACAAATAGTAGACTAAACGGTGTATCTACTGTAGCTGTAGCCGTTACTCTGGTTACCGGTTGAATAATTATTTTTGTGGGCACTGTAAGGATCTCAGGGAGAAACTGTTCCGCTGTTCTGCATTGCTCCTTCACCCCACACTCATGCTCTGGCTATAAAGGTATGTACTTTAAACCATAGCCTAAATAAGTTAGACACCGCGACCAACGGGAATTATGCAATTTAGTAACCCCTCAGGTCCTTGGTAGTGCCCTCGCTACACTTGGGACACTACAACCTCAGACCATCAGGGTTACTAAATTGTAGAGGTGTACCGATATAAGAAAACTAAACCGATCCGATACCGATACGATATGGATTAATCATTTTGAAACCGATACGATACCGATCCGATATACCGATATAACTAAGTGTAGCTATTTATATTTGAGGAATCACATATGCCATGTTCAACTTTATTTTAACTACTGAAGAAACAGTCTTAAGATTATTGGCTATACTTGGTTACCCATGGTGGTGTGGCCTCTATTGGCAGCTCAGACTATAAGGCACCCACAAATATTTTAATACATGCCCCTGCCAAGATTAGTCCGGATTACTCCGCATTTTAGTGGCTTATAGAGATGACTGGTTGTTTTATGCTGTGCTCTTGGTTCATCTTTTTGCTGTTTCCCCAGGCCCACCGCTATGAGTGTTTGCTGTATGATTGGTAAGCTTTGTGACAACAAAACAGTAATTATCCATGCACTTAGATGGCTTCGTGTAGCGTGCTGCTTTGAGACAAGGAAAATAACTACTGTTTCCTGCCCTTGTTAGCTAAGTATAGGGTTTATAATGTGGCTTGATCATTGGACAGTGTCCTCAAGATAGTTCAGTTGTATATCGGCGTATCGTATCGGTTTTTAGCAGCAATATCGGCTCCCACCGATATAGTAGAAATGTCTATATCGGCCACCGATACGATATGTATTGGTACACCTCTACTAAATTGCTTAGTTCCCTTGGTCTTGGTGTCTAACTATTATGTAGTTGTAGAAGCTATTGTTCTAGCATAGTATTTGATTCATTGGTTGCTCCAGTCCTTAGCACTGGAAGTACAGTAAGGCTTCAGTGATTGACCAGAAAAGTATTCACAGACCTAAAATCACATACATAGTCTTGTGCTCCCTGTCCACTCAATGTTGAATAGTCAAAAGTTTATGCCTACATGTATCTACAGATAATCTACAGATAATGATGGCTACACTGAGTATATGTAGGAATATTGTTAAGAAGCTGTTTTGCTCCAGCCCAACTAGTGGGTCCAATCTGTGAGTCCAGTCTGCGAAATCCATTAGGCCTTCCTTTCTGCACAACCTGCAGACCTCAGCTAAATATACTGTGACTTTTTAAGGGCTTTCAACTACTTCATTATTGAATGTGTGAACCTGACTCAAGCGTTAACTTTTAGAACCAACTTTCTTCTTTCACATGTGGATTACATCATGGATTGGAAACAATTACCACATATCTACAAAAAGAAGGTTAAGTTTGACCAGGGACCATAGAAATAAAAAAAGTTGTGAAATAAGGGAGGTTGCCTACACCTGAAGTTACATATACGTACTACTGTAGATTTGGTGCTAGACAGATGTCCTTTATGAAGTCCCCAACTCAAACATTTCCTTAGATGGTTTCCACTGCACCCCACATGCAACAACCTGTTACAAACATATATATGTGTGTGAGAGTGTAGGGATTCATAATACAACACTACTTACACACATGCACACACACACACCCACACTACACACACACCCACACTACACACGCACCACACCACACACACACTTACGGGGTAATACCAGAACACACTCCCAATGGAACACGGTAGGTGTATGTGTCCATGTCCTGACTGACTCCTCCCAACGTTTCTCCCAACTGAAGTGTTGTAATAGAGCAGGCATGCTCCACTACCTCTGTGTGTACAAGAGGGACATATAAGAATTTGTGTTTTCTAGTATAGCATCTACATTTTATTGCTACTAAAACAAATCTGCAATGATACAGCAGTAGCCATACTGTAACTAAATTTTATAGCGAAATTATTACTATACGTGTCTTCATTCTATGTTGAAAATCAATCTCAAACTTCATGACAATTTCATAGAAACATATAAACACTCACGTAGTCCACGAGTCACATCTCCTACAGCATCTGCCAAAGTTTTTCCTTGTTCCCTTGTGATTGACTGAGCCAGCTCATCCTATAAAATACACAACATAGGTTATACTGTACTGTAAACATGTTCAGTATACGTATATACACTTGCTGTACCAGCCATCTTCACAAGTTGTTAAATATACAGAGTAATCCATCAAATGTACCTACACAACGTGCCCACCATTAAAATGTTTGTGGGTATATACTGTAGGTGCCTTCCTGTTTATCAGTTCACCTTTAAACTTTAGTGTTGTGGAAACTTGTGACACCTACTGTAGTTACTAAGTACACTGTGTTTATATTTGCCTTTTGATTTAACAGTTTCTGCAGTTTTCAACTTGCGTTACTTATGTGGTGCTAAGAGTTGACAGAGGTAAGGGGCAGAACTAGAATATTAAACTACACTATGTTTCACAGGTACAAGTGTGGGTAACCTGACCAGAACCTCATCTAAAACTAGAAACAGTTGGCAAAGACTATGTTTTAACTGTCCATGCAATACTTTCACACCTCAGATCAAAGGAGCCGCCCAGCAATATTACAAATGAGACCATGGACAAATGTTCCAATTATCAAAGTTCCAAGGGTTCCATTGTACACATACACACATGTACATTATCAACCCACCATATTTTCCCTGATCAGATGTTGGAGGTTAAACATCACTCGTTGCCTGCTCATCACCGACGTGTTACTCCAAGCAGGGAAAGCATCCTCAGCAGCCTTCACAGCACTATTCATCTCCTTCTGTGTACTACATGGTACTCTGCTGATCACCTCATTGGTAGCCTGTCACACAACATTAGAAAACTTATAACAGCAGCTCTTACAGTGTAGGTACATATTCCTGTGTTTGTACCATATACGTATAAAAGCATGACTATCTATTTCCTACATATTTCAGATTTGGCATTCAATATGTCTATCAGGCAATGAAACAATGATAATTGTTTCAGGTGAGTGTACTTATAAATTGACTTATGATTCTGCATTTCCATTCTGACACATGACATGAAGCATTTTCAAGGTTTCATTTGTCTGAGCTTTTTGTAGCCATGCAACTCAACTTTTATCACTCTTTGACACTCTGGCATTTCAATGGATGAAAGGGCGTTTTACACTACTCCTCACAGAATTTCTTTTTTTTCTGAAGTTTCCCATGAATGCAAATATGTAGCTTTATTAATTTGATACCACAATTAATGCTCATCATGTTAAATCACTGCTTGCATAAAATTGTTTTATGCTAAAGTTATGATCCCAGCAGTATATTGATTTGATAGCATGAAACTAGCACAAAATAAACACTTGGATGTAAATAGATGCTGTAGCCCTGTACATTTACACACTGTATGCACACATACTAGTATATAGCCATATCGCTGTCTCTTACCGGATTATGTAGATCAATCCAGGTGTCTGTCTTGGACTCCACAAACTTTCCATTGATAAACATTTTGGTTGTGTCCGGCTAGTGAACAGTAAAAAAAATGAAATTTTTTTCTTTTGTGTGGGGGTGGGAAGGAAAAGGTATGGTAGATTACCTTTAGGCACAATGAAGTCAGTTCTACAAGTTTTGGGAGAATAAGTTTTTAAAAAAGCAAAAATGGTATAAACAGCATGTGTGCACTTGGATGCAGAGTTGAAGGCACAATTAACAAAAGCCTTACACATTCTTGTTTCATTAACCAGCCATTGCTGTATATTTATCAACAATGATCAACCATCTCCAAAAATTAAATGCACAGCTGTACAAAGTGTCTATGAAGATCCACCATGCACCTGTTCTTCTTGTCCCTAGCAACCCCATGAAACAACACAGTATAATAGCCACTATAGAAGTCATTAAAAAAATCTGAGACATGCATTTATTTACGAATTGCCACGAGAATTTAAGAGATTTATCAGAAATTGAGTGAAACTATTGTTACGCTTAATTTACAACCACAGGTAAAGAAATTGGTATGACTTTTTAATTAATGGTTGCTAGAGGGTGTTTAAAGACAAAGTGAATTGAAGGTTGTAAGTTATTCAGTATTGTAAACAAAGCCCAACTAGGGATATAGTTTGAAGAAAATTTTCTGCTAAGCAGTTCCAAGCCAAATGTGATTCACTCTACAAGCCACAATTTAAAAGCTGGAACTATCAGACTCCCTCCCTGCTGCGAACAATATACCTGCTCATCAGCCAATGGGATGCAAATAGAACACTCAATGGTTTACATGCCCAGTAGCCCATAAATTATCGTGGCTGCATTGACATTACGTAGCAGTAATCCGTAAATATACTGTATGCATTCTCAGATTTCCGAAAGACCTTTATACATACAACATAAAAGCCTCAATACACTCGTCACAACTAACACAGTACTATAGTGTACAAATAAACACAACACAAACATAATACAACCAGATATTTATGCACCTATCAAAGTCACGCCCCAACCGTACTATCCCAGGTCGGGCAAGGTATTGGAGATTTTCAAAAGCAGATGACAAATTTCCCAACCCTGGGGACAGCCTACTAAGTTGTTTACCTAGGGATTTTGTATATATTATTGTCATGTGTATATTGTACGTGGAGCGTGACACCATAGATCTATGGTGACACTGTAAGGTACATTATTATGCGTGCGTGCTAAACAAATCGAATATAGTTCAGTCTGGTAAACCACGTGTACTAAACTTACTGATGACGCGAAACATCTTGCGTACCGGCGGCCAACAAATGATAGCCTCTAAATGGAAAAAAGTTTTGTTTAATACAGCAACTTCATATGCGCCCGTTATAGTATAAAGCTCCAATAAAGGTTTACACACAGTCCCTCACCTGAACGGCTCTAGAAGATTTCCAGCCTAACATACTGTTCAAACCTAGAAGAAAAGGTCAATCAATTACGCTCCGATTCAAAGCGCCTGTAGAATGAACAAATTTCCAGTGGCGCTAACCTACTTCATACCACAATCGAACACGAAAATCCCGATTGGTGCACAACATCGTGATCGTCAGTAAAGAAATTATATTGTGTAATGTACAAGACCTATAAAGTACATGATTATCTAGTAACTAAACTTACGTAAGATTTAAAAGTGTCAATATTGTCAGTTTCTCCTACAACATGATTAGAAAGAGAATTCCACAATCTAATCTCATTCTGGGGGAATAAAAGAGTTCAGATAGGAATCAATTCTGAAGGGTAAGTGTAAATTTTTCTTATTACTATGTAAAGGTGTGCAATGACTAATTTAGACATATCTCGATATTTCCTTTGAACTTATCTCAATTATCTAACATATCTCGATAACTGAAACAATTATTTATTTTAGTGAGCTGCCAATATTGTAACTAGTAAAGTGAGCAAATTGCAATTTAACGACTACATAAAGTGAAAAATGTTAATCTTAACACTGTTCAGTTCCCAAGTGGTAGGAGAGTTGGAGGTACCGTATAGCCTAAATATTTCGAGGGGGGAAATATAGACGACACTATAATCAAAACTAGTAGTACTCACCATGACCTGTCATTTATCAACTGATTTATCTTGGAAAAATCATTATAACCATATATCAGCTAAAGCCTATAGAACCCTTGGACTAGTGAGACGTACCTTCAGCCACTTAGTTGACATTCCAACCAAAAAAACTTTGTATTTAGCATTAGTTCAATCACAACTACTTTACTGTTCTCCTTTATGGCACCCTTACCTTATTTGCGACATCTCTACTTTAGAAAGAATCCAACACCAGGCAACCAAATTTATTCTAAATGACTATGTAACCGATTACAAAACACGTCTTATCAAACTTAACATGCTACTACTGATGTACACCTATCTATGATCTTTATGACATACTCTTCTTCGTAAAATCAATCCAGCATCCATCTAATCATTTCAATATCAGTAACTATGTCAACTTTTGCCACAATCCTACCAGATCCTCCACCAGCAACAAGCTTCACCACAATTTTACATCATCCAACAAACAAAGTAACTTCTACTTTAACAGATTACCAAGAACCTACAACAGTCTACCAATACTTGACTTAAATCAACCTTTTTCCACCATTAAATCACAGTTACTCAAGATCTTCTGGCAGCATTTTACAAACAATTTTGACTCTGACAATCCTCACAGCCTGCACTTTGTTTGCCTTTATAGTGCCTGCTCCAAGTCTCCTCACCCACCAAACTTCAGCAGTAATTAATTTTTTTTCTTGCTCTCTCTTAAAATAAGTACTTATGTAAGTAAGTTTATTATTAAATACACATGCAAGTTTTAAAATTATAGGATAGTTCAACTATATATCAAATGTAAATGTGTGTAATAACTTTAGCCAGCTAACTTAATTTTTATACATTCAATTGTAAATGTAAGTTGTACGTATACTTTTTCTGGCTGTGGGCACCAGTTGCACACAGACCTTTAATGCAGGCAAGGTTTAATGCAGGCCTTGCCTGCATTAAAAAGCAGTTAAAATAAATAAAGAATAATAAAATTTCGCGGTTTTGGGTGTTATCAGCGAAAATTTTACCCTCGAAATATTTAGACCTCCATATAGTCTAATACATTTTAGGAGTGTATAAAAATTTTTATTTTTAGCAACATTGCTCAACCTCGAAATATTTTCCCCTCGAAATATTTAGGCTATACGGTACCTACACCATCAGGCCGGTATGGAAATAATTTAGATTAATAAACCTATCATCCTTATCTCGATAAGTCTTATGATATCTAGATGATATCTTATCTCGATAACTATTGTGAAGGCCTATGACTATAACCTCCAAATATAAAATATGAAAGGATTTGGTTATATCATGTGACTGCAGTTAGTGTGGAAAAGATTGTCCAAAAATATCGATGCCACAGGAGAGGGTCTTGTATGGTGAAATTGAGAACATACTAAAGCCATACCTACTGGAATGGTTGTTGCTCAGACCTGACCGACCTGATTTGCATAGAAAAAAAGGCTCACGTGAATTATTATTGTGATTGCTTCAAAAGATCAAGATACTTTAATAGAGCAGTTAATTGGTACAATTTTGATTTCAGATATCATGCTAGCTATCTGTAAGCATAGATAACTTAAAACCGGCATGTTTATTGCTATACCAATAGTGACATCAGTGCTTTTTGAACTAGTTATCATACAGCTAAATGTTTCTTTAATGTGACTTACTGATCTATTTTGAAATAGTATAATTATGGCTTGTAATCATAAATCATAAACATGTCTAAACTAGTTAGTTAGCTGTTTTTTGTTTGTTTGTTTGTTTGTTTGTGTGTTTGTTTGTTTGTTTTTTGCCTACCGAGCAACCCATTTCATTGTAAAATAAATCCAAGCATCAATTTTTCAAATAGGTGTGGCCTAATGCACTTTAAAAAATCCGTTTTTTTTTGGCACTTTTGTAATGCAACTCTATAAAATAACCAATTAAGCACTCAGTTTGGGTAGATTCTTTATTCAGTAAGCTCCAACACATTGAGTTTAGCTAATTTGGTTGAGGATAACAGGTTGTACTTCCAACCTAGTATAAAATTTTCAATGGAGTTATGTATGGAGAACATATTATGTTGTAATCAACAGTGAATAATTGTTACTATGGTAACATTACAACAAAAGTTCGGGTGGCATTGTATAGAGCAATTCAAGGGCTTTCTTTTGTTGCATGGTGTGCTGTAGAGATTATACTACTAATGCTATGTATTGTGTAAAATAGCTACATGTATTTTGTATAGGGAAAGGGAAAATGGCTGTCGATGAGGTTTTTCAATCGACTAGTTCAACCAGGCTAAGGCTGCAAAAAGGACATAGATTATGTTTTTGGTTGTTTCAATGCATAAATTCAAAGAACTAAGGGTGAAATTCAGTGTTGTGTTGTTTTTATTAGATGACAAATTCCAATAACAAGTTTTGACGTGATGTGCTTTTAAGTGTAATTCTGACAAATGTGTGCCTTCTGCGCTTTGCCATTCCTCAATTAAATGGTTGTCGTCTTCTTTATGACCATACCAAAGCATATTCCATTTCAAAGTTATGGTAATTTTTACTACAGAAAATTCATACACATAAATTCAACTGCCCACGTAACTAATTACACCCTTTATCTAAGATATCCAGGGGTTAACAATTTGTATTTGGATCTGTATAGCAAAATGTGTTCCATGTTTGTAAGTATAATAGCTAAAAAATGACTTCACAAAATGTACTTTCCAAAGCTTTACAGCAATAAAAATTTAGCATACAGGTTTTTGAAACAGCACTATCAGTCAGACCTTCATCCAGGAAAGGACTTAAGGGAAACCACAACGGGAGTAAGGAGGGATGATAATGTAACGATCTTTGTGTTCATAGCTAGTTTACACATATGGGGGAATGCCATACACCCAGGATATTTTAGAATCCCCCAGGTGCATTCTCAGGTACCTGAGAATGACCTCTCAAGTACCTGAGAATGACGAGAAGTAATCTCATGCTGTATTATATATTAGTTCTGGGCTACTGTACTTGACAAAATACTCATGTCATGTATTTCATTCAATATTACAGTTGTTGTTCACGTATTCACTGAGATTTTGATTTACAATTTAAGGATTTTGTTAGGTAAAAAAGCACCCCTCCCCCGAATGAACTAATACAGAACCCCCATTGTAGTTAGAACTATTGATAGAGCAATCATACGTACGTATAATTATGAGCTTTTGTTTAACTATGTACCACAAGAGAGGAGGGTACATACCACCATGCCCCACCCATGCATTTTATGTAACCTGTGGTGTTCATGGTTAGTTTAAAATATAATTATATAACTATTGAGTGGCAAACAAAGAATGTAGAAGAGTGTAATTGTGTGGGCAGTTGAATTTATATGTGCTAGTAAAAATTACCATAACTTTGAAATGGAATATGCTATGAACTTGCAACAAGTATCAGCTTGTGTATTGGATAACGATCTTCAATTTGGCACCTAGATTGAACAAATTGAGTGTTGTATAGGTGATAATTATATAGACAAAGGTAAGCATAAAATGAACTGTTGTCTGTAGAGGACACCAAAGATCAAATCTGCAAAGGCTCCATATCTCAATATACACTCATGGTAGGTAGGAACAATGTGCAAAGTTTCATATTAACTGCACAAATTTCTCATTTTTGCTAGCTATGCTGCTCAACAGATAGTATGATTTTTGCAAATATTTTTCTCCAAAAATTATAAGCTCAACTGGAGCCCATACATTTTTATACAGAGTTCTGTTGAAATAATCTAATAAATTATACACTTGTACTCAAAATACTCTAATAGAACAGTCATTTCCAATTTCAGGGGATGAACAAATAAATAAGTATGTATTAAGCACTATTATATACAGCTAATAGTACAGCTGTACATGTGTTACCATGCTTACCTAATTGCTTTTATTTATATACAGTTGTACATCCAAATCTCTTAAATTTTGACAAAGCAAAACCTGCAAAAATTTACACATGCCCACCACTGATATGTACAGCTATATATAAGAGCATCTCAATCTAACATATCTTTATGGTGGGGTAGAGCAATACATGTACATACATTTTTTTTAAAAATTTTATTTACAGCCTGTTTAAAATTGCTACACAAACTGAGTTTGAAAAGGTGGAGAAAGGAGAAAAAAATCAATGACTGGACCGTAGCTTGAACTTGCAGCCATCTGATTAATGCTCGAACACTTACAGGAGTCTGCCAGGCGGTCAGGGTATTTTCTCCATATCAATTTCATGTATATGTATCCATAGGAACATGTGTGCCTTAGGCCTTTTATTTCCTGTCTGCATCTTTTTTTCAAAAAGGTGTGTGTGTGTGTGTGTGTGTGTGTGTGCGTGCGTGCGTGTGTGTGTGCGTGTGTGTGTGTGTGATTTTTGTCTGCCACTACTTTTGTTCACAAATACATGTAATCACCTTCATTGGGTAGTCAAGGATAAGTCTGCTGAAGAAGGCCGCAAAGAGCAACTCGTGACTTTTTGCCATTGTTTGCTATTAGTGTGCTTGATTACTTAGTTGCTTGCTTAACTGCTAGCCTGTGCTTCAACAGTTATACATAATACAGTAGTCACATTTCTTTCAATTATTGTATTAGAAATACGGTGAACTACACATATCCCTAAGAGTAAAGCTTTAATTTGTAATCTGTCTATATATTTACTGAGCATCAACAAAACTTGTAATATACGGACCTAACCTGTAGTGAAGAACTGAAGATGAAACTTGCTCTACTCTGATACTATAGCTGGTATACCACAGCAACTGTAGTATATAAATGATGGCCACGGCTTGTGGCTACGCTTACCAAATATGGTGTAAGTTTGCACATTGTACAAAATCCTCACATAAACAATAAACATGTATGTCTCTAAGAACAAATACCTAATTCAACCAACTATTAATGATGAAATAGAATGGATTTTTGATGAAATCCTATCCCCCGGCCTTTGTGGATTCTTCAGTAATCTTGAGTTATACTTTTCTTGTCGATTGAAAATGTAGAATGCTGAAGCTGCTAATAATAATTATTCCTGCTGTAACGAGTGCTGTTTCCCTATAAATGTTAAGGTGTAATCCTGCAGCTATACTAGTTGACATTAATCCCTACTTTAGTCCAGGGGCGGATCGGGGGGGGGGGGGGGGGGGGCTTTGGGGGCTGAAGCCCCCCCCCCCCCATCATATTTAGGCTTTACTTGATCAATATGCTGAGTATTATAATGAAATTTTGTCTTAGCATATATGATCACTAATAATACAAATACTCATAAAACCACCTTATAAACATTTTTCCAAGGTATTATCAGTGGATTTATGCTAAAGTTTATGCAACAAGGACCCGGATCAGCATTGGAGGTAGTCTGGCGGCGCCCGCCCCTTCGCATAGAGTAAGGGTCTGGTATGCTTAGTATAGTGGAGTTGTACCGGATTACCAAAAACTGGTGCAACCAATCAGAACGCTCCACGTTTAATCAGCGCATTTTTGTGTATGTTACGTCAAAAGAAGGAATCAAATGCCCTAACAGTACTGAAGAAACAAAAGGAGTTAGCTAATAAAGAACAAAGAGAAGAAAGTGTTATATCGGGAAGGGATTTTCGCCTTGTTTGATACGCGAAAAAACCATGTTACGCTCTGATTTCCTAGGTAGGGAGACATGTGTCTTTTATAAAAGTAGACCAATCCACTTTCGCCTATGTAAAGGAGAAGAAAGTTCAATATCTCTGCCACAGTTTTGGGTGAGGCACTTCCGTTAAAGCCATTTTCGTTACGTCATTACATTCAAATTAAATTCCTCCAGAACAACTCGGTGATACTAAGCATACCAGACCCTTACTCAATGCGAAGGGGCGGGCGCCGCCAGACTACATTGGAGGTGTACAAGATCGAGATACTCTAATAGAGCAGTCAGCTAACTACTCTAATAGAACATTCACTGGAAACATGTAGTTGGTTCTGTTGTGGAATTTTTCCAAATCTGCCTGCACCTATACATACAATGAAGTGCATTGGTCTGTTTAAAGGGCTTCATTCATCTACTTGTGTACGTAGTTAATATGTATGACAATACTTAATTCAGGTACACAATTTCCATTGAAAATGATCTCAGATTCAATCTTGTATTGTTCAAATGTCAAAAGTTTCCACTTTCAACATATTATTATTCTAACATGCACCTATTCAGTGTTGTGCAATTGTGAGAGGGGTGCATCATGTACTTGGTTGCCTGTACCTACCCAAACTTTTCCATTAGTAACATACTTCAGAGTCAGAGAGCCATACCTATAATCTAAAGGCAGTATATAAAATATCTACAGGCAGAAAATATTATGAATTTTATGTGGAAATGTCTCCAAATTGCAGTATTTTAGCATCTATTTTTCAAAATTTTCCTGGGGGGGGGCATGCCCCCAGACCCCCCTAGTTCCAGCATGCGATTCGCACACCTCTACCCAAGAGATTAGTACCTTGAGTTAGCCCCCCTCCCCCCTTTTATAAATCCTAGATCCGCCCCTGTAGTCATAGCTATACTATTAACAGGGCAAAGTAGGAATTAAATGTCAGCTAATATAGCTGCAGATGTAGATGACCTCTCTTGTTTCATCACTATATCTGTGCTCCTTACTCAAATGTAAAATTTCTAATCTTTCATTTCACTTGTCATTTTATGATTCAAAATATTTGTGTAAATATGCCATTGTAACATGTGGTTATTGCTGTAACTTTCATTGGTAAACAAGAACACGAAATTATAACTGTATATAGCAAAAGTCCTGGACCAACTACATAAATCAACAATACGATTACAAACTATGTTTGCCCGTTGTATGTAATGATTGTACTATGGAGACTATGTACTTTAATCGAGCTCTTGGTGTTTTCAAATATTGGTGCAATCATGTTGTCATTATTAGTTTCAATCACTGTAACTGTCTGATACCGTATTAAAATACATGGCTGTTCTATCTCAACCTTCAGAGGATTAAAAACAAATACCTGGTAAGTTAGCCCAATTAAGAAGTAAACTAGAATGATTTAATTTAATTAATTAATTAATTAACCCTTATCACCCTACATTATTTATTAGTGCAAAGTGTAGAAAGCTTTGCAAAGCCTTTTGTTAGAGAGTACAGCTATAAGGTCCTGTAGAGAGATCAACTAGAAACAAGTCACCCTGTAGAGAATTGAACAAATCACCCTGTAGAGAGTTCAACTGCAAACAATTCACCTTTTATAGTGTAGAAAATTCAGGTACAAATGTAATAAGTCTATAATATTATGTTACTAGTCATTCAGTGGGGAGTCAGTTAGTAATACAGGTTATCCAGCAGATAGTTCTATACAATTGGGTAAAACTGTAGAGCATTCAGCCACGTAAAAGTCACCCTTGAGTTATGTAACACCCTATACAGGATTCAGTTATGTAACATGTCACCTTATTAGCTACATACATATTTATGAATCATTTTGTTCAGCTTTAATTAATATAGAAATATTTTAATTAGACACAAAATATACACACAAATATACATAGAGAAGCTTTGTCTTATTCCTGTAGTAAGGATAAAATGAAGCCCTAAAGCCAGCTTACGGTGGCTTGCAATTATTACAAAAAGACTCATAGTGATATCTAAACAAAAGCAACTGCAAAAAAAACTGTGGCTAGAGTGAAAAAATGGCAGGCAAAAATGGCTGTGATGGTAGTTTAAAATTTTCAATAACAACTAGGTGAATTGTGTGCCAAATTTACAATGGTAAATGTAATTATGACATCTGCCTTAATTAATGGATATTCTAATGTGTTTTCTTAATAAGTGACAACCACAGTGAGTTTTTGACCATGGTCAGTAAGTGGGCTATCAAAATCAGTGCATTAACCAGGGGCGGATCCAGACTTTTAAAAGGGGGGGGGTTCCACTTTGGAATTGCAACTTCAGCCTAGCTGTAAGTTGAAGATCAAAAAAAAAAAAGGTCATCACCTGCTGACAATAGCTGCCCCTCACCATAGATGCCATCACAAACTACATTTCCTTATTTATAGCAACTAGATACATAGCTCGCTACACTGCTCCTCAAAAAACTACTGTGACTGCTCTATTAGAGTATCTCGAGTAAGAGAGGCTCTTTCAAAAGGGAGGTTCCATGGAACCCTTTGAACCCCCCTGGATCCGCCCCTGTTAACTGACCTGCTGAGATATAAAGATATAAACAGTTTGTATATCTTTTATGATAAAGCCCTAATATTACTTGTGTGAGTTACATAATGGTTTAGTTGCAACTACTGTACTACATGCATAGTCCTGGCACTTAATATAATCTTGCATTTTACACTCTCAAATTCTTATGAGATGTAACTGATAATCCCATGGAAACATGTTGAACCTCTGTTATGACTGCCAGGTTGGCTTCCTTCTGCAATTACTGGGGTTTTTATTTTGGTATAATTAATTGCCAATCTAGTCCATCTATGGTTTGAACTGGTGTGATGCACAGTATTTGTGTCCTGGGTGATTAAGAAACACTATTTTCTATAATTCATACATACACTAGAATTGTAGGTGACTATATTCTGTAAGAGTATTTCTGCTTTTCAATTCCTTATACTTTACACTTTGCATAGCTGCACCTGTTGGCTATGTCAGCATTTGCTCACTGCTACGTATGTGTCTATTATAGCTATGCCCCTAATTTTGCAGCCAAAATTGATGGAATAAATCAGGGGCAGTAGCAGGTGGAGAATACAAGCCAAGAGTGTGCAGTGGTGGATTCAGGATTTGGCAAAGATGGGGGGGGGGGGGGGGGACTGCAACAGGATAGTAGATACATTGAGCAGGGTCTGTGGGTCACATCCACCTAGAAGCTGAAGGTATTAAATTTTTACATGTAGCGATACAGATTATAGTTCACAGGTGTGTTACATTGTACAGCTGTATGTAGCTATCTACATTTTTTTACAAAAGTGGTGGGATATATGGAAAGGGGGGGCGGCGGTAAAGTGCTTCAAATTTTAATTACAGTGGGGGAAAATGGAAACTTAAAAGCATCAATTCTTGTAAGCAGTTGGTAAAATATCCTCTTCTCAATGAATGGTAGCTGGATATGTATTAGCAGGTGGGTATAATATTTTGTGCATCATTATAATGCTTTTGCTTCGAAGTCTTCTTTCCTTGAGTGAAAGTAAGTTCAACATGGTAGTAACACTACTTGTTCAAGAATACTTATTGAAACAGAATCTGCTGCAGATCTCTGGATACTTTGTAGTCTGTTTATGTTTAAAATGGTGTAAGGGCCCCAAATAGATGATGCAAATTCAATAATAGGGTGGACCATTGTTTAGTACTGTGACAGGTAACATTTGACATGACACTAGAAGTTTCGACGTAAGAAGGCATTAACTTGTCTAGCTTTGTTAGTAATGGCAAGGAAGTGTTCATTCCATTTCAGCTTTTCTCTCACTTCTAGGTACTTACTATGAGTTACCTGCTTAATGATAGAGTTGCCAATGAAGCATGTGGTATAGTTCAGTGTGATATGTGAATTCACACTTGACAGGGTTAAAGTCCATAAACCATCCAGGTCCCTGGTGACAGACCATTAGCTTAACAGATTTAGATCTTCTTGCAGACAGACACAGTTTGCTACAGAATGGATAGCTGAATACAACAAGATTTCATCAACGTATAATTTTATCCTGTTATGTACACAGTCAAGGAGATCATTCACATGTAATAAACAGTAAAGGTGCCAAGACGGTGCCTTGCAGAACACCAGATAGTATATTGGCAGAATAGCTCTCCTTAGTATCTAAAATGACCTGTTGTGATTGATTTGTTATCCTTTAATCCATGCATAGTAAGAGAGGACCTCTACTACTACAATGAGAGCTTATGGAATAATCATTAAGTGAAGCACCTTATCAAATGCTTTCCTGAAGTCCAAAAATACAGGAGCTCACCACATTGTCCTCCATCATTAAGGTAGCTTACAAAATCATGGACTGTGTTGGTTAGCTGGGACTCACAACTTCTATGGTTACTGAAACTGTATTGTTCATCACATCATAATTATGTGCGCTTAATAAGTGCTCTGAGTTGTTAGAATAGATAATGTGCTCATAGTTAATAAGTGAAATGGTGTGTAATAACTATATGATTAATTTTACTTCTCTTTTGTGTATATAGAGACTATTGTGGCTGTTTTCCAAATGTTTCAGGACATACAGAATTTTTTGTAGAGCAGTTTTGTGCACAAATATCTAAATCTTAGTAGCTAATTAATTATCTTTTCTAAGTGATCTGTATTTACAAGAGTTGTAGGGATCAGTTACACATCACTTAAAGGATGGTAGTTATGCAGTATGCAAGGGACCACATGCATTTTATTTGCAAAATATTCCTAGCAGGCTAGCTATAAGCTAAATGTGCCATGCTAGTTTTCATGCTCATACTAGGCACCAGCCTATTGTTCTGGCACAATTTTTAGCATAACAGGTGCACTGAAACATCAAACATAATGCTAGCATAGTGGGAGGTCTTGTGAAAATTCCATGGATTAAACCTAACTTGCTTAAATGAATATAACAGATTCTATACTCTGAATACTATCCCACTAGAGACCTGTGAGAAGGCTTAAAACCTGTAAATACAGGGAGTCAGAAACATAATATATATTATAATTTTTTATTAGATGAAAAGGGAATATCAATGTAGAGCTGCCAAATGTATAATTTTCTATGGAAAACAATGTCATTATGACTCTCAACTGTTACCGACAGTTATTAAATTTACATGAGCATAATTTTCAGCATTAAAAGTGATAAGGTTTTTGAGTACTGCAGCATGTAGTTAGCATAATAACTAGGTGAAATAAAAAAAGCATGATGTCCTGGTGCTTAACTCAAGATCATACGGTGGAGGATTCTGATGACTGTTCTATTAGAGTATTTTGTATTTGATTCAGTGATTGTTCTGTGGAGATCTTGTATAAGTTTTGCTTGTATTTTGGGGATGTGGAAGGGATTTTAGGCATAAATTAAATTACACAGTGGAGTTAGGATACAACTGACTTGAGCTTGATGTCACTCCTGGGAAACTTGTCGGTAAGAAATAATTATTTATTATTATTAGCACCTTACAGTGACCAGCACTAAAGGTCTGACAGCAACACGTGCTGCAGCCTTAGGATTACCTAACCTAATTTCAGGGACTTAGACCTACACCTAATGACTTGACTTACTGACTGACTGAAAAGGTGTAACAGAAAAGGGGCCAAAGTAAGGAAAAAAATCCCTCTAGCCCCAGAATTCGAACTGCAGGTCACCCAATGTCTAGTCGGGGCCACACTCAGTCTTCCTCCAGGAGGGATGGATTTTCTTCCTTAAACCTAAAGTATTTATTATTAGCACTTTACAGTGACCAGCACTGAAGGTCTGACAGCAACATGTGCTGCAGCCTTAGGATTACCTAACCTAATTTCAGGGAATTATAATTGCTGGTCATTGTAAAGCTTTACAGCTTTAATAACAATAACAATTGCAGGCTCTGCCTTCTGTGCAAACCCTCCAGTGCCCAACTGGTAGACTTGATAACAATGATAATAACAATTATACACAGCCGGTGTGGGTAATATGAGCCACACCCTCTAGCTATAGTGCTGGGAATATTATTATGTATCGACGATAATCCACACACACACACACAAACTGAGATTTCTTATTCCTATGCAGCAGGTCATAAATCCTAAGATTAGCATAGATTAGCTAGGCTATCGTTAACACGTTCACCCACGGCGTGAGTCCATAAGCGCTTATACGTAGGCGCCAAGGTAGGCGCTTGATTGATTATATTTTACTGTGCGCCTGATGACCTCGTGGCTCGCGACATGGACATAATGAAGCAGCATAGATCTACGGAAGCAGGAACTGAGCTTTCAGGATGTGAGTTATGGGATCGCATGTTAGCCTACTTTTGCACGAACTTTACTTTACTGATTCCTGGGTGCATTCATTTTAAACTTTCAATAATGTACGTGGCAGGAAAAAAAAAAGAAGTTGGTCCCGTTAACTTTACAATCTACCACGACTTACAGGTGATCAGCTTAGGGATTAGGCTGCAAAAATATAAATTGTGTAATGTTAATGGGTCTGGCATAATAGAGCAGGCAATGATTCGCAACTTGTTGACAGCTACAGCCGGCACATGCACACTTTGTGTTTGTATGATTTCACTGATCATAAAATGGTATTGGTACTGTAGTTTGGGGTTGCCTAAGTAGTCACTCTGTGTGTGTTTCTGTGTCTGTGGCCAGACCTTTTTTCTCTTTGTTATTGGGTTGGGAGATCTGTCCGGTGAATTCACTGTATTCCTGCAGCAGTGAGCAGCGAGGACTGGCTACTTGGGTCGTTCTTCCAGAGACCCTGATTGATTGATTGTTTGTTACCCCTAAACAGTCAGACAAAGCCGCTCTTCCCTGTCAGAGGGGCACACATACATACAACATAAAGTACACAAGGAGATACTACAAAGACAATAAACACAGCAGACAGTTACAGTATACTACACATAATTATTACAAACCAAACTAAAAATAAAATTTAGTAAATCAATCATTTTCCAAAAGATGCTGTAACATTTGCTTCTTAAAGCCATAATAACTATTTTCTGCATAAAGATAAAAGACGGTAAATTGTTCCACCAGTAGGTCCCTAGCTAGGGGTCAAGGGTCTCTGGAAGAACAGCCTGAGTAGCCAGTCCTCGCTGTTCACTACCAAAGGGATAAGGATGAATTCTCTGGTACAGCTTGCACACTCATCTTCGCAGTTAACACTACCTGTGTTATTGAGTATCAGCCACTTGTGTTTCTATTCACAAACATTCATAATAATTTATGGTGACACATTTTATCAAATTGGTGGTGAATTTACTATATAGACAGGTTAGCTGAGTGTTGCATTTTTGTTCTATACTGTACCAGTTTTGTTAAAATGCATAATCTAGTTGTGTGATGTATTAAGATGATTGTGGGATTTGAACTGTACCTGTGATATGGGCTTTATCCACAATGACATCACGAGTACAAGATGGCCGCGTTATTTGGGGTACTAATGTACAGGCGCCTATGGAGAAATTCTTTTGATCGATCATATTTCAGCCAGGGAAGAAGATATCGAGCTCTAAGCAACAGGTACAGTTACAAGACAGTACAACAAATGATTTGTATCGCACGCCGGAAAATTTTCGAGATAACGCTTGTTTGCAATAGTTTTTGTTACTTTATATCCATACCTGTTGGTTACTCCTCGGTATCTTGCTTCAAGAGTGAAATATGATGGATCAAAACAATTTCTCCATAGGCGCCTGTACATTAGTACCCCAAATAACACGGCCATCTTGTTGCTCGTGACGTCATTGTGGATAAGGTCCATATGGTGTCAATGATGAAGTGGCCTTTTTAATTGTGTCGATCATTAAGTACACATGTGCATTAGCTGTGTTTTTGAGGTGGCCACTATATCAAGGTGGTCTTATATATTAAACAGGTGACTGCTAAATGAGCTGTTGCTGTTACTCATGAAGCAGAATTGTTATAAGCAACCACTTACAGTGGAACCTCTCTTAAAGGACCCTCCGTATAAGGACACTGTACATTCAACCTCTTTATAAAGGACAGTTACTGAAGTCCCTACAGACCTCTATCAATTTCAACTATACCTCTGAAAAAGGAAAACCTTCTTCCGGGATTGCCATATCTTGTCTACTATCAAAATCACGTCATCAAATGATTAAAATATTGTGTAAAGTACATCAAGGCACACAGTAGTAATCCAGTATTAAGCAGCCAAAGACATAATAATTATAATATGAAACAGAAATGTTTGCTGCAAAGCTGTTAAACTGGGAACATATTGTACAATTCAGGGTGCAGCTAAATAACAGCCTTGGTCACTGATGCTGCCATCCCTATAAAAATAAATTGGAAAAAAAAAGAAAAAAAAGCAATCTTCCCAAGCACAATCCAGACCTTGAAATGTGAAGTGAAATTATTACTCTCATATTTAGACAAAATTAGTATCATTATCCACTTCCAGTGGGTAGTTGGTAAAAGGCAGGCAGTCCTGGTCAATAGTAACCCTTATTATCATTTCTTCCAGGTCTACGCAATTAAAACCTGCATTGCAGTTACTATTAATTTAGTTGGAAAAGGTTGGACATGGTCGGACACAGAAGCGGACATGGATGCAGACATTTTCAAAATGCACTTATATATTAACTTTCATACCTAACATTGAACATTCTGCACTGTAGTCTTCACTTCCAGACCCAGTACATCTTCTTCAGATAGCACTTATTCATTTATAAGTGTACTGATATGCAGAGTTATATAAAATGATAGAGACTCAGGTGGTATGCTCTAGCTTAGATTCGCAGGCCATATTCAGGAACTCGAGTGCTTATACCAAATTAATGAGACTCTAAGGGCCTGACCTGCATGGGACATGCCATCTGAATATATGTGACTGTGCATTAGATTTCTAGAGCATATATATTATAGTCCATAGTACTCTGTAGCATGCTAGCCATCCTCTGCACATGTGCTTATAAATGGATAAGTGCTATGCAAAGATGACCTCTGGGTCTAGAAGCAAAGACTACTGCACAGAATAATATTAGGTGTGAAAATTAACAACATAATTAAAAAGTGGATTTTGAAAATATCTACATCGAATATCCATGTCTGCATCATGTCTGCCTTTTCCAACTACTTCTTGGAAGTTAGGCAAAAAAGCCGCCCACCAAGCTGACTGAGGCCTGGGACAAATTACCCCAGTTGCTCCCCAGTGTGGGTGACTGTTAATGAATTAGAAGTAAAGAAATGAAAGCAACAATCAATTTCATGGACTTGCAGAAACTCAAGAACAGTCCATAGCTAACCATTAGTTATTCATACTCCATGGTAAGAACTGTGTACTAGAAACAGCTTTACCAATCACAATGGTCACAATCATTGTTATAAGCTGAGTGACATGTGATTGAAAAGCACACATCAGCATTTCCATATTTTGATAATGAAATCATAACCAGACATTTTGTGGCCAACCGCTAACCATTACATACACTGTAACAAGGAATTCATGTCATTTGCTGTAATTTGGCTGTTATGTGCATTATCTACATGGCCTCAGGGCAAGATTTCATTGTGCAATCTATCTACTACGTTTTTGTGCATACGACATAATAGACTTTGAAAATGTTTTGAATCTTTGTTCAGTATAGGAGCCAATTAAATGACACGTTTATCATTAGGATTGCTGCTTAACATCCGATAGTGGTTGATATATGAGCTGTACTTAGAGAAATGTGTAATTGCATTAAGATCACTCCAGTACTTTATTTTTCAGGTCTATGTAAAGCACATCATATGATAGCAAGAGTATATAATGGGAATAGCTAAATCACAATGTAAATGCCATAATTATGAAAGATTAATAACATGCAGTGTACAGAACAAATGTTAGCCTGTAGTATATATATGAGTATGAAAATATTATTGAATTTCAATGTAATGTCAGATTAACCTTCAGTAGTGTCCTTTTGTCATAGCTACAATATCTTTGAGTGACATCATTACCATTGTTGACATGATGGATGTGATTGATTTCTAGCATCCTGTGTGCCAACACAGCAAAGCTATTAGCCATATGGTGTCTGAAAAAGTTTTCAAAACTCAACCTTTGAACTTCATGATCAAGGTACACACACATGCACATGTGCACACAACACACACAATGCACACACACACACACACACACCCACACAGTTATTTTCTATGTACAATTGTAGCTCTCCGATTGTAGATGATAGGAGTTGTGGCATTGAAGGTTGCATGCTTGAATTGAACAACTACTGATAACAATGTGAAAGCACAGTACATTTATACAAAAACAAAGACGATTAGCAGGTGTTGTTTACCACTTAATAGCATGAAAGGTGTGTGCAATTAATAATTAGCTGTCACAATATCATAGCATGGCTTTGTTACATGTTAGCATGTTAACATGGCTTTGTTACATGTTAGCATGTTAACATGGCTTTGTTACATGTTAGCATGTTAACATGGCTTTGCTACATGTTAGCATGTTAACATGGCTTTGTGTCATGTTAGCATGTTAACATGGCTTTGTTACATGTTAGCATGTTAACATGGCTTTGTTACATGTTAGCATGTTAACATGGCTTTGTTACATGTTAGCATGTTAACATGGCTTTGTTACATGTTAACATGGCTTTGTTGCATAGATGGTGATGGCTGTAGCTGGCTGCTACTTATAGACAGGTTTAATGAGAAGGCGTGGCATTAATTTAATATTATGCGATCCAGTTTTGTGTAGGGCAAAAAGATTGGTAAAATTAATGCAGGCAAACATGTTTCAAAGTATTTCTGCTCACTATATTGCTGCATCAGGTAATCACTACCCAAAATACAAATCACTATCAATACTTGGGCCTTGCTGAAAAAGAATAATGGGGTGACCTTTCCGTACAGGTGGTTTATGAATGCAAAATTTAAATCACCTCCCAAAACTTACTTTTAGCATAATATTATTCCATGCCCAGGTTTACTAATGGTTTTTGTTCTCAAACTACCCTCTTATATCATTGTATGGTAAGTCAGTTACAGTTGACAATGCATTTCTTTTGCCCTACAAAATTGCTGGTAATTTGTATACGCAGTGCATTTTAATGACCACACCTCTTCATTAAACACATCTATAATGTGTTCACATAAATGTTATCTACTGAACAAGCCTACAATACATCTTCAGTCAAATAGATATGATAAATTGCTATGAAATACTTATATCCATGCACCTTATACTTATCAAGAAGGCCCACTGTTAGTATTGGTCAGTGAACAATAAACAGTTTCACTTTGATTATTTGAGGAAAATGTTAACAAGGCAAGATCAAAAAGTCGTGTATTAATCAACAATAAGCCCATTTTCAATAAGGATGCAGTGCACTCATTGGGCTTCTGTTTTCTATAGGCTCTAATGTTTTTGACATCATCACTTTTAGTTGTTGATCTCATATACTTTGGTATAGCAATTGGTGATACAGTTTTCAGGGTTTTAAGAAGCATCTAGAACCACTCTATTAATTGATCCTTGTTGCTATAACCACTAATGAAGATAATACGCAGTGACATCAAGAGTTCATAATAAAATATAGTCAGGGAGAGTGCCTAACTTACCAATGCAGCCTGTACAAAATCACTGCGTATACGCAATGATATTTGAACAAATTAACACTTTTACTGATGACAGAGAACTGTTGATAGGTGTTAAATAAATAGGCAATTGGGAAACAGAGGAAATGGAAAAATGGAAAACTGAAATGGTCAAATTGTTGTATCCTAGAGTAAAAATCTCACTTAGTGGTGACCGCTTAAAGACCACCTTTTTACAAAAAGCCTTTTAGCTGACCTAGCTGTTTTGATAAAGTCATGAAATGGAGCTTAGCTTTATAGCTATCAGTGTGAAGAGGTGGGCTTTGTAAAGAAGGTGGGCTTTGTAAAGAAGGTGGGCTTTGTAAAGAAAGTGGTCTTTATAAAGGTAACCATGGAGAGGTCAGCATGCCATAGCCATCTTTAAGATCTGATTACAATGTGGTCTTTGTATGGAGGTTGTCTTTGTAAGAAGACAGTCTTTAAGAAATGGCCATGAAACAAGGGTTTTACTGTAGGGTACATTTATATGATGATTTGACCATTTCCGTTTTCCATTTCCACTTTCTGGTAAAGCCTTTGATCTACCAGATATGGATACCCTCTAAGTTACAGCTTAAAGTGCCTTAGTTAAATGATCTATCAATTATGACATTGGTTGTCTTGAGCTAAAATGAGTACTTTTGTGAGGTATGTACTTTGTGGTGAAGTTTTAAAGTTGATTTCTGGCCTTGTGATTATCAAGCACTTTATTGCTTTTCTATATAAGTAAACTTATTATTCACAAGTGAGAACAATGATAGTGGTAATAGCCATGTGTAGAAAAAGAAGGCTAAATACACTGTATATTGCAGCCATTGGAAAGCACGGTTTCGAGAAAGCACCCCACAGAAGCCATGAACTTAATTGCATAGTTTGGTTACCTACTTCCATCATGGTTTGAACTATTAGACAATCGCTAATCCATTGAAATGCATTAACTGTGACAATAACATTATTGTCTGACACTAATGTGTCAGCAAAAGTGCTATGTAAACCAGATGTTTGAAGTAACACCACTGTCAGGTGATGTTCAATGTGTTATGTGTTACACAAAGTAAACACTATTCATTATTAATTTATTCTCTCCTGCATGGGAGAGTATAAATCGTCTTACTTATACTTGGGTGGTTTCTTTCACACTTCTATAGCGATGTTTTTGGTGAGATGATCACAGCTAGCATAAATAGTCGCAGCATTTCTTGGTAGATACTTTACACTACATGTACAGCTCGATAGCTCTTTCCTGAAGGTGCAAACCATTAGCTATGTATTGTCACGTCTATGCAACCATCATACAGGAATTTTTTTATAGTAACACTCACTGATGCCTCTTATAGAAGCAAAATGTTCTTTACTGTTCTTCCAACATGGAAAAATGAAACTAAAATATTGGATGGATTCATTCTGACTTAGTTTCTGCGTGCACCTGCCAGCACAGTGTAGTAAGTAAAACTCTATGACCACTCTAAACTTTTGAAAAGATAAAAGAATAGTGGGCGAATAATTGACTACACAGAGCTAAAAAAGTTAAGAGTTGTGTGAAGTTAGCACAGTCTAACAAGTGGGTGTGGTCATACAAATTGAAAGTAAATAACACATAGTCAAAACTATGTCATACATTTTGTAAAGTCGCTTGATCAGCAGCTATTGGATTGCACTAGGTGAGTCTTACAAGCCATACAAGTAACGTGAGCAGGCAATGTTTAAATTTTAGTTATATGGTCCTTTACCCATTGCAACAGTTAAGTGACTATAGTGTGAAGTTGTTAATTTGTAGTATTTAAACACGAACAGTGGAGTGTGGGTTATTTGAAGTAATCTCTACTCCCAACTTGAATCATGATCCCTGATACGTAGCTGAAATAAACTTACTGTAAATACTTGTACGAATAATTACATGTCCCAAAGATTATTCAATGAATATGGAAGCAACACAAGGTGCATTATTATGTTTCAATGAGCTTGTTGATGTACAGTATAGTGGAACCACTATATGCAGCTGTTCTTGGGATCCAAATTGAATGTGTTCATGAAGATGTGTTCCATACACTTGAAATCATTTGGTTTTGAAAGACAATTACAATTATTCTGAAGTAGTCTGACATTATGTTAGGTCATGTTAAAGTTGGTCTGTTATATTATCACGATATGCTTGTTCCATTGGGAGTGATCACATGTCATTCACTTGGTCAACCACTCTAATTTTTAATTTGAAAATGGTCCATGTTCCCATGATGATCAGAGTGTGATAAGAACATGTTTGTGGTACACTGTTAGGTTCAAGCCATAAATTTTGTTGCTGAAATTTGGCAATTACAGTAATACAATAAAGTGGCAGACGAAACCTGAGAATGTAATAGAGATAGATTATAGATTATGTAAAACATTTTTTGGGACAAAGCAGTGTTATATACCAACATATAGCCAGAATTTTTTGAGGAATGAAACTTTTGTAAAACCGTATAAAATACGATTTTCACATTTTTTTAATTCATAAAAGTCTAGAAAACAATTTTGGTAATATGTATAAACCTAAAACATTTCACGATTATATTTTCACGAAGCTAGCTATCATTATTCGCAAATTTCGTGAAAGTTTCATCCCTCTAAGAGTGAGCACATGTGGTATTAGTGTGATGCCATAACGTGTAGGCAGTAGATTAATTAGATGGTACAGTCTTCGTTGTTGTTGTTATTGTAACTAAGTATGTGCTGTCTGATTTGATTTACAAACTTAAAATGTTTCTCATGATAGGTAGCTATTAAGTGTTGAATATACATACAAGATAATGTGTTTGCCTTTATATTCACTGTACATTCTATATAAGCAGCTACCAGTATATAGAAGTGATGCATAACCAAATCAATGTCACAATCACAATAAGTAGTTACATACTAAAAACTAATAACAAAGCAACTATATACAAAGCAATTGGTTTTCTAGTTACTATAAACATCTCCATACAGTACGTCAATGCAATGCTTTTAGTTATGATGTCTTGATCATGTCCTTGATCAAATGTTTTATGGTACTGATTAACTTAATTTGTCTTTCGGTAACGTAACAAGCTAGTGACTTGATTGTGTCATCACTGTATACTGTGATCTCAATGTGGCCTCAATGATTATTGTAAATTTATAAATACAACTAGCAAGCTGGATATTAAGTGGCAAACAATATGCACAATAGATTCTTGTGCCTATCATCACCAGCCAGAATTAACTCATAAAAATAAATTCAAAGTGAAGAATAAGCAATACTATATAATACAATTACTTTTGCAAGAGTTCAAGTTACCATAGCTACAGGATGATATTTTGTAAATCATTTTTACAGTAGTTGGTATGGTAACATAGTTGAAAACATATGCATGTACATGCACACTTGACTGAAGTAAATGTATTCCAGTAGCTAATATAGAATACCAATTTAAGATTTCATTATAGGTATGGGAAAGAGTGTCTCTGGAATGTATCACTGAGAACAGTAATTCCTCTAAGCGTGTTCACAGAAAAGGACTCCACTTTATCAAGACTAATAAATCAACATTTAACTGACTCAGTGATTTTGTACATATCATATTGGAAGCTGGACACTCCCCTTTACTTATAATGAACTCTTGGTCATGCTTGATAGACAATTAAGTACATACCATCTTTGTGTACAATAGTCCATTCTCAATAAGCAACCAAGGTATGCAATTAACTTTATGGCTTCTGTGAAGTGCCTGCTTTTATTTATTTATTTTTATTTATTTATTAATGCTTTATAGTGCACACATACAAGCATGAGCTTAGGTACACACACAGATACAAGAATTGACAATACACATGGTGTACTAAAGGTCTATAGGCTTGTGCCTACAGCCAAATAACCATGAAACCATGTTTTCCAATGGCTACAATGTATTTTAGCCTTCTTTCCGCACATGGTACTCAAGCATACTGGGTTGTGTTGGAGGATGCTATAAAGCTTTATAAACGTTTAACACTACTCTTTAAAACAGTCCATGTTGGTAGTTCATACCATGAAGCATGACAAAACTATGCAGCAGTAGAAATAATTGCTCTCATATGACATCACTTGTGTGCATAATTTAGAAAGCACAGAAGACAAAGACTAGAACAGTAAGGAACACTACCAGAAACAATAGTACAAAGAAAACATCAATTACAATAATGAAACTTTAAGACTTGCTGGTTAGATTAAGGGAACCACCACTATCAACGCTACCATATGTGACAACTAGGTTTACTTAGATGGTGAAGCAATTTAGCATTTGCTAATGGCTACAAGACCAGGCAACTTCACCACAAAGTGCCTACCTCACAAAGGAGCTCTCATTTAAATGTCAAAATAGATTGGAGCCTATGGAAAACAGCTTATGCCGTTAATTTAACACCCCAGTAAAGCCATACAAGAAGCCAAAATGTGCACTGCACACTTTAACCTTATTGAAAACCACTATAGCTGATGATATTCAATATATATATATTATAGTGCGTTTACACTAGCAGTTGGGCACGGTACGGTACAGTACAGCACGGCACGGTACGCTTAATTTTGCTAGTGTAAATGGGTATCGATCCGAGCCAAACCGTTACGTGCCGGGCTGACCTGGCCCTGCTACTTCAACCGTGCTGGCTCGGTACGGCACGGCACAGTAGACAAATTGAAACAAACCTTGCTATATCCTTGGATGCTGCACGTAAATACGATGGCTTCTACCATGGCCAAACGTGAAACAAAGTCCAGTTACCAAGTTCAACTTGAATGAGCTGTCCATAGAGCGATAGCCGCTGATATTGTCCTTCAAACGGATTGCCGGTAACTTGTACGACAGCAACAGCTTGAAACAAGCTTGAAAACGGCGAGGGAATCTCGTAGGACGATACTTTAGCCATCACGTGCTTATGTATAAACTTGCCCAGCACGGTTATTTCCTTACCAATGTAAACGCGCACTTAAAACGTAGCGTACCGTGCCGTGCTGTACCGTACCGAGCTGGAGCTACTAGTGTAAACGCACTATAATTGTACTTATGTTAACATAAAATATTTTAAGCAATGACTTGTTTTGTAAACTCTTTCAGACACCATATGGCTAAGTGCTACAGGATGACCTGGCATTGCTTTACAGATAGAAAGGTCTGAATCATTAGACATTAATCATGGTTGGATTATTGACAACAAATTTACTGAGCAGTGCTAATGGAATACTGCCATTCTATAAGCCATGAAACAGTAATCATGGTAAAAAATCAGTACCAACGTATGTCAATTTATTAGGTATTACTTTAAATATAATATTAATATATGTATAATCAAGAATTTTACTGGAGCAACATGCCTCGTATAATTGGTTACACTGTGAACAAAGGTAGTCATTGGAAACACCATTAATTTTATAAATATCGGTATTGATTAACTTATGACCGTACCATGCATTTACCTGTTCATTAGGTAAACATGATAAATGTATGCAGTTAGCATATTCACAGAAAAGTGAAAAACTGTGCCATGCACACTGCACAAAATTTTACAGTGCAAAATGCAATAGATTACATACAAGATCTTTCCCTTAGGCTATGGCATTATTATGTAATACAGCATAAGACATAACACCCTGTTAATAGCTGGCCACTAAACACCTGACTATGATTTTGTTACCTAAATGTTTTACCACACAGTTATGCATTGTTTTAAAGCTGTATACAATCAATGTCACCTTTTCAATTGGCAAATAAACTGTTTCTAATGGGTGTTTTTGGCTTCAATATGGTTGTTATAGGAATGCTTTGCTGGGTACTCTGCAACTCCATAAATTTTGCATCCCATATAATTCGATCAATATTTCTTTGCCTTCTCTAAATTAATAATATGATTTCCCACAGGTCTATGCCATCAAAGAAAAACATCTGTTGCTTAGATGTACCCAATGTGGCTTTCACTGTGTTCAACAATAGTTTCTTCACTAAGTGCTTATTGTATATGATTGTGATATCATACCATAATGGAACCTACAGAAACACTATACACTTCTCATCTTTTGAAGTCAACTTTGTTTTTTTCCTGTAGTTAGCCATTAGATGATGGTTCCAGCCACAATTGTTGTTTTGATAATGTATTAGCCACGCTGTGGTCAAAAAATAGTTGAAAATGATTTTTCTTATGTGTTATTGAACTACCATTGTTTAATGCTAAGTATCAGTCCTTTATGAACATACTTTCAATTAGGTGGTGCTACTCAGTGAACTATACATGACACAGTTGCACACAATCATTTAATCATAAAATTATTAATTATTGACAGTTACATTATTTTACCCGATTCTTGGCCACCACGCATGCACCTTTTAGTTATTAAACAAAATTTATGACTTCCAGTGGAATACTCTGTTATCTATCAATATAATTTTGTAAACATGTAACAAACCCATGTTCTCTTTATTACCCCTAAATGTACAATTTTACAGTTATGCGATTGCAGTTATTGTCGCAAAACAGGGTAAGCACATTACTGATGGTCTGTATATACTACAAGGCCAGCAAGCTGGACAATAATAGACAGACAGTAATGGCTGCATGTGCTTATGGTTTCACTCATCTACTGAAAGTATAACTCAACAAAGGCTAGTTGAGAAATACTGTGATTATGTTTGCAAGAGTTCATGAGTACACAAGTAACCATGCACAGTATGACTTTTAAAAATGTTTTTTGAAACATCTCTGTACATGCTTGACTAAAGGAGATGTACTGTTTTGCCATTTATGGGTACATGTTTGAAAAGTGCCTACAATCTTATGTATGCTGAAGATGTTAAACACAAATGAAATGAAATCATGATAAAATTATGTGTATAATTATTTCTCTGTGCATTATCTTCAAAGGTAGGTTATAAAAGCTCTTTCAGACACCACATGGCTAAGTGCTGGCTGGTTATATGATGACATTGTTTATGGATAGGAAGTTGTAAACTAATCACAGGAAACCCATCATAAAACTTTGTCCATTAACAATCAATTGTATTTGTGATGATGTCATGGAATAATGGACTTAGTTAAACAATCAACTTTAGACGAAGTCATACAAAATACTTTTGCACACTTCTGCAGTTGTCCTTTTGAAGTCAGTATTTATTTTTTGCCATGGTTAATGGATGATAGTTCTAACCACAAATGTGTTGTGATGTGTGACCTGATGGTCAAATATGAACTTCATATGGCCAATATGCCACCATGGTCCATGATTCTTTCACTCATACTATATAATACAGTATTTAAGTGTATTTTTAACTACCAATGAATCTGGGTTAGGTGTTAGTCATTCTGGGCATGTTGAAGGCATACATGATGATGATGTGCAATGAGAACTTACAGTAAATCAATACTTTCACCTATAGTTGGTTAGCCTTAAAAATGTTAGGTATAGGGAGCTGTAGTGTTCATATTCCATGGTGTTCAATTAAGTTAATTTGATCAATGTTATAAGTTGCCAACCTAGCTTGACACTTCAATATATTAAATACCATAATTATTCCAAGAATGAATATAGCAGACACATAATTAAAACAAAGGAAACAGAGCAGCACCTTTAGGAAATACCAGGTAATAGGAAAATGCCAAATGGTTGAAACACTGTATAGAAATATCATGACAGTAATCACCATATGCTGGTCATATACGCACCTCTATAAAAGGGCAGCAACTGCAGGTGGCCACCTTTTCAGCAGTGGATTCTTGATGTTTTAGCGTGCAGTGTACTTTCATATCAATTTACTGCCTATTAGATTATGATGCCATCATTCTGATAAAAAGAATTGTATGTGTTTTTATATTGACATGTAATGTGAAACCAGTTCAAGTGCTTTGGTTTCCCGTTGTGGTCAGACATTAATCATGTGGTCAGACATTAATCATGTGGTCGTATTAATGGAAGATCTGATCGCACAATGGTCTGTGGTAAGTGTCTATGAGTATTGATTGTTGTTATCTTTTGACCTTTGTGTGTGATATGCATATACCATATTTTAACAAGTAAGGTGATATACAAACAGCATCTGACCAATGGTCAATAGTGAAGAGTAACATCAGATACAGATCTATTCAACCACATAAACTTAATTGTTAGTTTCTCATCCCTGTTTGCATTGCCACCAGCTACACAATTGAAATTTTGCACCATTGACAGCTGACTATAGCTACTAGAGCAGACTCAGAACCTTGCTAATTGCATTCTGCATCATGTGAGCTATCTAAATCATCCATCTAGTTAATAAAAATATAAACCTGTCCACCCTTATTGCAAGTTTGGCTATTGGTGAATGAGACATTGAACTTTAGCTTATTAGCTACGTATATGTGTGTGCAAATAAAAATCATATGACTGAGTTTAATTATATGTACTGCATAAATGTGTTGTTGAGTGCTGGATGAGTTGAAATGACTGAAAATGATGTGGAGAAACTGAGAACGCTCACAAAGGTTATAGCGAGCAGCTAACGGTGATTATTATTAAATTATGATGTCACGTGTAGGTACAAAGCCGGGGTTCAGGATATTGCTAACTCTATAAAAGGGCTGCAGCACTATCTGGTTCTAGCGAGCTAGCAAATATGATTGCAAAAGCGACTGTAGTCCTTCTGCTGTGCTGCCTGAGGAGCAGTTTGTGTGTTCCATTGTCCGAATTCTACCCCTATGGTGAAAATATTGAAGAACCAAACCAGCGACTAGCCAACGGTGACAGCTCGTTTCAATGCATTTTTCCAGATCAGGTGTATCGTTTCTGCAACACTCCATTCTTCGAATTATGCGTAAGTCAGCTATAAATCTTTATAGCTAATGCGGCCGTGCATACGCCAGTGATGTGAAAACATGCATTTGATTTAGCTATAGCAGGCTAATGTAGCTAGCTATATGTGCTGTATGCAAGCTTGCACTCAATCTATATAGCTACCTGGAGACTTAGCGTTTACTAACTAGCTAGTTTACTTAGCTATACAGTTCGGTAATTTTGTATCATCAGTCAAGTTCATTGTTTATCCATATTGTATGTGTATTTTGCAGGTCCTAAAACGGAGACGGATAGCTCCCATGCAGCGTGTTTTGTTTGAGCTAGCTATACCTGATTTAGTCTATTGGCGTATACGAGCAACTAAAAGCAATAGCCATGCATGCTCGCTGGAAATATTAAGCTAACCTGTTGGTAGCTGTAGCTACATTATGATGTGCAAATAAGCAGTTTGATAGTTTACCTATACATTACTCTGGTGGCAGTATAGGTAGATCCTGAGCGCCGTAGCTATGTTCATAACTTCAGAGTCCTATCATTGTCCTTTAATTGCTCCACAGAGTGGATAGCTACCTCTTTATCATGTGTTTGTGACTGCTGAGACTAAAGGCATTAGATATTACATAGCTACTGCAGCTAGACTGATATATAGACCTTTCGGGCTATCATTTTTTCTCTGGCTTGATTATCCAGTTTGCATTTTGGCAACACAACTCTGAGCCGGCTTACTCACAGACCTGGGGTTCTCTACTCCCCCGTTATACTCTGATAGCTACAATAGCTAACACGTTTAGGTCCATATGAACTACGCCAAACCCTAGCTAACAGGAGCGAACATCAGGAGAAGCTTCATTCAGAATGCAGTGGCGTGGAGGTTCAGGATTCCTTTTGCTAGGCATTCCAGTATCCGAGATTTTTTAATAAAAAAATTCTCCGTATATTCCCAAATAGAACCATGGCACAAAATGACAACTCCTGTTTAACTTGGGATTGCTCCGTCGTCCGACCTGCAATGAGGATGAAAATCGCTGTGGGATTTGTCCACACGCTGATGATCATGAAAATCTTAGTTTTGTCGTGCGCGTTACATATACGTAAGTTTTGTGTTGTTTTGTAATCTTTTCTAGCCCTCAAAAATGTAGGCATGTAGAATACTTTAAAACTTTTAAAAACGTACTGTCGGGTGGAAGGTAGTCACTGGTGCTTACTTTAAAGTGCGTAGTTACTTCACTCGGGTTAGCAATTTTCAGCACCAGAACTCATCAAATCAGAAGTATAAACCACTTCAAAGTCGGCAAAACAATGCCATAATTGAAACCACAACTCCACCTTAGGTATTGTTGCATCATTGTGGCACCTCCACTTTAGTTGTTTACCTTTGTAAGTTGTTAACTTGATGTTTTTACCAACTTGAGATAGCAACTTGCCTATAGGTATACACCATTGTATTGAGAAGTGTGCAGTAGGTGAAGCATATTTTCTCACCACAAAGCATACAAAGATCGCTGAGATCCAATAAGACCTGAAGTTACTCTCATTAAATGTACAAACTTGCAGCTAGAAGCAACTGCAGTTTCAAGATAGTCCAGATTGCTAGATGGCTTCCTGATTCAATTGTGCCATTTTTCCCTTTAAAATGTATGGGGAGCCCCGGAGAAAAAATGTACCTTTTTTTCAGTTTTTAAGTATTGTGCATGCCAAAGTAGCTAATTCCAACCAAAAAAACTATATATTTCTGAGATCGACAATCAATACTCTATCTATTGAGCATATAAAAAACCTGTTTTTCCTAAATTTAAAAATTGGGCTGGAATGCCTACTTTTGCTATTCCTGTTACAGTTTATGCATGGACTATGGAGCATATATAGACATTCCAGTATCCGAGATTTTTTAATAAAAAAATTCTCTTTTTTTCTCCGCCCCCACACAAAAAGAAAAAAAAGCGGTCTGGGCACGAGACTAAATAGAACCCTGGCACAAAACAACAACTCGTGTTTAACTTGGGATTGCTCCGTCGTCCGAGCTCCGATGAGGATGAAAATCGCTGTGGGGATTTTCCACATGCTGATCATCATGAAAATCTTAGTTTTATCGTGCGCGTTACATATAAGTACGTTTTGTGTTGTTTTGTAATCTTTTCAAGCCTTGTAATGTATGTAGAATACTTAAAACTTTAAAAAACGTACTGTCGGGTAGAGGGTAGTCACTGGTGCTTACTTTAAAGTGCGTAGTTACTTCGCTCTGGTTAGCGATTTTCAGCAATTTTCTGATGGCTGTGTCATCAGCTCAAAAATGTAAAACACTTCAAACTCAGCATAAGAACAATTGCTAGACTCACCTTCCTATTCAAGATTGTCAGGAACTTACTAGCAATACCTGATCATTGCTTACCGTCACCAACTCCAGTGTCCTACACCCGTGCTCAACATCCTCTCCAGCTAACTCAATTGCAAACAAGAGTTGATGTGTACAAATACTCCTTCCTCCCACGAACAATTATTCAATGGAACTCCCTTCAAATTCCTAACATCGAAACAATAGATCTCGAAACATTTAAGAACGCTGTAAGTAATATAATATGTTATTGTAATGCTCATTAGCGTGTTGCCCCTAGTGGGCTTTGCTAATTAACAATAATAATAATAACTCCACCTTAGGTATTATTGCATCATTGTGACACCTCCACTTTAGTTGTTTACGTATATAAGTTGCTAACTTGATGCTTTTGCTTACTTGAAATGGCCTCTTGCCTATGGGTATACACCATTGTCTTGAGAAGTGTGTAGTAGGTGAAACATATTTGCTCACCACAAAGCATATAGTCAGTTCATAAGCCCGTAGGGCGAGGAGTATACAACGGCCAAACAGCGAAATCTAAATTAACGTAGGCGATCCACTGTCATAGCAACCCTGTATCTAATAATAGTAACAATCTATTTATTCGAGATACCATATCCTTTTTTTTCTCGTGAGAATGACAGATGGAGAGCCCTGTACGTCTTCTCAGGTGAAATGGCCCTCCTCTCAGATAGATACGTTGTTGCGTTAAGAAGCATGTGTACATTACGTGTGAAATAATTCCAATTTTATTTATAGTAAAGCTTGTTGCCATGCAACTACTCCTACGTTAATTTAGATTATGCATTTTGTACTATCGGGTCGGTCGTTGTATACTCCTCGCCCTACGGGCTTATGAACTCCTGATATAGTACATGGATCGCTGAGACCTGATACGATCTGAAGTTACTCTCATTACATGTACAAACTTGCAGCTAGAAGCAACTGCAGTTTCAAGATAGTCCGGATTGCTAGATGGCTTCCTGATTTAATTGTGCCATTTTCCCTTTAAAATGTATGGGGAGCCTGGAGAAAAAATGTACCTTTTTAAAGTTTTTAAGCACTATGCATGCCAAAGTAGCTAATTCTAGCCCAACAAACTATATATTTCTGAGATCGGCAATCAATACTCTATTTATTGAGCATATAAAAAGCCCATTTTTCCAAAATTTAAAAATCGGGCTGGAATGCCCACCTATAGCTAGTCAGTATTCATTCACTATTCCAGGGTGACACTTGAATTGGTCACACTCGTTTATTCAACTTGGCAATAATTTTTTTTTTTTACTGGAAGTAATAGAACACGGTTTAACAACACATATCACATAATGCTTCCTGTAGGTATATGTGTTATGCTTAGAACAAAGGGATTTGCTGATGACTTGATGGTCACCTCTGAAGATGTCAAGTTACATCAGCAGGTTTTTGTCATCATTTGTCTTATAGGCAGTAGACATAATATTCTTGAGTTCCAGTCTCAGAAATGTATCTCTCTTAGACACACTTGCTCAAGTGGATAATGCTTGTCACATATCAAAGAGAACTACAAGTTCACAGTTTGAGCAGGCTGCTTTTATTGCCATTTCCTGCTCATACAGAATTTTTAATTCTAGAACTTCCTTGGACTGGGATCTATTGGATCACCATATAAACTTTATTATCATATGTTATAATTATTTTTGTATTGTAATTTACCTTTCCAGGGCTCCTGTACTGTGGCTATTAGTGCATAGTACCCCTGTTGTGTCTAGGCCTCTGGACATGATATTGTATATTGTCCAACATTTGTCATCATAGACTTACTGCTCCATGTGTCTTTGGTAAACCAAGACTGTTGTATTAGAATATTTTGATCTCAGGCTTATAGTCTTAGCAGCAACTACTACAACTGTTCTTTCTATGCTTTGTAAATCTATTATCTTCGCTGGAAAATCCTGTAGCTACCACACAACCACATGTAGCTGGAAAGCATTCTTTACGTACTACACAATTTACTGAACAGACATGAAATTGACATTACCAAAGCCAAAATTTTATTCAGGCAGAGAGCATAAAATGTTTTCCACGAAAAAGCATGGAGTTTTGTAACCTTAATTGATAGCTAAACTTAGTAACCCCTATGAACTGAATGTTTGAAAATCCTGTGTACAGGTCTGAAACAAATGGGGACAGGAGTGGTGACTGAGAACAATTGTGCATGCATGTGTATCTGAGAACAACAAAATACAATCCTATTCAAGCACTAAAGATTGAAATTGTAGCTAACTACTTGTCACAAAGTATTGGCCGTAAGTAGCTGTATTTCTTGCTATTTTTAGAACATGTTAGCTAGCAGTCTAGCATCAAAACTGAATTTCAAGATGAAGGTTTAACTTTGCCTCATTTACAATAGCTGTTTACTAAACCTCTAGATGATTGTATAACCTGTTGCAATAGATGGGCACTAACCCTGCACTAATAATTAGTACTGAAACGAATACCATTCAAATGGTTCTGAACAAAATGGCCGAATATATATTTGATTATTCTTTAAGCACGCATTTCTGTTGAATAAGTACTAAAGTCTTTGTTTGGAAGCATGGTAAAGCTTGAGAGCTATCCCTTCCAAATAGAAATTTTGCAGCATAAATATATATATGTACCACTTTGTTCACGATCTTAAGTTTAAAGGTTGGCTTTGTATAAGTATAATATGGTTGTGTATACAATTCTGTACACAATTTTGTATGCTTGATGGTGTAAATGCACATGTACTGTATTATGCAAAGGCCTGTTTGAAACAGTATCTATTATGTGTCCAATTTTAAAACCATGTACAGGTCACAACAGATGGTGGAACAAGTTTCGGGGCAGACCCAATACCATACACTACACAAGTATTCCCTTTAGGAGGAGATAATTATTTAGCTGCTGCCTACTGGGTGAATATAGATTCATCAGTCAATGGAAACGTGTGGTTTCGTCAATCTACTGCTCCTGATTTACTGACCAGAGCGAGCAATGATGTACAGCAAGCTTTTCCCTTGCTTCCAAGGTTCACTCCTACTCACTTATTCATTGCTACTTGGGATGGTGTTGGTGCCAATAGTGGAATAGCTACAGAGGTGAGTACAATTGTGGTGTTACAAAGAATGTAATAGTCTTTATTATATATGACATTGGATACAGTCTAGGGTAACCATAAGTTCAGTGTATTTTTCTTTGTTTTCTAATACTCCATGTATACTGTGCTAGCTGAATAATTGTTCTGCAGTGATTACATAAAATGCAAGTTAGTATTCAACAGTAATTATGAGGCTTAACAACAGTGGTATACAGTCTGAGAGTAGTTGCTTGATAAAAGTATTTCATAAAGCTACAAATCTACTGTGTAACCCATCTCTGTATTACTGATAAAGTACTTTTACTGTAATTCCACTCAAAAACTTTGACTAAATGATTTGCATTAAATCAAATTTTTTATTCATGGTTTGCTATATTCCCAGAATCTCAATGTTTTGTAGTACCATTAAGGTGTAAGTCAGACAACCACCTTCTCTGATGCATAATATTTTTTAGATAGCTACAGTATTACGGGTAGTAAGTTGTATTGATCCTCAGAAACTTTGGCTATAAGCTACATATAATAACTGTGTGAGCAATTCAAGTTTACACTTGCATATATGAAATTAATGAAAAAAGCAAGCTTTCTTTGAAGTACATAGAATGAAGCTCTGTATGTCTACTTTAAGTCAAATGAATGTTGTGACTGTTTTATGACATTATTTGGCTGTTCTGTTTAAGTATCTTACAAACTCCTCTGGTAGGCACCAGTACTTGAATATTGTCCAGGCCTACTACTTATGTCCCTACATGTGCCACTACTTCAAACTGTTCTTGTAAATGTATTTTAGAAAAGAAGACGTATGCACAATTTGTCTCATTGTCACTGCAGTGAACTACATATAACTACCAATAATATTTGCTATTATGTGTAGAATTATTTTTTTGGTTGAATGACATACACCATCATACATATGTGAATGTCTCTGGGAAAACTGGTCTTATTTAAAAGTATTCTTTTCTGTGGTTTTAGTTATCTGGCATTAAACTTTATTTCCCTGCAAGTCAAGGCTACCTCTCCTCCATTACTATTTTCCCTAATCGCAGCCATTAATTTTTAAGTATTTAGTGTGTTGTAGCTCACCAATGGTTGAAGCTGCATATGCCAAAAATTTACACACACTTTACACTAATTTCTTACCTTCCAGATCATCCACTGTATAAATACGTTTGTTACAGGAAGACAGTAAATTTGTGTATGTATTTCGCCTCGCACTACGGCATCCTTTCCTAAATATGTATATCTTTTAGTATATATTTCGAATACCATGATATCTGTAGTATAATATGTTAATACAACATCTCATCTCCCGCTTGGAAGCAGTAACAGCAATTTCTACTGTTTTTATACCATTATTAGTACTGGTAAGTAATTCCTTGTGATTAGCATGCTCAAGGAGTATGCACATGTGTTGCAGCCTGCAATCTTCTTGAAAATTGGTCCAACATTCCATAGCAGCTGTTGCTAGGCAACAAAATTTAAACCTGACTTGGTGGTTGCTTAGCAACCATTGTTATGGTGTCAAAATCATTTTTAGAATTAGTAGTGGTTGCCTAGCAACGGTTGCTAGGCAACTATGTTGTTGCTAGGTAACAGGTATTGGTTACTATGGTACCACTAGTTGTCAAGTCAGACATGCCTAACTGGTAAAACAACTAAACACTATCAAAAAAATTTTAGCCAATCATGCATATATCAAATGTACAAGTGATACACAAATTCTATTGGCTAGTTTGCTGTAGTATATCAAAAATATACCACAAGCTGCTATTGGAGTTTTTGTACAGGACACGATATTGATGTTGTATTAATATATATATACTATATGCTATTAGACGAACACGTTTCAAAGTATACTGGCCACAAATGGAGATGAAAGCTATGCTGTATACTTGTTTGCCGATGGAATGATGCAGTGGGCAGATAGTAATGGCACACCTGCACGAGTTGGAATGACTTGTGCTGACATGAAACTAACTCATCCAGCATCAGGATCACAAGACATTGTCAATGTTGATGAAGATAGTAATGCTGGAGAAGATGGAAAATATGTTTATTGTCTTACAGACCTTTCAGAGCCAATACGTGAGTACATTACTTTGCTGTCATAACTGTATGTGACGGTCTCTTCAATCGACCACATAGTTTGCACTAACTTTTTTATATTTCAGTGAAACTATACAAAAAGTTAACTACATACAGTATGCACACTCATGCACTATTCTCACCAGTGTAGACTATTTGTGATGAAAGCTTTGCAGTGAAGCTTAAACATAGCTACGTATATACAGTAATAAGTGCACTGTAAAATTATTGATAATTTTTGCAGTTTGCTTTGAAACCACGGAAAATGCAATATTTTTCCCATTCACAGTACTCCCTTTTTAAAAATTTCATTCTAGATGATTTTAAGACCCATAGCACTTTCACAAGCTCACACAATTCAGCTGAGATAAGGAGACTACATCGGTAAGCCTTAACCACAAAACTCCTCCCAGCAAAACGTTTCCCATTTATGGTAGATGACAAGTTATTGAATTTTTGAAAAAAGTACCAGGTTTTAGTCATTTGATTGGTAATGTGTCATGTGGAAGGTAGAGCTTTAACTCTACACCTTACATGATCTTCCATTTTGTAATGTATACCCACCCCGCTACCCCCTTCCACAATAAGGTGTTGCTTTGCCTACACTATTAAGCTTTATATAATATATCTCTGTATTCATTTAGAGTGCTCTAGTGGTGGTGTGTTGTATGACATTGGAGAACAATTTCAACCAAACTGTAGTTCAAGATGTACTTGTAATTTTGAAGGAAATTTTGATTGTGAAACAGTTCCCTGTCCAATTGATGGGCCCACATGTACAGCAAGTGGAGATCCACATTACACTACTTGGGATGGACGTAAATATAACTATATGGGAGATTGTGAATATTATGTAGCCACTCTATGTGATAGCGATGATTTTCTGGTATCTACTGTAAATGACCCTACATGTGGAAGTAATCCTGGGGTAACTTGTGTTGATCAAGTGAGGGTAGTAATTCCTGGTGGTGACCCCAGTGAAGTATTGCTAGCACGCACATCTACTGATTTTCAACCATCCATAACAATTGATGGAGTATTGCAGCCGAATACAGGTGATACTGTTGTACTATCAACACCAGAGCTTGAGGTTGTACGTACTGGTGGTAAGGCTTATGTGACTCTGGAAACATATGGTGTTAGGGTGCACTATGATGGAAGGTACACTTCTACTTTTCAAGTTTCAACATCATTGAGAGGAACGATTTGTGGACAGTGTGGTACCTACAATGGCAATCAAAATGATGACTTCACATTACCAGATGGAAGTACGACTACTTCAGCAGATGTTTTTGGTGACAGTTGGGAGGTTCCTGGTTCATGTGTTATGAAAAGAGATGCGGATGGTTTTACTGGTTGTGATAATAGTGCTGACACTATAACAGAGGCACAACAGAGATGTAGTGCACTGACAATGGACAGTTTTGCTGCATGTAATGCAGTTGTGGATCCTACAAGTTTCATTGCTGACTGTGAATTTGACTACTGTTGCTGTGCTGTTGATATACGTGATGAATGTTATTGTAGTTCTTTGAGTAATTATGCTCTCGCTTGTACTGCAGCTGGAGTACAAGTATCAGGCTGGAGGGATGATTTTGGTTGCCGTAAGTTGTAGAGTTTATCTGTCCGTACATTGGGTATACAGTATGTCATTAACATCTAGAAATAATTCAAACACTTGTGTATATAGGATATCATCAAAGCTAGGGTGAAATGTTGTGAAATCAAAGATGGTAACGATATAAATGACTCCATTTTAATGTTGACCAAAACTGATGTTAACTTCATTGCAGCAATCTCTAGGCTACCACCTTTGATTTTCACAACTTTTCACCTTGAGGTATATTGAAGGCTCTGCACTTTTATCAGCTAAGCTATTTTAAATGTGCCACTGCTTTTTATGCATACTTGATGAAGAAACCTTTTAGTAAGATGACTGTCCTGGTAGAGGTTCTCAGTAGATCACTTAGTATTTTGTATGTTTTAATGAACTGCTCCTGTATGTTTACCCTTTCACTTCAAAAAGGCTTTCATGGACGTCTCAAGCTTCCTGACAACTATATATATATATATGACAGAAGTGTCACAGCCACGAAGCATTTGGGGAAAATATCCCTCATCCATTTTAAATCTTAAAGTGCTACTCACATAATGTGCTATATATAATACAGTCCATATATAGAGAAGCTGTGTTCATACTAGCTTCACTGCTTTAGTATGGCAGGTTTAGAGGGAGTGTAGATGAATTCCCTTTACAGTCCTCTCAGGTAAAGTACAGTAAGAGTTATAGAGATATTCTAACAGAGCAGTCAATAACTCTAATAGTACAGCCAGAGCAATTTTGGGCCATTATTGCATTGCCACTTGTACATAAACTTAATTACGAAGATATCATTCAACTACCATACTACTAACACTACGTATGGCTAGGGAACATTACCTGCTTGATATTTACCTGCATCTTAGCCTATGCTATATTTGTGCCTCTCTCTTTGGCAGCTCCTGAGATTCAGCTATGACATCTTACAATAAGTTTTATTTATTACTGTTTGTTTTTTGATTGTTGTATAACACTGATCCTATAGGATAGGTTTCGTACAGCATTTTCTGCAACAAAATGTGATGCATATAAACTTATTTGCTGTTACATCTACTGTATGTGTTGCAACTTTGTATATATTGTGCTTAACAGTTTACGTTTGTTTTATGTATTAGCTGCTGATTGTCCAGAGGGTATGGTATACCAGGAGTGTGGTCCAATATGTCCTCAGACATGTGATAACAAGGATGAAATTTGTGATGGAGGTTGTGCTGCAGGTTGTTTTTGTCCTTATACACAATATCTACTTGATGGAGTATGTGTGGATGAGGAAGTGTGTACAGGTAATGATGGATCAATTTGCTGTGTAGATGTTTGTTTCATTCCATAACATACTTGCTCTTTGTAGCTTTATGTGTAAGTACTTAAAGTGGTCTGTTACTCTATGGCTAGATTTTGACTACTCTATTAGAGAGATCTCAAACTGTGTGCAATAGTAGTTAAAATTATTCCTTCACTTCTGAAACTTTATAAGTACCAGAAAATCCCAAAACTGCATGTGATGTACGTAGCATAATTGCAACATCCATAAGGAACTTAGTTACTCTACTGTAGTAATAGGAAAATTTATAATTCTAGGGATGAAACGATCGTGAATATTTAGCATTTGAGTACTCTCTAGCATTAACGATTGAGTAAATTAATATTACATGCGGTGTAGTGCTAGCTACAGTATCTTTGTATCTCATTGTTACTTTCATCTTCAATCAATGGCCATGGGTTTGTTCTACACTGGAAGAATTGATTTGTGGTTCAAATTGCCCCATGGCTTCACTCTGTACTTCATCAACTTCGTTCAGATAAACACATGTGTGCTGATTCAGCTCCATAATTTTGGGACACACCTTCTTGAGTAAGCGTCATGCCCCACAGAAGAGTAGACCGTATCAAGTTGTTCAGTGAAATCAGGTTGAATCACACATAATTTGTTAGTTAATTTTAGAGGCACCAATTTGTACATTGCTTGCACATACATATAAAATAGAAGCCCTTTCAAAATTTATACAGCAATTGGCTATAAAAGATAGAAAAAACAAGTGGAAGGATATTTTGCAATGTAGTAGTAACTATTACAATAAAAGTGAAGCAACTAACTAGGGACATCATCACTTGACAAGCATATTTAATCCCTACCTTTGGCTATATATACTGCTGGTTTATATACTGAAATTTACTGCTAAGTAGGAATTAAATTTGCATTTAAAGTGATGACCTTACTAGTTTCTTCACAACAAGTAAAAGGAAAATTTTAAAGAAATAAAAAGTAATGATCGAGGGAGGTTGCCAACACCTGAAGTGGACATTTAATCCATAATTCACTCTATATACCCATGACTGAATTAGGGATTAAATATCCACTAGTATATCTTCAGGTGTAGGTGACCTCCCTTGCTTTACTACTTTTTATTTCTATAATCCCTTAAACTTTCTAATTTTTCCTTCTACTTGTTTGTTTATGTTTTGTAACAATATTATGACTGTTGAACCCACGCATACTGCATTAGAAGAAAGAATCACGCCAGGCTTATTGTTTTTTGTCTAAACGTGTACCCCAACAATCTATATTACTGAACTAGTGAAGTGGTCGTTACACTTCATTTTCAGCTATACTGTATGTATGTTCAGGCCATTACATAGTGTTACAAGCACAAAACACTACGAGAAGGACCTCTGCAATCAACCCAGTCACAATGGAAGACTTAGTCCAGTAGGGAAGGCACCACATAGTGCTACCATGAATCGATACCTTGCACTGTCAGCAAAGATACGTGGGATGCAAAAGAGGACACAGGTAAGTCCATGAAGTATGTATTGTACATACTAGAGGTGTACCGATATGGGTTTTTGGCATGTACCGATATCCGATATTGGTGCCACCAAAAGAGGCCGATAACCGATAGTCGATCCGATATTTGCATTATAGTTAATAGTGTACATTTACCTACCCTACAACAACATGTGCATGTATTCATTGCTATACTCTGTCTGTGGTGGTACACAGCTTGGGTTTCTATTGTGCAATCCAGACAATTAGGCACCCACAAACATTTTTATGTATACTCCCATGAAGCCTTATACGGATATTTCTGCATTCTAATGGTTTGTGAGAAAGCTGGTACTGTGACAGCAAGTTTCTTTGGTTATCCTGTGACCCTTCTTTTTATTACAAGGTAGCTACTCTATAACTGCTTCATTTATAAAGACTGTGTCTGTGATAAGCTTTCCAGCAACAGACAGTAGAATCGCGTGTATTAATATGGCTTCTCGTAGCGTAGCGCTTGTTTCAGAATGAACAATAAGCCACTGGCACTAAAGAGCCACATGAATAATGTAGAAAACCAATGCACAATCCGTTTATGTACAAACTATATAAATATCGGTAGCGATATCGGTCCTCCTGCTGTTCTGTACCGATACTGATATTGGTAAAAATTGCCATATTGGTGGCCGATATTATAGCCGATCCGATTATCGGTACACCTCTAGTACATACTGCGGTATTCCAAAAGGCCCGCATCAGGCTGAAATGTGTCAAACAATGAAAATATGTAGCCTGTATAGCCTTAGCTGTTATTAAGCTACCACTGCTTGCATCATTCAGGCATGCAGTTAGTCAGTCAGGCAGTCAGTGAGTAAGTAGAAGTGAATATAATTAAGTTTGTAGCAACCTATTGGAAGCGCTTCAAGTCATACTGATAGCATGTTTGGGCTTGGTTTTATACCTGTCAAAGGTACATATTGTGAAGCTGGTTTCTGGTCAATATTTTTTTGTGAGAAGGTGCAAACCTCCGTGATCCCTAATACAGGACTACCATAATGTACTAAATTACAAAGTTCCTAATTTTCCTTTCATTTTTATTATTAGTCTGACGTATCATATCTCACTAGAAGTACAAAGCTACAGAGAGTCAAATCTTGACATCAAATAGTGTTGAATGCAGGAAAATCCTAGACCAGTGATGGCTTGGATCATTTCTTGTAACTTGCAGTCTAGGCATGTACCATACACTGTGACAACTAAAATCCATAGAATACCAAATCACACAAAACTTACTGTATGTATGTATGTACACACTTTCTGTAACAACTTTAAACAGACTGTAGGACCAGGTGTCCTACAGCTCTTCAGCACTTGTGCTGTAAAGCCTTAATAAATAAAAAATAAACTTGTAGTGCTAACAGTTTCAACAGAAAAAACAGGTAGAATAATGACATCATGGTAGCCAAAAGGGAAAATCACACCTCATAAAACATTAGCATTGTTAATTAGTAATATTATCATACATTACTGTAGTAATATTAGCATATTGATGGCAACAGTGTTATAATTTTCATTATAGAGTGTGACCTGAATGGTACAAAGGTTCAAGAAGGTACTGAGATACAACCTAACTGCTCTAGCCGTTGTGTATGTACTAAGCGAGAATTTCAGTGTGAAACACAAACTTGTTTGGTTGATGGAACAACTTGTATAGCTGCAGGAGATCCTTACTACCAAACATTTGATTTCAATTACTATGAGTTTCAAGGAGATTGTGAATATGTAGTTTCTACCCCATGTGACAGTGACGAGTTTAGCATTTCTGTTAGATATTCATCTAAAAATGCCTATATCTCATCTGCAGATCAAGTGACAGTTTCTGTTCCAGGAGATGGAGTAACTGCAGTATTGGGAAGGGGTGGTGGTGGAACAATTACAGTCAATGGTGTTCTAGAGTCTGATGTTAGTGTCGGTGTCATTTATCAGTCAGATGAAGTGCAAGTACTGAGAGTTGGTGGACATCCACAAGTTGTACTTCTTGAGCAACAGATTACCATATTTTATGATGGCATAAATCGTGTTGCCATTTCTACCTCTACCATGTGGCAAGACAAACTGTGTGGACTATGTGGTAACTACAATGGTGATCCAACAGATGACTTCATGGATCAAGGTGGTAATCCACTTGCCACAGCAGATGAGTTTGCTAGTAGCTGGACTACAGGGGACACAACCACTTGCAGCATACTCGAAGAAGCACCATTTTGTGTAGGAGACATAAGGGAAGAGGCCACCAAGAGATGTAGTTTTCTGAATGGTGAATTTTTTCAACCATGCCATGCAGCAGTTGATCCCCAATCATTTGAAGATTACTGTGTGCTTGATTTCTGTAACTGTGTTGATGATGACAAAAATGTATGTTTCTGTTCAAGCCTGTCTACGTATGCATCAGCTTGTTCTTATGCTGGAGTGCAACTTGATGACTGGAGATCTTATTATGGATGTTGTAAGTTTAAGTTTTGCTGTAACAGTAGCAGCTAATACAGTACCTGTGAAGGCATTGTAGAATAATACTTATTATGTTTTTGGCACTAAAATGTATGCAAATGTATGAAACACAAAATGGAATTAGCTTGTACTGTATCACATGCATCAATTGTGTGTCTTGATTTTTAGCTGATGGATGTCCAGCTGACATGACATTCCAGCAATGTGGTTCATTGTGTCCTCAGTCATGTGATAGTACTGATGCAACTTGTCATAGTGGATGTGCTGAGGGATGCTTTTGTCCTGATGGACAAATTGTCAACCAAGACGGGGAATGTGGTGACTTTATGCCTTGTCCAGGTGAGTAATTTGTAATTGAAGATGAATTCAACTGTAAATCATGAAATTTTTGCACCAACAAATCTTCACAAAGGGTTTAAAGTGTTTTGTTGGAGCAAACATTCACCAACTGCCCGTTTTCAGCTGAAAATATTAAATGCAAAAGTCAAGTGTTCAAATTGTATTTAAAAAGCTATATGGATAAAATGAACCAAACACTCACATTTGCCTGTAAAATGTCTAAAGTTGACTAATAAAAATTTTACTGTTAAGCGTTTTCTTGAGACAGAAATAATTTTGTACCTTTAAAAGATTTACATACTGTATACTAGAACATAGTATAATAAATAGAGTTGAAGCAATAAATCTCCTACACTAATAGTAGCTATCAATGGCCATTCATCAGGTTTGTCCATATGTTCAAAAGTCTTCACAATGTGTATACTGTCAAAACATTGCTTTGAAATACTAATCAACCCAACCTAGGTCAGTGTCCAGTACTTACTGATCCTGATAATGGAATGGTGGACTGTTCACTGGGAGATGATGGAGTACCAACTGAAGGAGACACTTGTACTTACCAGTGTGATGATGGTTATGAGTTGTCTGGTGATATGATGAGGGAATGTCAGAGTGATGGAACATGGACTGGTAGTGATCCTACTTGTGATCTAGGTGAGAATTACAGGTAGCTGATCAAATTAATCTACATACGGTACCGTTTAAATGCAATGTCATCTTGCGAGAGTGTGAGCAATTTAAAAACCTCACTGTGGCACCTGTTTCACGCATGAGTATTCATCCCATACAAAACAGGATGAATACTTGTGAGTGAAACAGGTACCAAATCGCAAGTTTTTAAATCTCTACCTCTGGAGAGACAATGTTGAATTTGAGCGATACTTTAACATGATACTGTATTTGACATTATACTGATGTGTATTATAGTAATTCAAATATGTATGACTATCACCTTAGTATGCTTACTGTATTTCAGTGGTACAATGTCCCACACTCACTGCTCCTGATAATGGAATGATTTCTTGTACTGGTAATGAGGTTGGAGACACTTGTACTGTCTCATGTGATGATGGTTATGAATTGGGTGGTAGTGAAACTAGAACCTGTCAGGGTGATGGTACTTGGAGTGGAACTGATGCTACTTGTTCAGCAGGTATACAAATAGCCCTGGATAAAATATTTATAATTCTTAAGTTCATTATATCCACATACGTCTGTCTCTATACCATATCAAGATTAACTTTCATTGATTTTCTCCAATATAAAACATCGGTTATACACTAATCTCTCATATTTACTTGTGTATTTCCTAATTATAATCTATTTACTTTGTGATTGTTGGTACTGTATGAATAAAGTTGTGGTTTTTCACTAGTTCAATGTCCCACACTCACTGCTCCTGATAATGGAATGATTTCTTGTACTGGTAATGAGGTTGGAGACACTTGTACTGTCTCATGTGATGATGGTTATGAATTGGGTGGTAGTGAAACTAGGACCTGTCAGGGTGATGGTACTTGGAGTGGAACTGATGCTACATGCTCAGCAGGTATCATACAGTACAATAGTACTGTATAGTAGGGATAATGGAGGGTTTGGGCTTTTCTGGCCAAAAATATCACCCAATAACCAGCTTCACAATACCATCTTGGCATAATGGCAGTGGTATAACCAAGCCCAAAAGGGCCTTTGGTACAACCAAAATAGATTGTTAATTTTTAAAATTTTTTTTGTTCAATGGAATTTTCTACTGCCTGCCTGCCCTGCCTGCCTGCCCTGCCTGCCTTAAGACTAGCGCAACTAGATAACTGCTACAGCTATGAGCTTGATTTTTTTTCACTGTTCGACATCACTTTGTCTCAAGATGTGCCTTTTGGAATATCACAGTACGTACAATGCACACATCCTCTTTTGTGTCCCATTTATTTTTGCTGACTGCCAAAGGTGTCGATTCGCAGTATCGCAATTGCTTCCCTATGGGAATCGTCTCTATTTTCCCATATAACAGGATTGGCTTCTCCTACTGCTCTTCACTTGTAGCGCTGTGTGAAATGGGCTGAACATAACTGCAAACAAAGTGCAATGGCCACTTTAATATTTGAGCCAGTAATTGATAGTTGGGGCACATGAATCATCCATATTTTTTTGTGATAACTGGACTGACTGCAGAGTCGTTTCTCATAACTGTTCTTCATTTGTAGTGCTGTGTAACAGGCTGAACATAGCTGAAAGCAAAGCATAACAACTACTTCATTTTCAAGTCAGTAATTGATATTTGGGGCGGGTGTTCAGTTGAAAACATTACCTCTGGCAACTTCCTTTCTTTTGATGTAGTATGCGTGGGTTAACCAGTCATAATAATGTTACAAAAAAGTAACAAACAAGTACGTATAAGACTGAATTAGGGATTAAATGTACACTAGTATATCTGCAGGTGTATAGGCAACCTATCTTGTTTCACTACTTGTTTCTATGATCCCTAATCGAAGTTATAAAATTCTTAATGTTTACTTGTATTTGTAAAAATAACCCTGGATACTATATTTATAAGTTTTTACTTTATTGTATCCATCGTAGATACATGTGCTGCAGTACCTCTATCAGTATGCTACAAAAGTCCATCAAGAATCCCATCTGTATGTTTAAATTCATTGATTTTCTCCAATGTCAAATCTAATGGGTTGTTTGTAACTGTACTAAATTCTCATACGTAGCTACTCAAGCTGACATTATAATTTCACATTAAAGATTTCAAATACACATTTTTTTGTTATCCAAATGTACGAAGCAGAAAAGGTGTTGATAAATTTGTCAGATGTTTTATATTTAATTATGGATAAAATGTATACACATTATTTATGCCTGCATGAGGTCTTTCACAGTATCCACTTCCCATATGTATACACCGAAGACAAGTAAACTGATAGAGCAGGGTGACATGCCTACTCTATAGAATTACAATTTTTAATCAGCTTTCTTTGTGATTAGTAGATACTGTGTGAATAAAGTTGTTTTTATCTTTCACTAGTACAATGTCCCACACTCACTGCTCCTGATAATGGAATGATTTCTTGTACTGGTAATGAGGTTGGAGACACTTGTACCATCTCATGTGATGATGGCTATGAATTGGGTGGTAGTGAAACTAGAACCTGTCAGGGTGATGGTACTTGGAGTGGAACTGATGCTACTTGTTCAGCAGGTATAAAATGACCCCGGTTATGTCTTAAGTTTATTATATCTGTATAATTACACGTGTTACTTCTATTTCAATTCCACATCAAGATTACCGTGTTTATATTTCAATGTATATACCACTTTTACACTTCAAAGGGAACAGAAGGTGTCCAAGATCAGATGTCATTACAGTTCAGGGAATGCATTAATGAGAAACAGAGCCTCCTAGAAGGGATGTGTATATGATATACTACCTCTATTTCTCATTAATACGGCACACCCATGCTCAAAGCTCCCATGTCGTTATGCCCCAGTAACACCTTTCCAATGTTGTTATTTTTATTCATGATCGAAATTTACATGGCAAACCTGCAGTTTCCCATGCACTAATACTCATGTGACAAGTATGTACTACTTGAATTTGGCCATGAAAACCACTTAGACAGAAAGCGTTTGTTATCCTTGCTATTCTATGCTATTATAGAACTTTGCATGGGCTAGATCAAAGGAAAAAGTGCACTCTCAGCCAGCCAACAGTGCTTCATCGACCACAAAGAGTGCTTTATTCAATGAATAAAGCACTCTTTGCGGTGCAATGAAGCACTCTTTGTGGGCAATAAAGCACAGTTTCCCATGTGCTCTAGTGCAGGCTAATAGCCTATAGGGCTCACGCCAGGTATGACTAATCGCCCAAGCTGGTGAAGGCTAATAACCTTGCCGTGCTGAGTGATCAATCACCCCAGGCAATACGAGTTCTACCACTGAATTGCTTTTATAGACATACCTAAATGCTTCGATGATGGGTGGGAGAAGGTAACATTGCTGTTACGTTTGTTAATGTAAATGGACAAGTCCTGGAGATATCACAGAAATATTTCATCATGTGACTCACAAAAAATCAATTGTGGATTGCGAGCAAAACCTTCCAAAATACACGATAAACGTCTACCATGCCAAACTATGGTGAACTACGTATGGGTTACTTGTTAAACTAATTTGTATGCATTCAGGCTGTTAATAGTTCGTGCAATGCGTGTTAATTACAAGTCCTAGTGTATGGTGAAGCTACATGACTAGAAAGTTCCATAAATCATTTAAAGCATAGCCTTGCTCGTGCTATATAAAAAATAAAGCACTCGGCGCTTAGCTTCAATGCTAATAAAGCACTCTGCTTCGTCTCGTGCTTTATTAGCATCTCGGCCATGCGCCTCGTGCTTTATTTTTCATATAGCACTCGTGGCTATGCTTTAACATATACTTAATGGACTTAACCAATCAATAAACAGCCTAAATTCCAGTCAATGTACTACATCTACTAGTAAAGTACGCATTGGAACAATAGCATATAACCCCTCACATGCTGCTTCTTTGCTAGTCAAGACAACATCAAGAATAGAATCATCAATGACACTGCTTGTTTCTATATCGATGTCATTAAAAATAACTTGTTAACGTGTACTATACCACTAGGATTCACCATGGATTTCAAACCATGTTATGAAAGACACACTTTGCAAGTGCTACTGATTCTCACATTGATAATGATGCCACTTTTGCACCCCACACTTGAAACAGAAATCAACCATATAGATTTAAAAATATAATTGCAGGCCAGTAATGTATGAGCCACAATTTTTTTTGTAAAAATGCATACATACATTGTTTGATAATTAGACACACAATGGTCATTTAAGGGCTCTACAGTACTTAACAGTACAACAACCAGCTCACAACCAACTGTTAATCCTTCGGTTCTGTTCTTGATCTCTTTACGGTTTCTAGCTAGAAGCTTTGTAGGGAAACCATGGTGGCATACTTGAGAACTCCAGTAGTGATGATTAGGTTCCGTATGCTTCTCAACAGTTGGTTAGATAGTAGTACACTGTTTTGAACTACGTTCTCACCAATCTTTAGCTTCATTGCAGCCACCACGTCATCCGCTTAGGTTATGCCAGTTTAACTCCCAACTTCGACACTAGCCGTACAGCGTTTTTCTGTGGAAGTTTCAGTGACTGCTGGCCTTGATCTTGTTTCCTTTATTGTTTGGTGACTAACACTGAAGTAGAAATTAACAATAGACTGTCATGGGCTTTCAAAGTGATGAAGAGAATACACCATTGATGTTGCAGGATGAACGCACTTCTAAAAGTAGCCCCAAACGTACAGTAGGGAAGTAACGTGAGGTGTTAACCTTTGTCCAGTACTTTATCAGTACAATTACAACCTTTAACAAACATAACACTCTTTGTGTACCATGCCACTTCTTTGTACCACAAAAATTTACCGGTTTTATTAGTATAACACCCGTCTGATAATTGAAGCATGCATTTCCGGTAACTGAGCTCATCCAATAAAATTTAATAGATGCTTACGCTACACTAACTTCTCACACTTCAGTGAATCAATTATCCTAACGCACAAAATAGAAATCATTTGTCAGGTATTTTGTGTGTGTGTATATATAATGTAGTTACTGAATTAGTAGCATGATAGTGTAGCTGTCCACAGGTGATGTTAGTTTGATTTTGCCTGATTTGGAGTGGTTTTGTACTGTACTGATATTCATAATAATATGCTCTCCACTGAATGGAGTATTTGCAACTTTGGATCAAACAGTATCTAGCTAATATTATACTTTGTGAACAGTAGGTATCATCAAGTTGTGCTTTCATCTTTTCACTTCTGTAGTACAATGTCCACCACTTACTGCTCCTGATAATGGAATGATTTCTTGTACCGGGAATGATACTGGAGACACTTGTACCATCTCATGTGATGATGGTTATGAATTGGGTGGTAGTGAAACTAGGACCTGTCAGGGTGATGGTAGTTGGAGTGGAACTGATGCTACTTGTTCAGCAGGTATACAAATAACCCTGGATACAATATTTATAATTATTGAGTTTATTATATCCACCATAATTACATGTGTTATCTCTATCTCTTTGCCAGATTAATATGTTTAAATAATTTTAGCTAATTTTAATCCACTTTTTTGTGATTAGTAGATACTGTATGAATAAAACTGTGTTTTGACTTACTAGTACAATGTCCACCACTTACTGCTCCTGATAATGGAATGATTTCTTGTACCGGGAATGATACTGGAGACACTTGTACCATCTCATGTGATGATGGTTATGAATTGAGTGGTAGTGAAACTAGGACCTGTCAGGGTGATGGTACTTGGAGTGGAACTGATGCTGTGTGTGCACAAGGTACAGTGTGAAGCATGGTGGGAGGCATATTATTTTACCAGTTTTGATGGTCATTTAAGCTTCACAAAAAAAATTCTGAACACACTACAACTAATTGTGGGACATGTTTTAGTGGCCAGCTTTATATAAAAGGCTATATATGCCTTGATCAGAAAAAACTGAATTCCCTTTTTAAGTCATCCAATCTGTACAGGGCATACGGAGAAAGGAGTGGGACATTTGCATTTCCTTGTAAGGAAGAATGATTGTGAAATTGCTGGCTAAAAACGTAGTTTCTCCAAATAAAGTATCTGCAGCTGATCCACCACTAGTAGCTCCTGTAAACTTTTTAAAAATTGAAAAATGTTCTGATCCTATGATAGTTGGGTTGGCTAATGACCATATTTGCACCATGTACCCTGTATACACTGGTCCAACTGTCTGCACCTGTGTAATTTATTATGGCCAAGAAATTTTGGCTTGAAGATGACCATTTTAGGAGCGTAATTTTTATGTTGGTGAACTAATAATATCCTTAAAATGTGTTCCATTAAGTAGCTCACAAATTAGCAGTGTAGTTATGTGAAATAACTGCTCAGTATAATAGAAAATGTATCACAGATTTTATTACATGTATTTCTACCACAAGGCACTGCATGCCCGCCACTCAGTGATCCTGATGGTGGAATGATTGACTGCTCACTTGGAGTTGATGGAGTACCTAATCCTGGTGACACATGTACCTACACTTGTGATGATGGTTACATGTTGGATGGTGACATGACTGTAACATGTGGTGATGATGGTAGTTGGAGTGACGACACTACTTGTAAACTAATACGTACGTACTGTAGTCTTCATTGTGCTCTCACTATCCTTCACATGCATATACATACTATGTAATATACATGTGGTGTACCGTGTTTAATTTTACCAATGCTGCCAGTATAGACTTGTCTTCTTCTTGGTTTGATAAAATTTAGGCAAATTACACTTGCATATGACATTTGGTAAAAAATAATGATGATTAATTCATATTTCTGCACTGTCCATGCACTAAGAAAATTGATATAGTGCTTCTTCCTCACCAATAGAATCCCAGTATGAATTGTGTAATGTGAATCAAGCCAATCAAATTACAGCACCTCCTTTGTTTTCAATATCACTCAAACTTAAATTAAAACCCACCATGTCCCAAATCTCTAGTTTTACCTTTCATCACATGTGAAGGTTCACAAAGAGTGCAGAGGTGAGAAATGTAGGAAAGGAATAACACTGATGATATTTAAAGCTGGTTTTTACCAAAATGATTACGTACGTATACAGCTATCGTATAATACCTACTATTATGTAATGGCATAACCATATCTGATTGTCATACAAGCATCACAATCAGGGATATGATATAATACAAATCTTCATTGTATCATTGATGTGTTGTATGTTATCTGTTTCCACAGGATGTGAAGTATTAAAGGCTCCTCAATTTGGTTCAATCAATTGTTCACTGGGTGATGATGGAAAACCCACTCCTGGAGACACCTGTAGTTTCTCATGTGATGAAGGGTACAATATTGGAGACACTACCACAACTACCTGTAAAGATAATGGCAACTGGGCACCAGCTTTATCAGCTGAATGTGTGCTTGGTAAGTATAAGTATAATAAGCACAATTTATTATACAGCTTTTACTGTCAACTATAAGACGTTATAGTCTGCATATGTAATCCTAAAAGTATTGTCAAATGTACCAATGTATGTACGTATGTGTTATTTTGCTTTGTGATATAGAAAAGTAAAGAATTAATAGAAAGTTGTACCTTTCAGGCCTTCGACCAGTATTTAATTTTTGTTTGAGGTTCTTTTCAAAATAAGTATACAAATTTTTAGTTCATAATGGTGCAGGTGTTTAAAACACACTATGGACAAGCATACAATAGCATAATTCTACACATATTTAGGTGGTATTCCTGGATTCCAGTCTAAGATTTAACTTGTGCATGAGCTTGGAGCAGGATAATAAGACTATGGGTTTGTAGCATTAATATACAGTGTAGCTACAGTGTACATGTAATAGGATTCTCATAAGAGTATTTGATAAAATTCTAATAGAGCAGTCAGATTATTCTAATAGAGCAGTCAAAATTACTCTAACAGAACATTCATAACAGAATAGTATTTTTAAAAAAGTAGTGGTTACTGAACTGAAAGTTAGTTCAATAATGTACCAGCTATTGAACCAACAGTAAAACTGGATACTAAAACAAATAAATGAAGTGTAGTGTCTGTGTAGTAGCTACCAGCTGTGCTACCACTGTTGGCTCCCCAACTCCTTTACTTTTTAAATCCTATAAATGTGACTACAGAAGTAGGCTGTACTATAGTAAGAAGAAAATAACATAAAGAAGAAACCAAAGCTGAACCTGACAGTAAAACGTAGACAAAAAAAACAACAACAACAACAGTGCAGCATCCAGGGTTTGAACCCTGGACCATCAGTGTGATGGTTCTGTGTAGTGGCTATCTGCTGTGCTGTTAGCTCCCCAACTCCCTTACTTTTCTATCCTATAAATGTGACTATAAGTAAGAAGAACATAACCTAAAGGTGAAAAAGAAACCAAAGCTGAACCCAACTAACACTAATACTATTTGTTGTGTGCCCTAAATTGAATACTTGGGGCAGATTAGTGAATGGATACTTAAGCAGATTAATGACTGTCAATTTAGCTGTGTTATCCGTGAAAAAACCTTTAAGTTCAGTAACCACTTCCTTTAAAAAAATGGTATCAAAGATTGATGATTAAATTGATATTTAAAGATAGCTTAGCAGCTAACTCTTAAGTTTTTAATTTAGAATGCGTAGGTACATGCATAATTGGAAAGGCTATTAGACCACTTTTGCAGATCCAATCACAATTTAATTTTGCTGATCAGAACATTTAATTGAACTGAGGTATATCCAAGGCAGTCCAGATGCAGTGGTCTAGGGGTGCAGCCCCTAGTTGGTGACAAATATTGAACATCAAAATGCTTGGACTTGGCAACCCGTAACTTACTTGTGAATATTACAACTTGGTCACATAATATATATCCTTTGTTCCACTCTGTTTGGTGTAATTTTAATATGAAGTTACGGTCAGTCAGACTTTGAAATTTGAAAGTACTCTGTGACTCATTTTATAGATCTTTCAAAGTTTTACTGTAGTACCACATATTGTATGTGATATTAAAAACTGTTTGAATTTCAGATGGTTGTGAAGTAAATTCAGTTGTTGATGAATCTATCACTTCGATGGATAAGAACATAACAGTCACATTCACTTCTGATAGTACAGACCCAGAAGTATTTTTTGACTGCAGAATACACAAAAAGGACTTCGAGATTTGTAAGTGTGATTAATATTATGACATTCCATACACAGTGTATTGCCTTCTGTAGGCACCAGCCCTCTCACCTATACAGAAGATGACGGTGTGAGAGAAGGAGAAAATATTGTTAGGGTGCGAGCTCAGTGCCCTGGTCAAATCAATGATCGTCCAACACAAGACTTAGACATTGGTATGTTCATGGAATTAGTGTGATATTACTGTAAGTACTATCAATAATTTTGAGCATAACAAGTGGCTGAAGCATTAAGTATAATGCTAGCTACATAATAGGTAGACTAATTGTCCAATAGTTAAAATGGATTTAAAGGATAAAATAATACACAGTCTTGACAATATCTCTAATAGAGTAGTCAGTTATTAGTTATAATGAATGACGGATTGGTTGACACATAACACAGTGCACTTCAAGCTAATTGTGGAAATATGTTGTGTTATTATTGTTATTCGTTAGCACCATAATGGGTTACAAATATTTGTTCTCAAGGGAGACCAATGTGCTCTATAGTGACCAGAACTTAAAAATCTGATGGCTATTTGTGATGCAGCCTATTAACAACTTGAAATTAAATATAAACTATCCTCATACATGGTCACATGTGTATTCTATAAATCAGAGTTTTGGTAAGCACTTTTGTTCCATACAATGTTTCAATATATGTTTGCTCTTTATGCAGTAATATGCTGTCCACTCACTCTTGGAAATGGGACAGTTAATTGTGAGCTTGGTGAAAATGGAGGTCCTAATGCTGGAGACAATTGCACCTTGACTTGTGATCGTGGCTTCATTATGGAAGGTAGTAGCTCCAGAATGTGTGACGATCTTGGGACATGGACCGGCGATGATACGACATGCACTGCCCGTATGTATATGTGTGTAGTGTGTATTTCTACAAGTAGAGGAATTTTAAGTTCAATTAGGAATCATAGCCATAAAAAGTAGGGAAGCAAGGGACACTGATGTAATAGTGGATAGTTAATCCTTACTTCAGTGATGGGTGTAGACTGAACCAGGGATTAAATGTTCACTAGTAGGCAACCTCCCTCCCTTCACTACTTTCTATAGCTACATGTATGATCCCTAATTGAACTTAAAGTTCCAAATTTTTCCTTCCTCCTGTTTGTTTGTTTATTTACTTTTTGTAGCATAATTATTATCGTATACCACATCAAAAACTTAATGTTTTCGTCTGAACATGTGCCCCAAACCATCAATTACTGAAAAAGTGAAGTAGCTATTATTCAACTATGTTCAGCTCATTACACAAGCTTACAAACAAAGAGAAGCACTTTTGGAATTAGTTCAGCCACTATGGACAATTTCTGTTACAATTATAGGAAACTCATCTCTGTGCTAGCTAACACAAATCAACACCTTGCACTGTCAGCGAGACGAAATGTGACACAAAGGAGGACAAAAGTAATGTACACTGTACTATATAGTGTGCCAAAAGGCACCTTTTAGGCTGAAACGATGTCTAACAGTAAAAAAAAATCAAGCCATTTGCCTTATTGAGTTACCCTAGTCTGGAGGCATCAGGTAGGCATGCAGTTAAAGTCAGAAAGTCTATTAAATAAATAATTTTAAAATTCTGTAGGAACTTATCAGAAGCCTTTTTACTGCTTTAAAGACACTTTTGGGCTTGCTTATACCTATCTAAAACTACCAAGGTGCTATGGTACAGTAGTACCTGGTTAATATTTTTTATATGGAAAATGCAGACCTTTGTCCTAATATACAGTATGGTTTGATAGAGGCCTTTATAATGTTTTATGTACAGTATAACATTACAACTGCTGCACAATTTTGTAATGGATCATAACTTTGTGGCACAATTCTAAATAATGTGCAAATAATTATATGTGTGGTCTAAAGTGTGAGGAGGTATTTTTTAACTGTATGTGCGGTGGCATTATATGAATTATAGAAACATGTATAGGTCCCTAGAGGGATAGCATTTAATAAATCCACCTGGATGGTGAGAACAATGATTAAGTAGAGGTTGAATACAGAGAAGATCACGGATCCCAGCTGTTGTGGCTCCTCTGGTGCATGCCTAGACTGCATGTTGCAGGGGATCAAGTCACTACTGGGTCTGGGATTTTTTCTGCATTCTTCAATGTTTCAGTAACATGTTTCAGACTCCCTGTATTCACAGGCTTTAGCCTTCTCACAAGTCCCTAGTGCGATAGCATTTAATAACATATATGAACCTGGTGTACTAAATACTATTATTATACATGTTACTTACTTTATAGCTGACTGTGAGATCACAATGCTTGATGCCAATATTTCATCACATGACTTAACCATAACTGTTAATTTTGTCGCTGATGATCCACATGCTCTATACAGCTGCAAACTGAATAACAGAGATTTCGTGGACTGTAAGTAAATACATTTGTGACTGGATTTTGAAAATTAGTCTCAATATCACCTCAAATGTTTATAGCCAAATTAATGCTCTCACTAAAGTGAGTAAAGTACAGTATATCTTGAGTTACAATTAATTTTGTGACAAAAAATTAAAGAGGTCTCTTAATGGTAACACAGTAAGTAGTAGTATAACTCTAATTATTTCACACAAAACATTAGGGATAATTTCCCAGAATCCAGTCATGTTTACAACAATACACAGCAATCAGTATTTGAAAAGACTAAAGTTACTAGTCTAAGATCAGCAATTTAAGTAATACAATTTTAAACAAATGATTATCAGCAAGTGTCAATAGCTCATGTCAATATAGTTTCTACAAGACACTTTTGAGCAGCCTAATACCACATGATCAATTGTTGTCAGAGAACTGTCAAATAGTGTTGATGTGTATGTTACAAATATGTACACATAAAGGTTTTACACAATTCCTTTGCTGAAGTTATTTTAGTGCATTCATTTCATTTAAAAAATTGTCTTCACAAAGCTTTCAGTGGTACTGTTGCACAAATGTTTTTGTAGAGGTGATGATGTATATAGTGGAATTGGTATTATTATAGTTGCCATCCCACCAAGGGGCAGCTATACAGATTGTAAATATGGCAGATCTCCCACAGTGCTTGCCTTGTTACCAGATATATCCCCTCAAAGTTATTCAAACAGAATAATATTATCTGGTTTGTGATTATTGATACTGATGATTATTGCTGCAGAAAAGTATTTCAGTATAGTAATGATACCTACTAGTATTTAAAGCTCCCATTTTTTACGAATTTGTATATAATTATATGATTGTGCTATTTATTATAGGTACCAGTCCTTTCACCTATTCTTCACAACAAGTAAGACCAGGAGACAATCAAGTGAGAGTTAGAGCTAAATGTCCAGGCCAGTCTGGTAGCTCTGAAGTTGAAGTGTTACATATACGTAAGTGTACAACATAACTAAATTAACAGCTTTAAATTATAATATATATATATTACAGTACTATTATTATTGTTATTATTGTTGTTGTTATTGTTGTTGTTGTTGCTGTTATTTACTAAGCAGTCATCCCTGCTGGTGTGCTCAGAAGACTTGATACTGTACTTACAGCAAAAAAATTATTTTTTAAAAATTATGAGTGGACACATATATTCACATCATGTTGCTTATGCATGCACTTTTGGCTTCTCAAACTACATGAGTCTCAAATTAAATTACTGAACATCAAAATACCATTCATCATGTCTTATAGCTATGTATGTAACATGCATGTACAATAGATGTTGAATTTTTATAACAGTACATGAGCCATAATTATTCATAATAAATTATCTTCCTGCAACTATGTACGTAGTTAAAAGATGTGAGCATTTTTAGTTGACCAGCAAATTGTGGGCATGTGACCTATTATATATGTAACTGCAACAATTGCATGCAAATAATATAGTAGATTTTACCTACTGAATAGATTGTCCAGTGATTCATGATAAAATGTAGCCCTATGCAGCTATAGCCCCAGAGTTGCTTGATAACTAGTACTTTATGTCAAGTGCAGATCATACATCCATAGGTTTATAAAATGTAGTTTTGGTGAATCTTCCTCAAGTTTTCTCTGCATCAAATTCCAGAGTAGCCAGTTTTGTGGCAATATTCCTAGATTTTGGTGCGTAATCAGCTATAGAAGAGCAAATAGCACTTCAGCTTAATAGACTCAAAATCATAAAAATGTTATATTATTATAACTCGTTTAGTTGAGTGTGTTTATAAGAAGCTATGTACTTTATAGAAATATGTGAGGCCCTCACTCTTGATAATGGGATGATTGACTGTCAATATGGAGACAATGGAGGTCCTAATGCTGGGGACATGTGTAGTTTTACATGTGATGCTGGATTTGACCTAAGTGGAAGTGCTTCTAGGACATGTTTTGAAAATGGAACATGGAGTGGGGAAATTTCCATGTGTACCGGCAGTAAGTTATTCTGTGTTACATTTATTATTATGTGGTATGAGAAAATCTGTAGTAGTATTTTTGTACTTCATATGTAACTTCTTAGTATAACGTTTCTTGCCGAAACAATTACAGGGGCAGATCCAGGGTTTGGAAATGGGGGGAGGGGAAGGTGCACCAGGGTAGTAGGTATATAGATCATGGAACAGGGGGTCTGGGGAGCATAGCCCCCCCAGAAGCTAATGCTATGTCATACGTGACTGAAAATTAAATGTATACAGTATTTAATGCACACAAATAATTTATCTTAATCATACTGCTTTCTAAGTGGACTAAGAGTTGTGGATAAGTGACAGGCATGACTATCCTACATAATAGTTATACGGGCACAATGTGGAGTCTATGAAATTTATAAACCCGAAGGCCCTGGCTATATAACTGCTTTAGACTGTATTTCACATTACACTCACATTACTTACTTTATCCTGGCTGTTTCTACTGTAGGCTTGGCAAAACGGCTGGCTTTCTTGCGATAATAAACAAGGTGGAGTATATGTGACCCAGTCTGACAAAACCGGGCTTATCACTTATTTAAAAGTATCAAGAAATGCCGGTTTTAAGTATTTAGTGTGTTGTAGCTCGCCAATGGTTGAAGCTAGGTGTACCAAATTTTCACACATTTTATACCAATTCCTTACCTTCCAGAGCATCCACTGTGCAAGTAGCCAACAACTAAGTTTCCCGTCATTTTAGATAGTTTTTAAACCGAGGTTGACTGTATCAGGCGAGCTGCAAATTGGGTGGGAGGCGGGGGTCCTGGAAGGCGGGCAAGATGGTGTTCAAAAATTGAATAGGAAGGCCAAGGGATAAATTAGGCCAAGTGTTGAGCCATTGAGGTCTCAAAACTGGCTAAAATGAAAGGAAATTCACAGTAGTGGTAGTTATTTAACACCACAGAGCTGTACAGCCACATACAGTCGTTCCCAGGCTGACCACTAGGGACCCGCCGATTATGCTGGCATAATTTTGAGTGTAATAGGTACCTAAAAGCATTGAGCATAATGCCAGCATAATAGGTTAAATATTTTTACGATAGTATAAATTCTTGCTGGAAAAATGACAATTGCAAAATAAGATCGATATACTCTAATAGAGCAATCAGTAACTCTAATAGAACAATCATCAAACTGGCTGTTCTATTAGAGTATATCGATCTTTTCTCTTACATGCAGCAAGAATTTATTATTTGTGTTCCAGCCACTCATTTTTTTCTTTCTATACAGTGTTAAACTAGTAGCAAAGCATATGAACTAAGGCATGAACATTGAGCATAATCGAGCATAATAGGTAAATATTGAGCATTAATTTGAGCATAATAGGTGAATTTTTGAGCAGTGCAGCATAGCATAATAGGTAAAATTATGAGCATAATCGGCGGGTCCCTACTGACCACAGCTCCATTAAGGCTCCATACCACACGTACGGATCGCCACTGGGCTTGGGAAAAGCAGCCAGCAAAACCAGACCACTCAAGTCTAGCTGATTTTAAATGTGGAATTAGATAGTTTATTCATGTAACTGTGTGACCTGGGTGAAAAATCGAATCTGCTGACATGGGAAATAAGACCGGTTTTCTCAGACTGGGTCACATATGAGTTTTATTACCCACCCAAAACAGCCTAAATAGAGTCTAACTATATAATCAGCCTAAAGAATGGCATACACAAAACTATGTGCATTTCATTTACACAACATTCTTAACAGGACCATGCATGAGATAGTGGTGCAGATGCTATTTCATGCTCAGCAACTATTATGAAGGATTCCGAATAGTGTTTTGTGTGGTGACTGTTCTAATTTAACTGACTGCTCTATTAGAGTATCTCAATCTTGCTTAATTCTTTTTTTGGGGGAGGGGAAGAGGGTCTTCCACTGAATTAATAGCGCATATTGTAAAGCAATAACTGTTATCTTGACATCAGCAAGAATATGTGAGTTATAACATCCTATATAAACATCTATATAGTATTGGACAAGTCAAGCATAGCTGGAAATGTGATATTAATTAGCACTAACACATTTGTTCCTGTATTAAAGTTAAGGAGTGTACACATGTTCACTTAATTGTTTGATATTACTGAACCAGGTATTCATGGGGCTTGGATGAATGTGAACAAAATTGTAGTTAGTTGTTTTGTAGTCAATTCCATCAAATATTACTTCTAAAAGTTTACTAAAAAGAATAATAGTGATTTATAGTTAACAGATTAAATAACTTTATTACTATGCACAGTGCTTCTATACAATGAATTCAAAGCAGTCCAATAAAATTTTGAAGTTTTGTTTCAAAATTTATTGTGCAGGTGATCAATGATTCTCCTCATTTCTGATCATGTTACTTATATAGGCCATAGTGATCGATGGGTAATTAAAATATAATGCATGGTTTATTGCATGCACACATTCTACCATTGAGTACATATGTAACCCCTATAGGTCAATTATCAGACAACAGATGTCCACTACTTCCTGACCCAGCTGATGGAAGTATTACGTGTTCACTAACACGTAATGATGCTCCTACTGATGGAGAATCTTGTAGTATCACATGTGATAGTGGCTTTGATCTGTCTGGTAGCTCCAGTAGGACTTGTCAGATACAAAGTGGTAGAGGCAGCTGGACTGGTACTGGAGCAACTTGTAGAGGTATGTGTTCTGGTACTGTCAGTATAATATTAGCTATTGCATAGGAAGATCAGTAGATTCTACATTTGCATTGCAAAGCTTGTCAGTTAACTATATGTTCAGCTAACATCCCCTTAGCTGATTTTTGGGCGATAATGCTGGGTAGGAATATACACTGTATTGAGATCCATACTGTATATAATTAAGAATTCTATAAGGTAGTAGCAGTAGCAATCATTACATAATAAGTACTAAACATGTTAAGGGATTAGAGCGCAGTAAAGTGTTACAGTGTAATGGATGGGGAAATTTTGACTGTTCATCAAAAAAGCTTAATTTTGTATTACACCAGAATGGTAAGGCTTTATAGATTTATACAGAAATTCAAGAAAATTCTTTTGAGTTTTAATAGAAATGCTCAGAAAGCGTGTGCTCTATTAGAGTATTATATTTTAGAAGGCTGTACAGGCAGCTTTGATCCATCATATTTCACTCATGAAGTAAAATACCAACCAGTAGCCAACAGGTATGGGTATAAAGTAACAAAAGCCACTACAAAAAAGCATTATCTCGAAAATTATCCAGTATATATGCAATACAAATTATTCATTGTGTTGTCTTGTAATCATATCTGTTGCTTAGAGGTTGATATCTCCTTCTCTCACTGAAATATGATCGATCAAACAATTTCTGTTTTGTTGTACAATTATAGCCAGATACATCTTCCTTCATGGACTTTATCCACAATGACGTCACAGCCACAGGATGGCCATGTTATTTGGGGGACTAAAGCACAGGCACCTATGGTGTGCAATTGCATGATATAATAATAAACAATGTACTGTAGCCATTTCATGTGGTTTTGGCTCTGCCTGTTACACAGCAAACAATACATGAAATTAACCTGCATCTTATTTCAACTGTAGGAGGCATCGTATGAAAATGACAGAGAATTTTAGTTTATTTGTGCATGATAAGTGACACAATCCCATCAGCGCACTACCACGAATTTATCTCTCATGTTGTCAGTGAAAACTAATGGGACACAAGTTCAATTTGTGTATAATACATGTCCTGTATGTGGTGTGCTAAAAGGCACCTTTAGTGAGAGGAGGGCGGACACAATTTAAGCACTACTAAAATATTTTATACAAATGGTTCACTTATAGAGTGCTGGAGAGCACTAAGCTTACGACAGGAGTTACCAAGCTATAATTATTGCTGCTTTGTATGGCATGCAAAGGGCTGAGATAATTGTGCACGATATACATGACATTGTTAAAATTGCCTTAAACTAACTACGGGTCGTTTTTAAAAACAACAACAACAACAACAAATGTACCATTTTCTAGTAATTACCACTGTTTGCTAGATTTGTAATAAGTTTATTGAGGCTCACGTGGAAATACCAAGTGGATTTATGCAACTAAAACAATAATTTTATGCAGCGCTTAAAACATGTGCACCCTCCTCTAGGCTTTAGTGAGCTGATAATCTGAAAACATCACTTCTGCGAGAAAATCTCTACTAAATGTGTTTGTAGCAAAGCTTTGGTAGTGTTTGAGGCACTTTAGGGCCTGAATATAATATAACTTACTTTTACCTTATATCCTAAGTATACGAATGTGAAGTTGTTCACTAAGTACTTACTGGCATCATAAAATTAAAAGTTGATTAAATATTTTAGTAACTACTGTATATTAGAGTGATTTAATTTTTGGTTTGTTGAATTGTAGGAAAGTCTTTTGTTCACTGAATAAAATACAAAATAGTGTTTATATTTGTTGTCTTACTCAAGGTTGTTCACTCACCTCAATCAGTGCTGATCATAAAGTATCAAGAGATGATGTAACTGTCACATTTTCTGCTGATCCATCTCATTCTGAAACTGTATTTCAATGTAGATTGGACAGGCAAAGATACAGGAGTTGTAAGTGATAATTATTACATATGTGGCTAGATTTGCAAAAAGGGTCTTCCACACACATCCAGTTTACCAACTTTGGAGTTCATATCTTTAGAATGAAAAAAGCTATTGACTTGAAATTTGGTCAGAAGTTAGCACCAACATAGCTGAATACATGGTGAAAGTGTCAGGTTAATATGTTACTTGAATACTAAGTTATGGTCGCTCGAGTTTACGGAATTGGATGTGTTTGGAAGACCCTTTTTTGCAATCCGGTCACGTAAGTTAAGTTAGATTGCAAATGCAGTGGCGGATACAGGGAGGTTGCAATGGTTTCAACTGAAACCCCCTCTGAAAATAGTTCCTGCGCCTAATTTATGACTCGTGTGGGTGATAAATTCACCACGAGTTATACATAGTGTATTATGGGACATTATACTGGCGAAACTTCATACTTTTGCCTCTGTGACCTTTTTTTTTTGGTCTTTGACTTACAGCTAGGCTGAAATTGAGAGGAATCTGAAACCCCCTCTGAAAATTTCTTGATCCTCCACTGAAATATGAGATAAGCCAGCTTCTATACGCACACACATTCAAGCTCATTTTTACCACAATTGGATTGCCAGCATATAAAATAGAGAACTATGAATATTCTACTCTATCTACTGTTCAGAACTGGTAAGAGACATTGCAAATCTTGTTTCCTATCATGGCCAAACAAATCTTGCTATGTAGGTAGGTGGCAAATTGTATGGCTCAATATTATGATCCATGCAAAGGATGCAGCCTTCTAAACCTGAGTTGTGAAATCAAAGGGAGCAACCATGAAAGTGGTGTTAATAATGATATACATAAGACCATTATTAAAATTATTAGCATCATTACAGCAGTTTCATGTTAACTACTATACAGGTATGCAACTAAATGCTTACATGACTTTTACGCACAAGAAGTGGGACTAACACAATTATGCTATACTTAGAACAGTAGTTAATTTTCTTGCTTGACAAAAAAAAGCTAGATTGCAGTGGAAGGGAAAGAGGTCAAATTGGAGCAAATTTACCTCAGAAAAATTGCTTAGTAATTGCAAACTATTTAATGAATCATGAAATACAGGGAATTACATTTGTATGCATTCAAGTAATAATCCAAAAACCACTATATCATACACTGTAGTTTAAAAGTTAATACTCTTACTAGGAGATACTATTACATAACTTCTGAGCACTTAGTTTTTTAAGTAGCATGTTAGTATATGTAATAGGATGGATGGCTGTGGTATTTGGGATTAATAGTGCGAGCATTGTAAACAGGAAGGAGTAAAATAGTGCGAGGCGAAACCAAACACTATTTCCTTCCTGTTTACAATGCGAGAACTATTAATCCCAAATACCACAGCCATCCATCCTATTGTAAATTAATCCAACCAGCATAGCAGCTGTTGCTAGGCAACAGAAAGTAAAAAATAGCCACTGTAATAGACCAATTACACTTAACAACCATTGCTTACTATGGTTTCAAATGACGTTTACCCTAGCAACGGTTACCTAACAACCATTGCTAAGCAAGCATATTGTTGCTATACCGTGGGGCATCTATTACTATGGTAACACTAGTTGTCAAGTTGGACATTTACTTCTAACAGGAACACACCACACTATTTTAGCCAATCAAATTAGTATTACAGATTTTTGTTAAGCAAGTGTAATACTAATTCTATTGGCTAATTGCTTGACGTATTTCAATATAATACGTCAAGCTGCTATTGAGAGTATTATATTGTAACACATTCAGTTGTTGGATTAATGATTAATTTGTATCTAAGTCATCACTACTGTCAATAATGATTTGTTTGTACTTTGTACAGGTACAAGCCCTGTGACCTATAACAATTTATCAAGAGGACGTCATACCATCACTGTGAGGGGGAAATGTCCTGGTGATGACAGTTTATACAAAAGAACAAAGGTCCAGTTTAGGATCCGTCGTGGTAGTCGGAACTAGACATTCAACTACAACTGGAGGAACTGCACACACATTTGATAACTCAATTCAATAGCATTACATAACATTATTAGCATTTGTTACACTTTGTTAGATTGAACTATTGCATTGGAAATTAGCCAGCATGTACAAAATGTAAACTCACATTTTGTGTATGTATGTAGTTTAGACATCAAACCTTGCAGTGTTAATGTAATTTAATATACCTGAACATCTCGTAATCTTTTGAGAGCAGTGACATAAAGGATAGATTTGTAGCTGGATAACCAAGTGTTTGTATTGTAATTGGGGATGGGAAAAACGGTCATGGTTTTTTGGTATTCAAGTACTTTCTAGAGTTTGAGATCGAGTACTCATGGATACTAGCTACTTTTAGTTAGTCATACCCATTAAGACATGTTTTATATATACTGACTAGTGACTAAGCAGTCTAAAGCTTTTTCAAGGAACAACAATGAAACACACTGTATTATGGTACTGATGTTAGTGTCCCTGACAAGAAATTATGCCAATCAAACCCTATAGCCTCCATCCTGATGGCAAATGCTTCATGTAAGCTGAGTCATGTGATTTTAATGAGTACGTATACACAAGTACCACAGCAAATTTTACTATCTGATTACTAAAATCCTAACAAGTACTAGAGTATTGCAGTATTTGCTTCAGCCCTAAAGCTATTTGCAATCATTATTTTTTAGTGAGCCAGTGTTATAAAAGGTTGTGGAACAGGAGTTACAGGACACTGTACTCAGTGTACTGTGGATGAACATTTTGAGTACAGTATATAGGTGTCTCATTATGCATAATAGACAGTAATCATGCCATACTGAAAGCCTTGGTCCATAAAATTGCGCACATTACTGCAGCTGTTTGTTATGGAAAATGATGTACTCTTGACTAATAGAACAGTTAGTAACTACCATGCGGTAGTTGGAAAACCGGGTGACTTGCAATTGTTTGTAAACTCTCCACAGGGTGACTTGTTTGCTTCTGAACTCACTACAGGGTGTAAGGATGTGTGCCTGCATAAACCGTCTACAGGCCAGGGTAATATTTGTCACAGGGCTATAGCTGAACTGTACAGGATGACTTGTAATGGATCCATAGCTGAAATCTTGACTGAACTCTCAACATGGCCACTTGTTACATTGCTAAAAGAGTGAATGCATGCTCTAACAATGTGAATGTACTATTAGAGTATATCTAGATTGTCCACTTGTTAGTGGTAATGGTTACCAAGCTCTATCTATATACATCAATCCATAAAACTGTATAATTAATATGTGACTGTACCCGAAAAAATAGATCGAGCATGTGGGCACAAACTACACCCTGCCATACAACAGGTAATATCTCAATACTGGAATTAGGAATTTGCACTCTGTCACTCAAAAGTTTAATAAAGGCTGAAAATTGCATGGCAGTAGCATGATGCATAAAAAGTTATAAGTGATGAAAGTTTAGAAAGTAAGCAAAATTACTTACGTGCCCACATGCAGTAATACCAAAGGCCAAGTCCTGATTAAATTTTTGATGATCTCTTTGTTTAAGCATTTTTGAATGATCCCTGTTACTGCTGCTAGTAGGCCTGCATAAAATATGCTAGCATAATAACATGCATAATAGGCTGGGGTGCTATGCCAGCATACTGCTAGCATATTAGGTGGATATTTCAGATTGATACTACCCAATAGAGTAGTAAGTGTAAACTGCCAACTGCAATAAGCACTCAAATGCATTGTACATATCTCCTTAGATCGATACTCTCTAATAGAACAGCTACTTTGTAGTGAAATAGTGTACCAGTGCATTAGCTGAGAAAATTTTTTTAAAGATATAAGAAATGTTGCTAACCTAGGAGCATAATGCAAGCATAATGGGAACACTGAATGAGCATAATAATTATGGTAATTGTTGGGAAATTCCTGAAAGAATTTTGGGCTACATTTGTTGAGCATATTTGACTCAGGCCTACTTGCTAGTTTGTAAAATTCCTATAAACTTATTTACAGTGATAGAATAATTCATATAACTTCTACATATTATTATGTCATAATATTGATCACACTTTACAGTAGTCCAATAAGTGAGAGACAAACACACGTACTGTGTGAAAAAGATGCAGTTTAGTGGCATCAGTGTAATCCTCACCTCACATTAATAACATAAGGCCTAATTTAATGATTTGTCTGATTTTGTCAAGTGGGAAACAGCTGCCATAAGATAAATCACTGTATTCCGGAAATTCATACAGACTATACTACTATACTGAGTTATTAGAGAGTTTCATTATGCACAGTATATCGATGCTTAAGATAAGTATAATATACTACAAACATGCAAAGATCAGAATCAGTGTTGTCCCAATGACATGTTTGTACAGTTGATTTTCCTGAAGTGTATACTTCTATATGTACTCTATAGTATAAAACAAAAATGAAATTGGCAGAGTCAAATCATCTGTAAACATTCAAGCATCAATCGGATGCAGCGGCGGCGGAAGTAGTTGATATGAGGGGGGGCTGGGCTGACCCAGACTTATTTCTATAGTTTGGTAAGGTGAGACCAAAAAAAAAAAAAAAAAGGTCGCAACCAACTGACAAGAGCTTTCCACCTCACCAGCTACCATTCCTAGCTGATAAACTACATAAAAATCCTTTCATAGCTCGCTACACACTGACTACTTTATTAGAGTGACTGCTCTATTAGAGTATCTCGATCTTTATCACGGTTTTCAGCCCCACTCCAAGAAAGATAATTTCGGTGTGATATCATTCTGAGGGGGGGCTAAGCCCCCTAGCCCCCCCCCCCCCCCCCCCCCCTTTCCGCCGCCTATGATCGGATGGCTGCATGCGAGGTTCAGGCTGCCCAAGTCCAGTCATGGATGTTACTCTTGCTATCAACTTTACTCTCCATTACTTAACAGGGGCGGATCCAGACTTTTAAAAAGGGGGGTTCCATTTTTGAATTGTAGCTTCAGCCTAGCTGTAAGTCAAAGACCAAAAAAAAAAAAAAAAAAGGTCATCACCTGCTGACAATAGCTGCCCCTCACCATAAATGCCCTCACCAACTACAGTTCCTTATTTATAACTGTATATATTATAGCTTGCTACACTACTCCTCAAAAGACTACGGTGACTGCTCTATTAGAGTATCTCGATTTGACTGCTCTATTAGAGTATCTCGAGTAAGAGAAGCTCTTTCAAAAAAGGGACCCTTTGAACCCCCCGGATCCGTCCCTGCTTAACATCTTCAAACAGAATGCAGGGCCACCACCAAGTAGTTCTCCAGCAATTATGCTGTAAAGCCTTATAAAAGTAAAATAAATGAGATTGCATGAATTTTGTATCATGTACATAGAATCTAATAGACTTACTTTTGAGAAATTCTCAAAAACCAAGCATATTGTGCTCAATATAATGCTTTCAAAACCTTAAAATCTGACTTTTTAATATGCACACTTTAATAGAGTAAATTGCAGCTCTAATGGATCTTATTTTGTAAAGTATGAACAATCAGCCCAGAAACAGTACTTACAGTGATAACTTAACCTGTTTTCTGATGGTCTAGATCTGTGTTGTACACTCATAGTTCACTGTGTATGGGTGTGCACACTGACAATTTAAATGCATAAAATTATCATATTATTAGGCCTGAGTCAAATATGCTCAAAATTTTACCAAAAATGCTTTCAGGAATTCCCTACGTATTATATTCTTCACTGTTTCCATTACGCTTGCCTACATTATGCTCCTAGGTTAGCACAAAAACATTTTAATCAGTGAAGGTTCTATTAGAGAATTTCATTATAAAGTGTCTGTTCTATCAGGGAGCATCAATCCAAGGAGCTATGTATGTATAATGCATTTGAGTGCTCTATTGCAGTTCACAGTTCCAACTGACTGCTCTATTAGGGACTATCAATCTATTTTCATGGAATTAAGCTCCATAGTTTGAAATATCCACCTCCAAGTCTATTATGCTTTCATTATGCTGATGCTTTAGCTATTGCCTATTTTTGCTTGAAACGATTGGTAATATTTATGCAAGCATAGGATCCTGAATTATTTCATTGCTTCAGTATTTCCATGTTATTTTCAACTCACAACTAGACAGCTTCCATCTTGAAGCATAAGAACATACACACACACACACACACACACAAGTGTGAAAGTGACGCTGCTAATTTTATTATTGTATATAGTACAATGAACATGCATGCACATTATACACAAATGGAAAAACTCCTAATGAATTCAGTCCAAGTTACAAAGGTACTGAAAAAAGAATTGTTTGCAGAGAAAACAAGATTACAAGAATGTCACATGCACAATCCGAAAAACTACAATAATTACAAATTCATATGTATAAGATACCAGGATATAATTATAACTCGAGATTGAGAAAAAATTGCTAAGAAATTGGAAAGCAGTACTGATAGGATTTACATGCAGTTACACATGCACACACATACTGTACACTCATAACACTTTGTCCTCTTGCAATAGCTATATAGCCGTGCTTTCACACTTGTAACAGGTGCTATTTACAGCATGTATATACACACACATAGTGTTGACTCCATCAAATCTTATTCACCCTGGTCATATAACTGCTTGAATAAGAAAACAAGTTTGTTTGAAGTGGGATAAACCAAAAGTAATCATTAGTATGTATTGAAAAAAATGAAGTTACATAAAACCAAACTGCAGCATGTGAAACATTATTTTAAATAACAATTATTTACCTATACTTTAGTGACACTAAAACGTATACATTTTCACATCATTAGGTTGAATCCCTATCCATCAAGGAATCCATTGAACTTTACTACAAGCAGCTAATCACTCCATTAATGCTGACTTCACTGCTCAATCTGAGGGGTCAGCAATAAGGCATAAATCTCTTAGACCACGTGATGAAATCTTATTTACACAAAATTTCCGCATATACCAAGTGATTGGACATTAGCAATGAAACTATTTTTTGACAATTTTGTAGTATAAACCTTTAATGTCAATCTGTCTAAAAATCTAATACCGTATTGTCTCGAATTATGGCCGGTCTCGTATAAACGCCTGGTCTCGTTTAATCGACAGGGTTGATAACAACGTGACCACCATGAATGCTAGTTTGTAGTATTCATAGCTTTAATAGACATCATTTAATACCCTTTGTTGTGTCAACAGAAACCTTTTATAGCAATTAACTTAAGATTTAGTGCCAAGCAATAGTGTTGGGCGATATATCGATATTATATCGTATCGTTTGATTTTTTGCTGATATCGAAAAGTATCGATATATTTTTAAGAATCCGATATTTCGATACGATACATCACGTGATCTGAATTTACTTTTAAAATGTATTTTAGCTTATTTAATTGTTAATTGTAGCTTTCCATTACCTTCAGCAATTTTCAAATTACTATTACTCTTGTGTATGTGGGCGGGGAATCTCCATTGTGTATAGCTATAGCTACCTACTATCAAATTATGTAAGAAAACTGGCAATTTACATGAACAAATAATGTTACAATATCGTATCGAAAAGTATCAATATCGGTCAATTTTAGTCAATATCGTATCGATATCGTATCGTTCTGAAAATCTTGATATCGCCCATCACTACCAAGCAATAGAAATAAATGCCTGGGCCATAATTTGAGACAATACGGTAATTCTGTTAACAATCTTTAGCTTTTTGTGGATCCCTTGGTTCAGTCTTACTTAGTATTTAGGATTCTACAAAAGCAATTGAAGCCTGTATAACAGTAACTAAGCAACTACAACAACATATGTGACCGGGCCTGCAAAAATAGGGCATGCATGTGGGCGCATAAAATTTGCCTACTTTTTAAAACTTCGATTCATTGTAACTTTGTATTCCATTATTGCTTAGCTATGAAATTTTTATCACTAATTTAGTTGCCTATAAAATAAAAGTTGCAGAATAAAAACAATTATGGAGAAATGAGATGTTATGTGGCGAGGTATATAGTTCGTGCCCACATTCCCTATCTCTGCAGGTCCAGTCACATATGTCTAGAGGGATTTAGCACATATAAGTGATTTAGTAACAACCATATATTATGGCTCATGTACACCAAAATTGTTTACAGCATGTGCTTGGTAACACTGTCATTAGCACCTTACCTGTATATTAGAGTAGCTTGACAATTTATTTAGCATTCAAAACTTTGTAAACAAGTAGCTAGATATTTGTGGTTTCTTGTTGTAGCTACTCATTTACAAAGTCTTGAATGCTAAGTAGTTGTCAGTTACACAAAGTGAGTAATAGATAGGATGCTACAACATATTAACCAGCTATGTATACTGATGTCTATTGTTAGGCTACTCCAAATATTCATAGTTTCCTATTCCTGCCTGCACAAATATTCTCTTTTGTATGGTTTTATTCATTATGCTATCAACTGAACATTTAATTCATTATTTACCAGTGATTACCTAGTATTTGCAGTTATTTTGCACACAGATACTATATTTAGTAATAACCTTGTTCAGAACTATTATAATAATCTCATGTATATACTTCAACATTATAGGATTCTGGGCCATGAATATATTGAAAATTAGTAGCAATAGCCATTATAAACATAATGAATAACCACCACATGGCGCATGTATTTTTGAGGTCAAAGAAATGGGAAACAATCAAATTGAGTGGCCTTTAGCTAAAACCTAAAATAATACTTCAATGAAATGGAGGACGTTATGCTTTGAAAGCAGTGATTCTCCATTTAGTTTTGAACTTCTTCAGTTGGGTGAGTATCCCTCAAGCAGTCCTGCAGAGTATCAACTTTCTTAATGATGGCAATTGCCTCATCGATTATTTGTCTCGGCTCCTCTTTTTTATCCAAAAGGTTAGCTTGCCTAGAGATTGCCCATGTCAGAACTTGTGGGTCGGTCTTTGTGAGATCAATAACACGCTTCATCATTAGCTATAACTCCTGAGGCTCCCTCAACATCAGTAATGACATTCCTGGAGGTGAAGTTCCAGCGGTAAAAGTATGCATCTAAACGAAGAAGTGCATTATCTGTCCACATTATAAACATGTTGGTTCCTTCATGTTGACCCATGCTGCTGTTCCCTAAGACTGCAGCAACACCAACTTTTATAATCTTTGCAAATCCGTTGCGAGCACTATCTCCTGTACCACTAATAAAGTCGGTAATGGAGTCTAGAAGTTTAGTGTCTGCTCCACCTTTCATCGCAATGCTGACTTGTTGAGTGTATTCAACCACAGTCCCAGCGTGAATTTGCTGATCATTTCTATCGCCATTCAGAATATTTTGTTTGGCAAGTTCAAGACGAGACGTTACCATCGTTTCTAGGAGGTTTAAACGTTCTTCCTGCTTAATTCTTTCTTGGTCATATTGATCACTGAACATATTACGAATTTCTGCGCGCACCTTTGACACAGGATTTCCCATCATCGAGATAGCTAGCTAGCCGCAACTGCTCTTACCAAGGCACTCGTACACTGTCACGTAAAACAAAACTTGAAGTGTCTGTGTTGTAGTAGCTAACACCGGGGGTCCGAAACCAACTGAAATCCAACAAAAATCACTTGGAATCCCTAAACGAAATCTGGAATCTCTTAAACCTCGACAAAATTAATGTTCTTACGTCCGATTTTTTTTTCGATTATTTCCGCATATTTCTTGTAAATTATACTGTGTATACATATAATATTGCATATACTGTAGCTATTATTACTGAAATATGATTTTCAGTTATAGTTTTTGCATGGTGCTGACACATAATTGTATTTCTATATTCCACTAGCTAATAATAGCTAATTCGTATTTAATATTTATGCATTCATAGCATTGTGGTTAGAGGAGAAATGCACAGTTGAGCTAGAGTGCAGACTATTTAAGTGCTCAGTTTACAACTGATCAGTGAAGTGTGTCCGCCATGAGCTCATAGCTAATTAACTTTTCAGGAGAATTCAGGTTAAAATTATAGTGAACTATGTGTAGAGAAAAATATTTATTAATCACTTATTGATTAATGAAACCATTAATTTTGGTCTCCATGATGTTAACAGAAGTGGAGTTTAGCCAGTATTGTTTATACTCTCTCTTTGTGAACTGTATATATGTAGCTTAGTGTCTATGGAAGTTCAACTGTTACAGTAGCTACTTGTACCCAGTTACAGTATAGTTCACAAAAAAAAATTAAGTTGTCCACTCACACATGTTTTCTCTGTATTCCACTAGATGTGACCTTCATACCATGTCCTGCTCATTACTATTTATATAATAATTTACCACTTACAGAATGTTGTTAATCTGTGTTAGTAGTGTTCCATTTTACATTTTTATATACATTCAAGTCCAATAAAATTTCAGTTCTAAACTAGCTACACCATCTCGATAGCACTTGAAAACTTTTCTTCCCAGAACATGACCATGACCAAATCCTAGACCATCTTGTAGCCAACTGGTAGGCATGCATGGTAACACTGATGTATGCACATGTACTGTAGTCAAGTGATGAAAGAAAGTGTAGAGTTCCTGATCTTGATGGCCAGAAACAGCCAGACCTCATCAATTAGGTGTATACTTATTGGTTAGTCTAACATTGTTACATTCACAGATATGGTTTAATACCTTGGGGGGCTTCACAAAGTACAACAACACATCTATGGCTACCTAATTTTAATGTTGTGAGCTCATATTACACTGAAACCTTCTAATCTGACACCACTGTTATACCTCTACAAGATTTGCTGCACAAATACTACCTGAATAATCTAAAATTCACAATAATTTGACACAAGTTGATTATCCCAATGAGTGTTGGATTAGATTAATAGAGTGTGCATGTAGCTATATACTGTAGTTATGGAGCTTTCAGTTCATTTTCCAGTTCAGTGATTTATGAATATACTTAATTATGTCACTTGTCTTGAGCTTTCATGAGAATTCCTCTTTCCTGAAATATGAAGCCAATTACAATCTTTTGATATTCCTTGTGTATTTATATGTGGAGAACACAAGCACTGGAATCAGCTGTACCCTGTAGCTCTACATGCAACTTATTATTGATATCAAATTACATGGTTATATATAGTTAATAATTATGCTGATTGCCTGTTGAGTAGAAAAGATACAGCATGCAGTTATGAATAATTCTTCTTCAATGCTATTATTTCATAAGCTATATTTAATTATATTAGTCAATTATGTAGTGGTTCAGGAGCGGATTTAGGATTTACAAAAAGACAGGGGGAACTCAAGGTACTAACCTCTCATGTGAGAGTGCAAGCACATGTTGCATACTGGAACCAGGAGGGGCTGGGGGCATTCCCCCCCAGGAATGTTTGACAAATAGATACTAAATACTGCAGTTTGGAGACATTTTCCACGCACAAAATGCTTAGTTCTGTAGCATTTGCTAATGAAAAGATTCAGACAACCAACACCCTCTCACAATTGCACAACAAAGGCTGTATGTTAGAATAATTATGTGATTGAAACTGGAAAAAAATTATTTGAGATTGAATCTGAGAGCATTTTCAGTGGCATGTGTATACTTGAATTAAATATTGCCATACGTAGGATGTCTGTACTAGTATAGATAAATCAGTTATTAATGAAGGTCTAGACCAATGCACTTAATTGTATGTATAGGCACATCTTTAGGTGCAGACAGACATGGATAAATTCCATAGCAGAACCAACTATTATGTATCTGCTGAATGTTCTATTAGAGTAGTTAGGTGACTGCTCTATTAGAGTAACTCGATCTTGTATACCTCCAATGCTGATCCCAGTAACCCGGGTCCTTTTAGTATAACCTTTAGCACAAATTCAGTGATAATTCCTTGAATAGATGGCTATAAGCAGGGGCGGATCCGGGGGGGGGGGGCTTTGGGGGCTGAACCCCCACCCCCCTCTCTTCATATTTCGGCTTTAGTTGATTAATAGCTATGCAGAGTATTATAATGAAGCATAATTATATGATCACTAATAATACAAATACTCATAAAACCACCTTATAAACGTCTTTCCAAGGTATTATCAGTAGATTTATGCTAAATTTATGCAACAAGGACCCGGATCAGCATTGGAGGTTTACAAGATCGAGATACTCTAATAGAGCAGTCAGCTAACTACTCTAATAGAACATTCACTGGAAACATGTAGTTGGTTCTGTTATGGAATTTTTCCAAATTTGCCTGCACCTATACATACAATGAAGTGCATTGGTCTGTTTAAAGGGCTTCATTCATCTACTTGTGTAGTTAATGTGTATGGCAATACTTATAATTAAGTACACAATTTCCATTGAAAATGCTTTCAGATTCAATCTTGCATTGTTCAAATTTCAAAATTTTCCACTTTCAACATTATTATTATTCTAACATGCACCTATTCAGTGTTGTGTAATTGTGATAGGGGTGCATCATGTACTTGGTTGTCTGCACCTACCCAAACTTTTCCATTAGCAAAATGCTTCAGAGAGCCATACCTATAATCTAAAGGCAGTATATAAAATATCTACAGGCAGAAAATATTATGAATTTTATGTGGAAATGTCTCCAAATTGCAGTGTTTTAGCATCTATTTTTCAAAATTTTCCTGGGGGAGCATGCATGCCTCACACCCCCCCAAGTTCCAGCATGCAAAGCATGCTGGGAAGTGTGCTTTGCACACCTCTACCCAAGAGATTAGTACCTTGAGTTAGCCCCCCCCCCCCCCTTTTATAAATCCTAGATCCGCCCCTGGGTTTAATAAGTATTTGCACTATTAGTGATCATTATAACTATGCTAAGACAAAAGTTCATTATAATCTTCAAAGTGTTGATCAAGTAAAGTCTGAAAGTGAAGGGGGAGTCTTCAGCCCCCAAATCTCCTCCCCAAGATTCTCCCTGTCAGGTTCATAATAGAGATTGGCTATGTTCTTTCCAAAATCCTAATAGAACACTCAGCTAAACACCACCTTAGAAATCTGTTCCAACCTCAAAAAATCCTTAGAAGTTAATTTGAGGTTCACTAGTAAAGATGAAGTAAAAAGGACTTGATAAAGTACTTTTTAATGAGCTGAAATCTACCATTTTGAGCCATTTTGTTTTTTTCCCCACAGGGCTAGAGCAAAATGTGAGTACTTTTTGGGGATAACTTTCCTTCCTATGTCTTTCTTTATGTCCATGGGCATACTGTATTGCAATGTTAACATCCAATTTCAAGCAAATTTGCTTCTTTTAGGTTTACTTTGCCATTGATCTTCTGACTTAGTCTCTGCACTAAATACTTGACTTATTGTGATCACCAAATTGAAGCCATACTACTGCTGCCCACAGCATGCTACATAATTATGTTGCCTATAGTTGGATATATCAAAGCTGTGTAGTACAAAGTATACATTCAATAGTAAGGAAACAATACATTGGGGTTTGATAACACTGATAGTATTAGCTAACTACTAGTGTACATGATGACTGACTTGATACTGAGTAACCACCAGTATCATATTAGGTAAAACATGGGAATTGAGATCACTGAAAACAGTAAAGAAACAGGAGTCAAACAAGCCCAGGGGCGGATCCAGAGTTTGGAAAGAGGGGGGGCACCTTGCTGAAAAACAGTTGAAGACCAAAAAAAGAAAAAAAAGGTCACAATAATAATAGCTAGTTATCCTTTACCAAATATATCATGTCTGTTATGCAAAATAAAATCCTATTTATAGCTTCATAGGTAAGCTACACTGCCTCATGAACATTGTGACTGCTTTATTAGAGTAATCGACTGCTCTATTAGAGTATCTCGATCTTGTATGCGATTTCTTGAAGGGGGGGCATGGGGCAAATGCCCCATCCTGGATCCGCCATTGAAGCCAGTATGTTAACCACACAGAGATCTTCTCATCCCTATATGCATGTCTGTGTAACAGTCAGAATAATACCTTCTAAGAGTGCCGGAGTAATAGGGTCTTTGCTTTGCATTTTATCGACTATTTTGAAGCTATGCATTTTGAGTAATGTGTCAGTCTGGGGTGATTATTCTTTCTTTAGATGCAATGCCTATGTAAAAGATTGGTCATACATTGGTCTACATAGTGTTTTTGCATTATATTAGAATATTACTGAACTATCTTTCAGTTTAATTCTAATTGTAAATTCCGATAAGAATATAGTGAAGTGTTATACTACCTGACTAAACCATACATCTCCTATTATGTCAGTCACAGAGTACTACATTGTGTTGCTGTGTAAGGAATGCACTGCATCATTAATGATAAACACATCTGAAGCCCCCACATGTGTATTAGCTACATTGCACCCTTCATTTTTTAAAAAGTGCTCTCATAACATCGTCATTGCTAACAAGCTGTGTAATATAATATAGTATTGATCATGAGTGATTACTACATAATTATGTAATCCATAATTAATTGTTCTTGTTGATTATGAATGGAAGAGGCCAACTTTTTCTATTGTTACAGTTGTATATGTATGTATTCCTTGGAGATAGTGTGTATAGGTGAGATTACATAGTTATAAAACTAGGTAGGGATTCTTAACAACTAATGTACACAATCATAAGATTTAGAAATGTACAATAATACACCACTCAGGGGATTCGTAGAATTGATATATGATTGAATATAGCTAAGTTGTGCATTTATGATATCACAAACTACCACTTTACTTCACATACTGACACTTGTGACATTTTTGCACATTGTCACATGTTAATCTGCATGGGTAAAACAAATTAACTTGTTCTACGTGTGGGTACACAAACTCAATGTTTTAGCATCACCACACCATGATGCGTAGTATACTACTGAATCTACACATCACATGGTACATAATTATATATTGTCACACAAAATTGATGGCGCGTGCATGGTTGTGTGTCGCACACGCATTGTCACACCAAAGGCTGATGTCTGTTAAAACTATGAATACTTGAAACAGGAATTTATTGTGGTTATGATGTTTATCTACCCTGGTGACTAATACCGTGGTAATGAGATTGGCCATAATTTGAGGTAATACAGTAGCCATAGGATGTAGCTAGCTATAATTATACAGCTGCTATGTAGTACTCTAATATAACAATGCTATGCTGTACAATGCTACAAAATGCATAGTATTAGTGTTCTGTACCAATATGGATTTTGATGGTGATATGGTAGTACTAATTAATTGTACTTGTAATTAAGAGGCACCATCCATTGTATTAAGACTTGCAATACAACAGTTGTGTTTGGAAAGGAAGGAAAAATGGTTCTATAGGTTCTATACTGTCTTGTTTTGTTGACACTTTAGTGTAAATAATGGAATGTAGCCTGTCTAATGTGTTAGGTAAGATTGTTGGACAGTTTGTCTCCTGGTTGCCATGCTACCAAGTTTAATGTTTGTGGTGTCAAATTCTAACAATGTACTGGGTGATATTCCCCAATGAAATTTGATGAATATACATAATTATACAGCGGTGGATGATTTTGTCTTTTTATGTCTGCTGTGATGTGCTGTTTATCAATTCCATTGTAACACACTTGTATGTATTGCACACTAAGCAACCACATGTACATTATGTGAAGTACAAAATGTAGACCTAAGTATGCATGAAGTCACTATATACAGCAAAATGGCCTTTTGCCAAAGTTTTGAGCAAACAATCTATTATTATATAAAGCTAAAATGCTGTCCGTCCGACCGTCACGCTGCTTACTCACCAACTAGGTGTAAATCAACATAATCTGTACTGATATTGAAGCACTCATCATCCAGCTACTCTAAGTTTGTTATCACCAGTTCACGCGTGCTTCCGTTCATTCTCTACAGCGCGTAGAAGGCCAAGGTGTAAAGAAAACTTGAGCAACATTCTTTTGAAAACCACAGTACATACTGTTCAAGTGGTAGAAGCCCTAACTAGCGTGTAAAAGGTCGTGGGTTCGAATCCATGACCTCTTACATGACCTGTTGGCATTTTTTCCTTTCTACTCAGCACCTTTTTGTGCACACCTTTTTAAAACATGACTTTTAGCTAGTATCTTGACATGCAAATAGTCAGGGTGTAAGCCTTTAAAAAAGGCCTTTTTGTGCACTTTTGGATAAAAGCGTGAAACTTGGCAAAAAGTTTGTGTGTAAGATAAAGATTATTTTTTGATAGGGAGCCACCTCAGATTTGACCTTTGGTGACCTTTACAGGTAATTTAATGTTCAAAAACTGTCAGTTTTTTTCTCTCTATTTCATGTTTGTACGATCCAAAATCCACAAACTTGGTGTCAAATTGAAGTATTTGCCCTAAAAAATAAGTTGGTTTTTACAGAAAGTCTATAGTTTATTCTGTTCTAAAGTTACAAAGTTTTTGTGGTAAAATATGCCATTATTGTCTCCCACCCATGCACAATTTGAAATATGTACAGAAAGGTTTACTTTTTCAATACTTTTAATTTTTTTATTAAGGCTCTACAGCACAAGTATGAAGGGCTGTAGGACACCCGGTCCTACATCCTGTTGAAATTTGTTGTGTTTGTAAAGTTGGAGACAGGAGAAAAAATCCACGACTGGAATGACCTAGGCAGCTGCAGCCTCAAACCTGTAGCCATCCGATTAATGCTCAAATTCTTACAGGAGTCTGCCAGGCAGCCAGGATGTTAAATTTCATATATATGTATCCATGGGAACTCTAGAGAGTGACTTATTATCTCAAAGTACCCCAGGTGGAACCAAATGGACATTAGTATATTTATAACAGCACAAGTGCTGAAGGTCTGTAGGACACCTGGTCCTACACCTTGTTTAATGTTGGTACATAAAGTGTACTTATTCTGTACAATGATTTGACATGTTAATAGGCATGATAATTAGGGATAGATCAATTGACTGCCATGGGTTACATGCCTATGCAGGTCATTATTCTGAATGGCGGGTTTATGTATGAGGTACAATTTGTGTAAATTTTGCAAATTCTTGATCCACTAAATTTTAGTTGCATTTGCAGAAATTTCTGTTGTATAGACTATTTAGATTATATATGAACTCGCAAATATATACTAGTATCACTAATGTTTAGTATCTATCACTGAATAATATTTGAAACCAACCTACAGTATATAATAGTAACTCAGTATATTAGTGCATATCATACTATATAAGCATTGTTCTTATTATATATTTTAAAGCTATTACTGTGAAACCTCTTTAATTCAACACCTGTATCTAATCCAGAATATCTCTGTAATCTGACACCGTTTGCTGCACCAATGAAATATCACTTTGTCTGTTTGATATTGCTTGATAATCCAACACCCTGAACCTGAAACCCCTCTGAATATTTCTAGATCCACCACTAACAGCTATTTTTACTTTGACCAATGCTGTAACATATATCATATAAATAGCTACATATTCAAATTGTGACTGAATTTTACGGCAAGTGTGATACGTATGAAAACCGTGGAGTGTTAGTGCCTGACTTGATCTTACCATATAATTCTCACTTTAAAGCTTCTTCTTTTCATGATATAATTGTTGGGTTACATTGTGTGTAATAAACAACAATTGATGTCACTTTATCAGTTACATCATGATCAGTCATAACAAGTATGAAGCCATCATGAGAAACTATCATATGAATTTGTATAGTACTAGTACTTCTAATGTTAAACATAATCATAAGTGACAACGAGTCATTAAATTGGTATTCAATTTTTTATGCTTCTAGTGCTAATGACAAATCATGTTGTCCATGGATAGTATATCAATGGCTTAATTAGTGTGTTTCTATTAAGAACAAAAACATTCATTTGTAGCTGCTTGTCACCATGCTTGTTAAAAACAAAGTAAATGGACACCTTTAGTCTTCTCTGTATGCATGCATGTCTGTGTAACAGTTAGAACATATGTACCTTATATAAGACTGAGTAGTAGCATGGTTCTTTGCTTTCTGTTTCATCAACTATTTTAAAACTTTGCATTTTATAGACTATAATGTCAGTCTTGGGTAACCGGACATTCTTTTCTTAGATGCAGTGCTACATATTTAAAAGATCGCTAATCTGGATGTCATACATTGTTCTTCATAGTATTTTCACATTGTATTGTGATTTTAAGAAGTTATTGAAATATTGTATCAGTGTAATTCTCATTGTAAGCAAGTAAAAGCAACAGAATTTTATTCTGATAAGTAGTATAATGCCTGACTTAACTACTAAATCCTTAGTGTGTCAGTCACATTTTGATAGTAGCCACTAGCTACATTCAGTGTAAAAATGAAGCATGCCAGATACATCAAATAGGTCCCAAAAGTGAAAAAAAAGCCATGACCTAGGCGGGGATTGAACCCAGGTTGGTTATGTTAAGGGAGGTTCACAAATCGCCACAGTTGTTTATTTGTGGTTTTGACAGGAATGTTACTCAACTTTTCAGTGATCCTTCCCTACACCAGTGCCTTCATCGTCCTATAAAGAGTGAACAAAAGCACGTATTGATTTGCTACAACAACACTCGAGTTTCCAGATGATGGGTATATAATTTTGCAAAAGTCCCACGTCGATATATGCTTTGCATGCCAAGATATGATGAGCTAAAAGTCGTGTTTTAAAAAGGTGTGCACAAAAAGGTACTGAGTAGAAAGAAAAAAATATATGCCAACACGTGGATTCGAACCCACAACCTCTTACACGCTAGTCAGCGCTTCTACCACTTGAACAGTATGTGCTGTGGTTTTCAAAGGAATGTTGCTCAAGTTTTCTCAATTTCTCTACACCTTTGCCTTCTACGCGCTGTAGAAAATGAACGGAAGCACGCGTGAACTGGTGATAACAATCTTAGAGTAGCTGGATGATGAGTGCTTCAATATCAGCACAGATTATGTTGGTTCGCGTATAGTATAAAAGCCTAGGCTGCTCCCCATAGAAATTTTGAAAAATTAACATTCTGAGATTATATTTTGGTGGCTATCTTGGCTGAAATTTGCTGAGTTCAACACTGGAAGAAGTATGAATGCTAATAGTAGCTATATACTGAGCTACATAACAGAATTGGTTAGTATAGTATATCAATAAAATTTTAAATAATTAACTTTTTGAGATTGAATTTGGTAGTGATTTTGAATAAATGTTTATGAAACTATAGCTAATTTTTCAATGCAGTATAAGGAAATTTTGAAAAATTTACTTTTTGGGAATGATATTGATAGTAATTTTGACTGCCATTCATGAGAAACGTGAATACTCTTTGCAGCATCTAGCTAAACCTAAAGATAATAATTACCTCTTTACAACCCAATTTATGATTTAGACAAATAAAGCCAAGGTGGGAAAGTTTTTTATCCATCCACATTTCCGGCTCCAACTAAGTAAATGTGTCACTGTTAATTGGTACTTACTCTGTACATACACTACCATCATTATATGACTCTTCTTTACTGCTTTAATTTGCTACCTTTCATCATCATCAGCTGATTCATCACCAATTACTTCCTTGGTAGACACATGCGGTCTACAGTAGAGGGGGTAGATAATATAGTTCTACATATAAATCTGGCTATAGGAGATTGCATACTTGCAAAATCAACTATCACTTGTTTAATTCTAATTAATGCACACCTCACTAAAGGAATTTTTGAGGATAGTGGGATTAGCTTCCTCTGGGGGATCAATTGGCTCGAGAATCATGTTACACCAAGTAAGAATATGTATTACTATGTACTAACTAATGTTTCATGGATGTTCTTTGCTGAGGAGTACTGTAGCTACCTTACACTTAGCTAGGCTATCAAGGTATACTAATTTACAAAAATTGTTATCAAGGTATACTTCGTATACCCCCGTATACCCTCAATTCGAGCACTGCATGTGGTTGCTTAGTGTGCAATACATACAAGTGTGTTGCAATGGAATTGATAAACAGCACATCACAGCAGACATAAAAAAAAAAATTAAACCATCTACCACTGTATAATTATGTATATTCATCAAGATTCATTGGGGAATATCACCCAGTACATTGTTAGAATTTGACACCACAAACATTAAACTTGGTAGCATGGCAACCAGGAGACAAACTGTCCAACAATCTTACCTAACACATTAGACAGGCTGCATTCCATTATGTACACTAAAGTGTCAACAAAACAAGACAGTATAGAACCTATAGAACCATTTTTCCTTCCTTTCCAAACACAACTGTTGTATTGCAAGTCTTAATACAATGGATGGTGCCTCTTAATTACAAGTACAATTAATTAGTACCACCATATCACCATCAAAATCCATATTGGTACAGAACACTATTACTATGCATTTTGTAGCATTGTACAGCATAGCATTGTTACATTAGAGTACTACATAGCAACTGTATAATTATAGCTAGCTACATCCTATGGCTACTGTATTACCTCAAATTATGGCCAATCTCATCACCACCGTATTAGTCACCAGAGTAGATAACATCATAGCCACAATAAATGCCTGTTTCAAGTATTCATAGTTTTAACAGACATCAGCCTTTGGTGTGACAATGCGTGTGCGACACACAACCATGCACACACCATCAATTTTGTGTGGCAATAATTTTTTATAATTATTTATATGATGTGTAGACTCAGTAGTATACTACGCATCATGGTGTGGTGATGCTAAAACATGGAGTTTGTGTACCCACACGTGGAACAAGTTAATTTGCTTTACCCATGCAGAATAACATGTGACAATGTGCAAAAATGTTGCGCAAGTGTCAGTATGTGAAGTAAAGTGGTAGTTTGTGATATCATAAATGCACAACTTAGCTATATTCAATCATATATCAATTCTACAAATCCCCTGAGTGATGTATTATTGTACATATCTAAATCTTATGATTGTGTACATTAGTTGTTAAGAATCCCTACCTAGTTTTATAACTATGTAATCTCACCTATACACACTATCTCCAAGGAATACATACATATACAACTGTAACAATAGAAATAGTTGGCCTCTTCAATTCATAATCAACAAGTCATTACTTAACAATTAATTATAGATTACATATTATGTAGTAATCACTCATGATCAATGCTTTATTTTATTACGCAGCTTGTTGGCAATGACGATGTTATGAGAGCACTTTTTAAAAATGAAGGGTGCAATGTGGCTAATACACATGTGGGGGCTTCAGATGTGTTTATTATTAATGATGCAGTGCATTCCTTACACAGCAACACAATGTAGTACTCTGTGACTGACATAATAGGAGATGTATGGTTTAGTCAGGTAGTATAACACTTCACTATATTCTTATCGGAATTTACAATTAGAATTAAACTGAAAGATAGTTCAGTAATATTCTAATATAATGCAAAAACACTATGTAGACCAATGCATGACCAATCTTTTACATAGGCATTGCATCTAAAGAAAGAATAACCACCCCAGAATGACACATTACTCAAAATGCATGGCTTCAAAATAGTCGATAAAATACAAAGCAAAGAACGTATTACTCACTCTTAGAAGGTATTATTCTGACTGTTACACAGACATGCATACAGGGATGAGTACACCAAAGATGTCTATCTTTACTCCAATCACTTTAACCATATATGCATAGCAAGCATGGTGACAAATTACAGATCTAGAGATGAATAAACCTTTTGTTCTTGATAGAAACACAAAAGCCATTGATCATATACCCATTCGCATTTTGTCATTTGAACAAAAGAAACTATATTATTATTTATACCAATTTAATGACTCATTGTACATACATTATTATTGTAATATCACTGATGATTATAAAAGGACTATGGATTCTCATGATGGCTTCATATTTGTAATGACTGATGTAACTGATAAGGTGACATCACTTGTTGTTTATCACACACAATGTAACTCAACAATATATCATTGACATGATGAAAAGAAGCTTTAAAGTGAGAATTATATGGTAAGATCAAGTCAGGCACTAACACTCCATGGTTTTCATATGTATATACACTTGCCGTAAAATTCTGTCACAATTTAAATACGTACTAGACATATTAGAAATTTAAAATAAGAAATATAGGGATTGCTGAAAAAAGCCACGAAACAAGAAGGGATCGCTGGGGTGGTAATGTAAACCACAAATCCCTATTTTGACTTTTTATACTCAAATGGAGCATTCATAGAGAGTCAAAATAGGGATTTGTAGTTTACATTACCACCCCAGCGATCCCTTCTTGTTTCGTGGCTTTTTTCAGCGATCCCTATTTCTTATTTTAAATTTTTAATATGTCTAGTTTGTGTACTTTTTTCCAAATTCATATATGGATTATAAGTCATATAGACATTATTGAGGTATGTCCATATGTATGTACTGTACAATATATAAAATACTTATTGACAGAATTATACGTTGCTGCTGAAGGATGTTTATTACTGACAACTGTGGTAAGAACATTCTTTATTGGTTTCATTTGTTTACAGTATCATACTACCCTATAGACTTGCAACATTGGTTACAGAAATAGGAGAAACTGATGGTTGCAGTTCCCATGGTTACCGTTCATCTTCACATTATTGATTTCTGCTGGATTAACAAGACTTGAAACCCTGGAACAATAATTGTAATTGATGATATTTCAAAATGTACATTTCTAATTGTAACAGTATTTAAATGGATACAGATCATACCACAATAACGGTGTGCGATACATACATTGAGGTAAAATGGTCAGTAATACACACAGAGAATGGTGTGCTCGGTGCGAGGAGGCATATCATACACACTTTGGTGTGATATGCAGCCAACTGTTTTAACAGTGTGGTCTAGACGAAATTTAGAAACATTCAAAAATTGCGAATTTTACGCGAAGTGTTCATATTATTATTCATAATATTATTATTATTTTGTTTCACTCGTGTACAGCCCAAGGCTTCCATTTTTTCGTGATAGCTAAAAACTACACAGCCTTATGCACCTATCAATGTTAAGCCCCACTACCCCCCTCCCGGGCTTACTAAGGGATTAGTGGGGGATTTTCGCCGATTTGATCAGAAATTTTGCCCCACTAGTGGGGCATTTGACCGTTCGAAATTTTAGGCGTTTGCTTTAGGCCACACCAAGTCAAACCTTAGTTTCTGGTCACCCGCCCGCATGGTAAACCTGGAACCCTAGTTTATGAGGACTATTATTAATATTACAGGTGCTTAAGTGCATGTGACCCAGCAAGACACTTATTTTTTACTGCTAAAGATCGAGATACTCTAATAGAGCAGTCAGTGATTCCAATAGAGCAGTCACACTACTCTTAACTCTAATATTAGGTATATATGTGACACTAATAAAATGTTTCTAACTATAGCTAGTTTTGTCCTTGATTATATATAGCTGTTCAGATTATAACTGTTACTAATACTTTTGTAACCAAAGTAATTTCAGTAGCATTAACTACTAGCCCATGCAGATGGGCCATAGCTTTAACTTTATAATTCAAATGTAGTCCTCTAATGATTAGTCTAGTAACTTCAAATCCTTATCACTGAACACTGCAGGGGTATGGAAAGCCGGCAACATTCGGTGAGCTTAAACTTAAACTTTTCCATAACTAAAATTAGATTGGCAAGTAGAAACCCTTATAGTTTAAACATTCCCAGATGATCACTAAAAACACTAGTCTGGAGCACTCAATGACTCAAAACTTTGACAGTTACTTTTCTCAAGGTTACTGAATAGAAGGCTGGAAACACATAACTAGTGGGCTAAGACTTCACATTTGAATGAAGAATTTCTGATGTGAAAATAGAAGTTAAATTTCATTTTGGATCATGATCATTTGAACAACTTAGCTATAAGTGCATAGTAATACTTTCCTGACATAGCTAATGAGACTTTTATTTCACTTGGAAAGCATAAGTAGCTACATGAGCAAAACATTTCCTATAGTATATTCTAAATAAATAAATAAATATACTTAAATGCTATACATCAGTGTATAGCTAGCCATGATCCATCAACAACTTTCCTAGTGAATTTTTTGCCGAAGCACAACTACTTATGTTGTTGGTTAAGTTTGACTAAAAACAAAATCAACATGAATTTGCTAAATTGAGCAAATAATAATACCATACAGTATATTGTCACAGTAGAGTCTATAGTCCTGAAGTCCTGATCATCCGCCCGCCCGCATCCATTTGTAGGCTTGGGAGTGACCAGAAACTAAGGTATGACTTGGAGTGGCCTTAGCTTGCGAGCTATGAGAATTGATCTGTTTCCTAAAGTTTATTCCAGCGACACTACATGGAGATTTGACCACTAGTTGTTCCCCAGTGGGTGGAGAATTTGATTTTTCAAAAAGTCAAATCCCCACCATTTCCCCCACTACGCCCGGGAGGGGGGAGGTGGGGGATAACATTGATAGGTGCATTACTCACTGAGTCCTTCCGCATGTCCATAACCCATTAATTAACTCGTACTCCACAGATCGCTAACCGGCCCGTATACGGAAGAAGCCGTAGAAGTACAAAATTAAGGAATCTTGTGTGCTCAGGGATACGTATTGTTCGACTATAGTCTTTATAACGTTAATAGATGGCAGATTGAAGTTGTGCAGCACTCTTTTACCTTACAAGATCGCCATAATAGGGTCTCTAGTGAGCTGCCCGTCTTCGCTACGAGAAGCCGTTTAAGCGCGCATCCCTTCTTTCTAGCCATCACAGTGAGTGCTTTGTTTGTCCATTATAAGTGGAAGATAAATGGTAGCGCTGATATGGCTGCTTTTCACATGCAAAAAAAAGGTTGGGTGGGGTGTTTATTACAACCCTACCATTTAAAAATATTTTGTGGTCTAACCACATATCATCAACAACCCTCCCATATGGTATCCATGTCATAAACAACTTACAGAGTGTGAAGCCTGACAGTCTTGTATGGGAGGATTGTGTGCTACTGTGCTTATGTCAGTGTAACTAGCTACTGTGTACATATTCTCCGATCAGCTAGTGACATTGACAGTTGCAAACATTTAGCCATGACCACATGCATGCTAACCAGACTTTGCTGACTATACCTATGGTGTTCAACTTTGTGACACACTGTTGCTAGCAGGCTACACCTAGGCTTTCCAGGGCTAGAGCCCAGTCTAAGTCCTGGCAATTGGAACTCAATATGCTAGTTTAAAGTACTCCTGCATGTATGGGTAATGACTGCCAAATCCCTGGTAATCATGTAAGACTGGCTATGCCACTGGCCACTGGTAGTGACATTGTGATTTGTATATGCAGACACCGGCATAGGAAGACTTTTCGGCCAAGCCTAGCCATCTCCTATTTAGCTTGATTAATACCAACTCACAATGTTGCTGCTGTATTCAGCCCTGTTCATACGTGCATTTATACAAAGGTGTTGTAAAGCGTCATCGCTACAATAATAGCACTACAGCTACAATGTATAGCTATCTCTTCACTACCTATTCTGCTAGACAACTTTACACCTATAATGTACGTGCTTGATGTATGCATCGTTATATCACGTGAAAATTTATGAAAAAAAAATTGGACTCTACAGGAATTATAACACTAACAGTTACCATTCTTATAACTTGTATCATAGAGTTTCATTCTTGTCCTTCTGTTAGAATAAACACCTAAGACATCTTGTTCTTCAAGTCTCCCGTGCCGTCATCAACACTGTCTCCTGTATGATAGGTGCACAATCAATAATTCTTCTGACAGGTAGCTAGCTCATATAGCAGTGTGTTTTCAGCAATGGTACCAAGTGTGACGATGATGGCTCAAACACTAAGTATAGACTAGGAATTAATGTATCCTGCCTTATATTTTGTGTGTGTACAAATGAATCAGGATGAAAATACAGTCTTTATCATAGATTACAAAATTAATATTGCATTAACATATCTAATGAGTTAGCCTTTTAAACCAAGGAATCTTTGTTAGCTTACTACACTAATGTACCAATTAACTTATAATCCATATATGGATTTGGAAAAAAAGTACACAAACTAGACATATTAAAAATTTAAAATAAGAAATAGGGATCGCTGAAAAAAGCCACGAAACAAGAAGGGATCGCTGGGGTGGTAATGTAAACTACAAATCTCTATTTTGACTCTCTATAAATGCTCCATTTGAGTATAAAAAGTCAAAATAGGGATTTGTGGTTTACATTACCACCCCAGCGATCCCTTCTTGTTTCGTGGCTTTTTCAGCGATCCCTATATTTCTTATTTTAAATTTTTAATATGTCTAGTACGTATTTAAATTGTGACAGAATTTTACGGCAAGTGTATATTATATAGTTATACAACGGCCACGAGTGCTCTGCCTGAAATAAACGCACGAGCCTGAGGGCCGTTAGGCCCGAAGGCAAGTGCGTTTATACAGGCAGAGCACGAGTGCACGTTGTATAACTGTTATGTACCACTCACCTAATAGGTGGGGAGAGTCTCACAAGACAGCTGTAACACTTATAAAGGCCAGGTTTCTAACATTGATTGTGGGTAGCTAACCAAGCCGTACGTTGCGATGACGTTCCTCCTGCAGTACTGCTGCCACCTGAGATATTGAAAGCTAGTACGCTATGGGTTATATCGCTAACCTGCATTCGCTGTTCGACTCTCATCATGTAGTGCTCAGCATGCCAGCGTGATCACTCAATCGCCATATAGACTAAGCGCCAGACTAATCACCATAGTGATTCTCTTGAGCAAAAAAAAGTAGCTAAATAGATGTTTTAAGTAAACAAAACCTAACTACTAAACGATGCTAGTCTAATTCTTACTATTCACACTGGCTAAACTCGAATCAGGTGGCATGACAAAACTGGTTACCACAATCGAACGTAAAGGTTAGTATTATTTAGAATATATTTGCTTTATTGAGTCATTGTCGAAGTGGGCTACAGTTTAATCTGGGCTAAGATGGCACCAGACTAGTAAGGTGTATAAGTACGTTTATATATATATGTAGACTAGAATTGTGGTCACCCGTGTTGGATTTTTCGATCGCCATTGGCTGCTTGTAAACATTATACGTATTGGTGACGTTATGGCCCAAAATCGACCTTTACATGTCAGGCTATAAAAGAATTCGAGTGATCTGTAAAGTGTCTTTCCACCTATTAGGTGAGGTGTCGTAGTGGTCTTCGCCACCAGCACTTGTGCTATGCTGCACAAAACCGCAGCCAGTGTAATATCTGTATATTGCACTGCGGTCGGTGCATTATAACTTATAATGCACTCGTTGTGGTCTAAAAAACCGCAACCAGTGCGTTGTAAGTTATAATGCACTCGCTGCGGACTGCAGCAGTGCAATATACAAATTATGGCACTGGCGGTGCCTTTGAACTGCCCACGCAGAGTGGTACATACATATGAAAACCATGGAGTGTTAGTGCCTGACTTGATCTTACCATATAATTCTCACTTTAAAGCTTCTTTTCATCATGTCAATGATATATTGTTGAGTTACATTGTGTGTGATAAACAACAAGTGATGTCACCTTATCAGTTACATCAGTCATTACAAATATGAAGCCATCATGAGAATCCATAGTCCTTTTATAATCATCAGTGATATTACAATAATAATGTATGTACAATGAGTCATTAAATTGGTATAAATAATAATATAGTTTCTTTTGTTCAAATGACAAAATGCGAATGGGTATATGATCAATGGCTTTTGTGTTTCTATCAAGAACAAAAGGTTTATTCATCTCTAGATCTGTAATTTGTCACCATGCTTGCTATGCATATATGGTTAAAGTGATTGGAGTAAAGATAGACATCTTTGGTGTACTCATCCCTGTATGCATGTCTGTGTAACAGTCAGAATAATACCTTCTAAGAGTGAGTAATACGTTCTTTGCTTTGTATTTTATCGACTATTTTGAAGCCATGCATTTTGAGTAATGTGTCATTCTGGGGTGGTTATTCTTTCTTTAGATGCAATGCCTATGTAAAAGATTGGTCATGCATTGGTCTACATAGTGTTTTTGCATTATATTAGAATATTACTGAACTATCTTTCAGTTTAATTCTAATTGTAAATTCCGATAAGAATATAGTGAAGTGTTATACTACCTGACTAAACCATACATCTCCTATTATGTCAGTCACAGAGTACTACATTGTGTTGCTGTGTAAGGAATGCACTGCATCATTAATAATAAACACATCTGAAGCCCCCACATGTGTATTAGCCACATTGCACCCTTCATTTTTAAAAAGTGCTCTCATAACATCGTCATTGCCAACAAGCTGCGTAATAAAATAAAGCATTGATCATGAGTGATTACTACATAATATGTAATCTATAATTAATTGTTAAGTAATGACTTGTTGATTATGAATTGAAGAGGCCAACTATTTCTATTGTTACAGTTGTATATGTATGTATTCCTTGGAGATAGTGTGTATAGGTGAGATTACATAGTTATAAAACTAGGTAGGGATTCTTAACAACTAATGTACACAATCATAAGATTTAGATATGTACAATAATACATCACTCAGGGGATTTGTAGAATTGATATATGATTGAATATAGCTAAGTTGTGCATTTATGATATCACAAACTACCACTTTACTTCACATACTGACACTTGCGCAACATTTTTGCACATTGTCACATGTTATTCTGCATGGGTAAAGCAAATTAACTTGTTCCACGTGTGGGTACACAAACTCCATGTTTTAGCATCACCACACCATGATGCGTAGTATACTACTGAGTCTACACATCATATAAATAATTATAAAAAATTATTGCCACACAAAATTGATGGTGTGTGCATGGTTGTGTGTCGCACACGCATTGTCACACCAAAGGCTGATGTCTGTTAAAACTATGAATACTTGAAACAGGCATTTATTGTGGCTATGATGTTATCTACTCTGGTGACTAATACGGTGGTGATGAGATTGGCCATAATTTGAGGTAATACAGTAGCCATAGGATGTAGCTAGCTATAATTATACAGTTGCTATGTAGTACTCTAATGTAACAATGCTATGCTGTACAATGCTACAAAATGCATAGTAATAGTGTTCTGTACCAATATGGATTTTGATGGTGATATGGTGGTACTAATTAATTGTACTTGTAATTAAGAGGCACCATCCATTGTATTAAGACTTGCAATACAACAGTTGTGTTTGGAAAGGAAGGAAAAATGGTTCTATAGGTTCTATACTGTCTTGTTTTGTTGACACTTTAGTGTACATAATGGAATGCAGCCTGTCTAATGTGTTAGGTAAGATTGTTGGACAGTTTGTCTCCTGGTTGCCATGCTACCAAGTTTAATGTTTGTGGTGTCAAATTCTAACAATGTACTGGGTGATATTCCCCAATGAATCTTGATGAATATACATAATTATACAGTGGTAGATGGTTTAATTTTTTTTATGTCTGCTGTGATGTGCTGTTTATCAATTCCATTGCAACACACTTGTATGTATTGCACACTAAGCAACCACATGCAGTGCTCGAATTGAGGGTATACGGGGGTATACGAAGTATACCTTGATAACAATTTTTGTAAATTAGTATACCTTGATAGCCTAGCTAAGTGTAAGGTAGCTTACTCCTCAGCAAAGAACATCCATGAAACATTAGTTAGTACATAGTAATACATATTCTTACTTGGTGTAACATGATTCTCGAGCCAATTGATCCCCCAGAGGAAGCTAATCCCACTATCCTCAAAAATTCCTTTAGTGAGGTGTGCATTAATTAGAATTAAACAAGTGATAGTTGATTTTGCAAGTATGAAATCTCCTATAGCCAGATTTATATGTAGAACTATATTATCTACCCCCTCTACTGTAGACCGCATGTGTCTACCAAGGAAGTAATTGGTGATGAATCAGCTGATGATGATGAAAGGTAGCAAATTAAAGCAGTAAAGAAGAGTCATATAATGATGGTAGTGTATGTACAGAGTAAGTACCAATTAACAGTGACACATTTACTTAGTTGGAGCCGGAAATGTGGATGGATAAAAAACTTTCCCACCTTGGCTTTATTTGTCTAAATCATAAATTGGGTTGTAAAGAGGTAATTATTATCTTTAGGTTTAGCTAGATGCTGCAAAGAGTATTCACGTTTCTCATGAATGGCAGTCAAAATTACTATCAATATCATTCCCAAAAAGTAAATTTTTCAAAATTTCCTTATACTGCATTGAAAAATTAGCTATAGTTTCATAAACATTTATTCAAAATCACTACCAAATTCAATCTCAAAAAGTTAATTATTTAAAATTTTATTGATATACTATACTAACCAATTCTGTTATGTAGCTCAGTATATAGCTACTGTTAGCATTCATACTTCTTCCAGTGTTGAACTCAGCAAATTTCAGCCAAGATAGCCACCAAAATATAATCTCAGAATGTTAATTTTTCAAAATTTCTATGGGGAGCAGCCTAGGCTTTTACACTATACGCGAACCAACATAATCTGTGCTGATATTGAAGCACTCATCATCCAGCTACTCTAAGATTGTTATCACCAGTTCACGCGTGCTTCCGTTCATTTTCTACAGCGCGTAGAAGGCAAAGGTGTAGAGAAAATAGGCTCCGGCCTATTATGCTCAAAATTTTACCTATTATGCTTTTGAGCATTGCTAAAAAATTAAGCCTATTATGCTCAAAATTATACTTTCAAAATTAAGATTATGCTCTAGAACTGACTGTTTTATTAGAGTATATCAGCCTTTCCTGACTGCTGTATTAGAGTAAGTGACTGCTGTATTAGAGTATCTCGGTCTTATTTCTGCAAAGTATGAATAACCAAGAGAGAAACAGTTTAATAAGTTATACTACGTGTTTTTAAATATGAAATGCACTAATAATACTATTGGCAGTGAATATTTGCTTTCTTTCAGGCGTGCGTATTGCGCATTTTAATTAAATTTTCAAATATCATCCCTACTATGCTGGCATTATGCTTGATGCTTTTGGTCATCTATTATGCTTTAAATTATGCCGGCATAATCGGCCGGTGCCTAAGAGAAAACTTGAGCAACATTCCTTTGAAAACCACAGCACATACTGTTCAAGTGGCAGAAGCGCTGACTAGCGTGTAAGAGGTTGTGGGTTCGAATCGACGTGTTGGCATATACTTTTTTTCTTTCTACTCAGTACCTTTTTGTGCACACCTTTTTAAAACACGACTTTTAGCTCATCATATCTTGGCATGCAAAGCATATATCGACGTGGGACTTTTGCAAAATTATATGCCCATCATCTGGAAACTCGAGTGTTGTTGTAGCAAATCAATACGTGCTTTTGTTCACTCTTTATAGGACGATGAAGGCACTGGTGTAGGGAAGGATCACTGAAAAGTTGAGTAACATTCCTGTCAAAACCACAAATAAACAACTGTGGCGATTTGTGAACCTCCCTTAACATAACCAACCTGGGTTCAATCCCCGCCTAGGTCATGGCTTTTTTTTCACTTTTGGGACCTATTTGATGTATCTGGCATGCTTCATTTTTACACTGAATGTAGCTAGTGGCTACTATCAAAATGTGACTGACACACTAAGGATTTAGTAGTTAAGTCAGGCATTATACTACTTATCAGAATAAAATTCTGTTGCTTTTACTTGCTTACAATGAGAATTACACTGATACAATATTTTAATAACTTCTTAAAATCACAATACAATGTGAAAATACTATGAAGAACAATGTATGACATCCAGATTAGCGATCTTTTAAATATGTAGCACTGCATCTAAGAAAAGAATGTCCGGTTACCCAAGACTGACATTATAGTCTATAAAATGCAAAGTTTTAAAATAGTTGATGAAACAGAAAGCAAAGAACCATGCTACTACTCAGTCTTATATAAGGTACATATGTTCTAACTGTTACACAGACATGCATGCATACAGAGAAGACTAAAGGTGTCCATTTACTTTGTTTTTAACAAGCATGGTGACAAGCAGCTACAAATGAATGTTTTTGTTCTTAATAGAAACACACTAATTAAGCCATTGATATACTATCCATGGACAACATGATTTGTCATTATCACTAGAAGCATAAAAAATTGAATACCAATTTAATGACTCGTTGTCACTTATGATTATGTTTAACATTAGAAGTACTAGTACTATACAAATTCATATGATAGTTTCTCATGATAGCTTCATACTTGTTATGACTGATCATGATGTAACTGATAAAGTGACATCAATTGTTGTTTATTACACACAATGTAACCCAACAATTATATCATGAAAAGAAGAAGCTTTAAAGTGAGAATTATATGGTAAGATCAAGTCAGGCACTAACACTCCACGGTTTTCATACGTATCACACTTGCCGTAAAATTCAGTCACAATTTGAATATGTAGCTATTTATATGATATATATTACAGCATTGGTCAAAGTAAAAATAGCTGTTAGTGGTGGATCTAGAAATATTCAGAGGGGTTTCAGGTTCAGGGTGTTGGATTATCAAGCAATATCAAACAGACAAAGTGATATTTCATTGGTGCAGCAAACGGTGTCAGATTACAGAGATATTCTGGATTAGATACAGGTGTTGAATTAGAGAGGTTTCACAGTAATAGCTTTAAAATATATAATAAGAACAATGTTTATATAGTATGATATGCACTAATATACTGAGTTACTATTATATACTGTAGGTTGGTTTCAAATATTATTCAGTGATAGATACTAAACATTAGTGATACTAGTATATATTTGCGAGTTCATATATAATCTAAATAGTCTATACAACAGAAATTTCTGCAAATGCAACTAAAATTTAGTGGATCAAGAATTTGCAAAATTTACACAAATTGTACCTCATACATAAACCCGCCATTCAGAATAATGACCTGCATAGGCATGTAACCCATGGCAGTCAATTGATCTATCCCTAATTATCATGCCTATTAACATGTCAAATCATTGTACAGAATAAGTACACTTTATGTACCAACATTAAACAAGGTGTAGGACCAGGTGTCCTACAGACCTTCAGCACTTGTGCTGTTATAAATATACTAATGTCCATTTGGTTCCACCTGGGGTACTTTGAGATAATAAGTCACTCTCTAGAGTTCCTATGGATACATATATATGAAATTTAACATCCTGGCTGCCTGGCAGACTCCTGTAAGAATTTGAGCAATAATCGGATGGCTGCAGGTTTGAGGCTGCAGCTGCCTAGGTCATTCCAGTCGTGGATTTTTTCTCCTGTCTCCAACTTTACAAACACAACAAATTTCAACAGGATGTAGGACCGGGTGTCCTACAGCCCTTCATACTTGTGCTGTAGAGCCTTAATAAAAAAATTAAAAGTATTGAAAAAGTAAACCTTTCTGTACATATTTCAAATTGTGCATGGGTGGGAGACAATAATGGCATATTTTACCACAAAAACTTTGTAACTTTAGAACAGAATAAACTATAGACTTTCTGTAAAAACCAACTTATTCTTTAGGGCAAATACTTCAATTTGACACCAAGTTTGTGGATTTTGGATCGTACAAACATGAAATAGAGAAAAAAAACTGACAGTTTTTGAACATTAAATTACCTGTAAAGGTCACCATAGGTCAAATCTGAGGTGGCTCCCTATCAAAAAATAATCTTTATCTTACACACAAACTTTTTGCCAAGTTTCACGCTTTTATTCAAAAGTGCACAAAAAGGCCTTTTTTAAAGGCTTACACCCTGACTATTTGCATGTCAAGATACTATGAGCTAAAAGTCATGTTTTAAAAAGGTGTGCACAAAAAGGTGCTGAGTAGAAAGGAAAAAATGCCAACAGGTCATGTAAGAGGTCGTGGATTTGAACCCACGACCTCTTACACGCTAGTCAGGGCTTCTACCACTTGAACAGTATGTACTGTGGTTTTCAAAAGAATGTTGCTCAAGCTTTCTTTACACCTTGGCCTTCTACGCGCTGTAGAGAATGAACGGAAGCACGCGTGAACTGGTGATAACAAACTTAGAGTAGCTGGATGATGAGTGCTTCAATATCAGCACAGATTATGTTGATTTACACCTAGTTGGTGAGTAAGCAGCGTGACGGTCAGACGGACAGCATTTTAGCTTTATATAATAATAGATTGTTTGCTCAAAACTTTGGCAAAAGGCCACTTTGCTGTATATAGTGACTTCATGCATACTTAGGTCTACATTTTGTACTTCACATAATGTACATGTGGTTGCTTAGTGTGCAATACATACAAGTGTGTTGCAATGGAATTGATAAACAGCACATCACAGCAGACATAAAAGACAAAATCATCCACTGCTGTATAATTATGTATATTCATCAAATTTCATTGGGGAATATCACCCAGTACATTGTTAGAATTTGACACCACAAACATTAAACTTGGTAGCATGGCAACCAGGAGACAAACTGTCCAACAATCTTATCTAACACATTAGACAGGCTGCATTCCATTATTTACACTAAAGTGTCAACAAAACAAGACAGTATAGAACCTATAGAACCATTTTTCCTTCCTTTCCAAACACAACTGTTGTATTGCAAGTCTAAATACAATGGATGGTGCCTCTTAATTACAAGTACAATTAATTAGTACCACCATATCACCATCAAAATCCATATTGGTACAGAACACTAATACTATGCATTTTGTAGCATTGTACAGCATAGCATTGTTACATTAGAGTACTACATAGCAACTGTATAATTATAGCTAGCTACATCCTATGGCTACTGTATTACCTCAAATTATGGCCAATCTCATTACCACGGTATTAGTCACCAGGGTAGATAAACATCATAACCACAATAAATTCCTGTTTCAAGTATTCATAGTTTTAACAGACATCAGCCTTTGGTGTGACAATGCGTGTGCGACACACAACCATGCACACGCCATCAATTTTGTGTGACAATATATAATTATGTACCATGTGATGTGTAGATTCAGTAGTATACTACGCATCATGGTGTGGTGATGCTAAAACATGGAGTTTGTGTACCCACACGTAGAACAAGTTAATTTGTTTTACCCATGCAGAATAACATGTGACAATGTGCAAAAATGTCACAAGTGTCAGTATGTGAAGTAAAGTGGTAGTTTGTGATATCATAAATGCACAACTTAGCTATATTCAATCATATATCAATTCTACGAATCCCCTGAGTGGTGTATTATTGTACATTTCTAAATCTTATGATTGTGTACATTAGTTGTTAAGAATCCCTACCTAGTTTTATAACTATGTAATCTCACCTATACACACTATCTCCAAGGAATACATACATATACAACTGTAACAATAGAAATAGTTGGCCTCTTCCATTCATAATCAACAAGAACAATTAATTATGGATTACATAATTATGTAGTAATCACTCATGATCAATACTATATTATATTACACAGCTTGTTAGCAATGACAATGTTATGAGAGCATTTTTTTAAAAAATGAAGGGTGCAATGTAGCTAATACACATGTGGGGGCTTCAGATGTGTTTATTATTAATGATGCAGTGCATTCCTTACACAGCAACACAATGTAGTACTCTGTGACTGACATAATAGGAGATGTATGGTTTAGTCAGGTAGTATAACACTTCACTATATTCTTATCGGAATTTACAATTAGAATTAAACTGAAAGATAGTTCAGTAATATTCTAATATAATGCAAAAACACTATGTAGACCAATGTATGACCAATCTTTTACATAGGCATTGCATCTAAAGAAAGAATAATCACCCCAGACTGACACATTACTCAAAATGCATAGCTTCAAAATAGTCGATAAAATGCAAAGCAAAGACCCTATTACTCCGGCACTCTTAGAAGGTATTATTCTGACTGTTACACAGACATGCATACAGGGATGAGTACACCAAAGATGTCTATCTTTACTCCAATCACTTTAACCATATATGCATAGCAAGCATGGTGACAAATTACAGATCTAGAGATGAATAAACCTTTTGTTCTTGAAAGAAATGCAAAAGCTATTGATCATATATCCATGAACATTTTGTCATTTGAACAAAAGAAACTATATTATTATTCATACCAATTTAATGACTCATTGTACATACATTATTATTGTAATATCACTGATGATTATAAAAGCATTATGGATTCTCATGATGGCTTCATATTAATTTTGTAATGACTGATGTAACTAATAAGGTGACATCACTTGTTGTTTATCACACACAATGTAACTCAACAATATATCATTGACATGATGAAAAGAAGCTTTAAAGTGAGAATTATATGGTAAGATCAAGTCAGGCACTAATACTCCATGGTTTTCATATGTATATACACTTGCTGTAAAATTCTGTTACAATTTGAATACGTATAACTACGTATTTGTATATGTAATAGGACGGATGGCTGTGGTATTTGGGATTAATAGTGCGAGCATTGTAAACAGGAAGGAGTAAAATAGTGTGAGGCAAAGCCGAGTACTGTTTCTTTCCTGTTTACAATGTGAGAACTATTAATCCTGAATACCACAGCCATCCGTCCTATTGCAAATTAATCCAACCATAGCAATTGTTACTAGGCAACAGAAATTCAAAAAAATAACCACTGCAAAAGACCAATCACACTTATCAACCGTTGCTATGGTCTCAAAATGACTTTTATCTTAGCAATGGTTACCTAGCAACCGTTGCTAAGCAACTATATTGTTGTTGTTCCTTGGGCATGTATCACTATGGTAACAATAGTTGTTGAGTCGGACATTTACTTCTAATATAAACACACCACACTATTTTAGCCAATCAAAAGATTTTTGTCTAGGGATCTTGACAAACAAGTGTAATACTAATTCTAATGGCTAATTGCTAGACGTATTTCTATATAATACGTCAAGCTTCTATTAAGAGTATTATACAGTAACACATTCAGTCGTTGGATTAATATGATATATATATTATAGCATCCTGGCATGTCATGTCAAAGTAAAAATACCTGTGGCAGTAGTTGTACTAATTGTGTATTTGTACATCCACTATAACTATCAATAACTGTGTCAAAATTTTATTGTTTTCAGCTGTATGTTCTACTCTTTACAAATGAAGTACAGCTGAAAAGTGCCACTACAATCAATCCACTTACTCTCAAATATATGTAAGAGGTGCAATACGTCCATTATAAGTGTGATATCTCAAATATAAATGGTGTGATACAACATTATGGATACTTTATCCCATTATAAGTTCTGCAGAGGTTGCTAGTTATGAAACAGCGTGCAAAGGAAAGAGGGAAATAGTTTAAATTTGTTAAATCTTGACATGCATGCAGCTTGTGTGATTGAAATAGAACATAAAACAAACCATGCAGCACAAGAAGCCATTGATGTTTGGACCTCAGCAAGATTAAACAATGAAGGAATCAATCCTACAGTGTTTGGTAGAATGAATCAGTCAGTTAGTCTGGTACACTAAACCACGATGTGCACAGTGCCCTTCCATATTAAGTTGCTTGCTGTTAATATCCTTGTATATAGGTACAGTATGTATGTATGATGCAACAGCAGTCTAATAATAATAATAATGATGCTTTGCAGAATAATAATTCTGAGGGTCTACCAGTGACCTACACTGATAGCCTAACATACATTAAATAATAATTATACACTAACATCTACATACTTAGTTACAAGTGGTTAAAATTGTTAGATGCAGGATTCTTGGAGCAATGGGAACAGGGACAAAGGTAATGGAAACAACAAGGAGAATTGTCAAAGTTAGCTAAGAAATGATTCCAGAAAAATTCCTTCAATTTCTGTTTTATTACAGCTAGTGATTGTGTATGATCAATTATTGGTAGAGAGTTCCATAGTCTAGTTAGGCGAAAAAATAGGAGTTCATAGCTGCATTGGTATGGGCTGTCTTGTAGTGTAGTTTGATTCCAGAAGATCTAGTAGAACCAGTCATAGGCGGAGGAAGGGGGGGGGGGGGGGGGGAGTTAGGGGGATGAAGCCCCCCCCTCGGTCTGCCGAGGGGGCTAATGATATCACGCGAAATTATCCTTCTTGGAGTGGGACTGAAAGCCGTAACCAAGATCGAGATACTCTAATAGAGCAGTCACTCTAATAAAGCAATGACAGTATTAGAGCAGTGTGTAGTGAGCTATGTAGGGATTTTTATGTAGTTTATCAGTATAAATTCGTAGCTGGTGAGGTGGGCAGCTATTGTCAGCTGGTTGCGACCTTTTTTTTTTGGTCTCACCTTATCAAACCAGAGACAACGTAGTGCTTCAGTTCATTTTTTAACCATAAGTCTGGATCCACCCCTGGTCAGCCCCCCTTATATCAACTACTTCCTCCACCCCTGGAACCAGTATTGAAGCTGACATAGTTCAGGATATTGAATTTCTCTGTAGGAGTTTTAAGTGATTTGATGAAAAAGAGGATGTCAGATATTTATATAAATGGCAACATACCAAGTTTGGTCAATCTAGTCCTGTAGTCTGAAGTGTAATCAGTAGAGTTGTACCGACAATTGGATCAGTAATCGGTAGAAGCCGATAATTAGCTGTTTTACCATAATCGGAAATCGGTTGTAATGGGCTGTAGCCAGCAGATTATTAGTCTATTCAGCTTCAGCAGCTGCAGTTATACCACTAGAGGGCTGGTGTCAAAGGCTCTGGTATGTACTTGGGTAATTTGTTTATGTTTTGTGGTAACCACAAAGATAAACAGTGATGGTTCAGGCCCTAGCCCACTTGTCTGACTAGCAACTTTGATTGAGATAAGTGTACAATTTCAGGCTTTACTAGCTCTACTTTTAATGGAGTGTGCACAAGTATAATTGTAGAGACCTACAATCGGGTATCGGTTAACTATCGGTAAAACAGGGTAAAATATATCGGATATTGGATTTCCCTAAAAAGTGGGAATCGGTACAACTCTAGTAATCAGAGAGTATGAATTTAGTAGCACTCCTTTGTACCTTTTCAATTAATTCTATGTCTTTCAACAAATAAGGTCTCCACAATGTGGAGCAGTATAGCAATTTAGATCTCACTAATGATATGTATAGGGATTTTCTAGCCTGAGGACAATGCGAATCATTGAATACTCTACATAACAGTCCAAGTGACTTGTAGGCATTAGAGGAAATCATTTCATAACGCTTTTTCCATGACAATGAGTTAGTAAAAAATAATCCCTAGGTCTTTGCAACTGGGTGATTCATTGATTATGTAGTCATTTATGATGTACTGAGAGTTAAATTTACGATGGAAGCTCATGAATACAAATTTAGAGAGGTTAAATGACAGATAATTGTTAATAGTCCAATTAAATAAAAGAGTTAAGGTCTTCTTGAAGCTGCTGTATGTCCAGTATGGAAATGATATGCCGAAAGCACTTTGTATCATCTGCAAATTCAAGTAGTTGAGATATGATGGTAGATCATTTATAAAGATCAGGAAAGCAAAGGACCCAGAATGCTTCCCTGGGGAACACCAGAGATCACAGGTAGGCAATCTGACAGGTGGTTCCAACAGAGACACACTGGGATCTGTTACTTAGGTAGCTGTTAAACCAATTCCATAGAATTCCTGTGAATCCTACAGTATGTTCTATAATTTAACCAATAATTCATTGCATGGCACACTATCAAAGGCTTCCTGAAGTCAATGTAGATGGTGTCTATTTCTTCCCTCGAAGTGATTAGCTGATGAAAGTACAGTAGATGAGAAGTTGTTGAGTTGAAGTGTTACTTTGAAAACCAAATTGATGCGGAGTGATGGAAGGAGCTATTGTACCTATCACTTTGTCATAAACTAATCGTTCTAGCACTTTAGAGATGACACAAAGGAGTGAAATTGGTTGGTAGTTGGCAACAGAAGTTTTGTCTCCAGATTAGAACACAGGAATTATTGTGTGTTTTCAATTCAGTGGGTAAGTTTCCGCTATGTAAGCTAGCTTTGAAAAGGTGATGGATGGGTAAAGCAAGGGTAAAAGCACAGTTCTTAAGATGACAGGTGCAATGTTGTCAATTTCTCTAGCCTTGTTTGGATTGAGGTTATTGAGAGCATCTATCACTTCTTGCTCTGTGAAGTAAATCGAGTCCAGATGATTTACAGGAACAGTTAAATGAGTTGTATCAGGTAGACAGTAGTCACTTGAGGTAAAAACGGAATAAAAGCACTAATTAAAAAGTTCAGTTTTACCAAGGTCAGCATCAGCTGTAGTAGCCAGGGGCGGATCCAGAGTTTGGAAAGAAGGGGGGCACCTTGCTGAAAAACAGTTGAAGACCAAAAAAAAAAAAAAAGGTCACAACAATAATAGCTAGTGATCCTTTACCAAATATATCACGTCTGTTATGTAAAATAAAATCCTATTTATAGCTTCATAGGTAAGCTACACTGCCTCATGAACATTGTGACTGCTTTATTAGAGTAACTGACTGCTCTATTAGAGTATCTCGATCTTGTATGCAATTTCTTGAAGGGGGGGGGGGGGGGGGGGGGGGGCATTTGCCCCAAATGCCCCATCCTGGATCCGCCATTGGTAGCGTTATGGTGAAGTCGAGGGGGAAGGATGTGTGACTTGGTGAACTCTCTAATAAATTAAAATTTTTTGGATCATTACTGGTAGAAAAGTTGTATATAAGATTCTGTTCATATCTAGATTTGGCTGCAATGCTGGCAGATTGGAAGGATTGTTGAGCTTTTGATAATCATTGAAAGTTATTAGCTGTTGGATTTTAGTATATTTGTACTGAATTGTACAAAAACACTTGAGAGAGTGATGTAACTGAGGAGTAAACCAGGATGGAAATTAACGGGTACGTATCCTTGTCTTAGGGATAAATAGATCCATACCAGACATGATATAACTCCTCAGGATGTGCCATATTTCTTCAACATCAGATGAATTGTAAAGTAGATTAAGGTCACAGTTAAGTAAGTAAATCCATGATAGTCACCTCTGTTAAAATTAAATACTTTCTTGATGGTTGAGGATGGCACAGGAAGTTTAAAACTAGCCGTGAATGTTATTAAGCCTGTGTTCCACTATGAAACTTACACTAGTTTATAAATTAAGAAAATTTTTTAACTTGTTTTTATGAAATTCACATAAAAGTATTTAATGGTCTGTATTATTATGTTTGTTATGAAGTCTCTCTGTATATGTTGCTGGTACACAAACAGAGTTGGGGTCGTTACTCTAAAAATGTAACTAGTTACACATATGTACATTACACTATGTAGTGCGCATATTACTTACTGAAAAAGTTAACGTGTTACACATTACTCACTACTCTGAGGGCTGTAACTAGTAATAATATTACATATTACATTTGGGCATAATAGGTAAAATTTTTGAGCAGTGCAGCATATATAGCATAGCTAAAATTTTGAACATAATAGGCAGGTCCCTACTAGTTTGTAACTTTATTTTCATTGTCAAACTAGCTAGCTAAAGTTACATATTACTTACTGAAAAAGTTAACGAGTTACACATTACCCACTACTCTGAGGGCTGTAACTAGCTAGTAATAATATTACATATTACATTTGGGCATAATAGGTAAAATTTTTGAGCAGTGCAGCATAGCATAGCTAAAAATTTGAACATAATAATAGGCAGGTCCCTACTAGTTTGTAACTTTATTTTCATTGTCAAACTAGCTAGCTATACTGAGCTATAGCATCATGGTCTTTCAAAGTGCTTCAGCTATACTCTTAAAGCATTTTACCGGCCACTACTCTTTTAAATGTTTTACGCTCTTAAAACGTTTTATACCCTTAAATCGGTTTATGCTCTCTAAAGCGCTTTATGCTCTTAAAGCATTTAATACCCTTAAATCGGTTTATGCTCTCTAAAGCGCTTTGTGCTCTTAAAACTCTTAAAGCACCTTATCCGAAATCTTAAAGCGTTTTATCATCTTATAAAGCGCTTTATTATCTTAAAGTGTTTTATCATTTATATTCTTAAAACGCTTTATCACCTTAAGCATGTTAAAGTGGTTTAAGGTTGACCGCACTTCAAATAAATTTTAAGAAAACTCAAAAGTGCTGCATTAACGAGTACAAAATGCAAGAACATAAAAGCGCGAAATTTTGAATTAATGGGTAGCCTTATAGCGCTTTAAGCTTAAAGCGTTTTGAGGTACTGACGGGCACTTGATCTATTTCTCCCCCAGACTCTGATGCTGACACTCTTGCAAGCGCCTATTCTGGCATAAATGTTCCAGATAAGAGGCGCTTATTCCTGTGGGTATGACATCAGCACAGCAGTTATATTACTAAAGGAAAAGTATAACATGTCATGAGGTAAGAAAAAAATTTATTTGTACCCACTCCAACATTTGCATTCAGCTCCATGCAATCTGTTTCTTATTTTCCACCCTAAGAATGTTGTCACCTGATGAAGCAATAGAAGCAGAAATGCATTGTGACTGCTATAAAGTTCTTAGTTACCTGACTATTGACAATACCATTGTCAGAGTCTACAGGCATTCTAACTGTCTTTACAGATCTAGAGTTCCTCTTTTGTCTTCAATTTACTCTCTGTACCAATATAATATAATATAATATAATATAATATAAACAAGTTTATTTGCATATAAACTAACTTTTGATAGTTTATTTCCATAAGTAGAAACTATGAGGACTTGTATGCCTTCAGTCTCCTGGATGAGTTCACCGATGTGATCACAGAGACACCATCTAAACTGAAATCTTGACAGTCATTCTCCAAGGATACTGAATATACCTTGGGTCTGTAACCATTTAATCAGGTAGAGTCAATGCCGCTGAACCATATTATTCAAATAAAATCAACATATGCATAGCTACTCTAAAATAACAATCATACATTTCAACAGAGCAGTCGTCATGCATACGTGTGTCAAACAGTAGCTAACCATACATGAAAATACACACCTAAATAAGTAAAGCAACTACTCCCTGTATTTCAGAACTTGAAACCAGGTGAGCAAAATTTCTAGAACTAACCCTGGACACACACAAAAGCAAACAAAAAGCAAAGCCTTCAGCTGTAATGCTAGTATGGTCATGCCTACCCAGTGAACAAGCACAGGAGTCAGTGCAGGCAAATCCTAGGACTAGTAACCCCGCAGGAGGCTGTACCATATCCCACAGGTGAAGGTGTAGGCACCCGAAGTCTCACCTACACACACACACATACACACTGTACAATATTATCTAGCATATTCCGATTTAATATCATTTAAAATGGTTACCCATATCACTGTGTGAACAGTCTCCTCCACCTGATACTACCGTGCACACATACCCTAGTCACAGCTATCATTGAAATCTATATTAATGTAGTTAAGGTAGGCCATTGACAAAGTTTATCAGTGAGTTATATTCAGCATTAGGTGACAGTACAACCATGCACTTGCTTAGTTGTGAGAACGTTAATTGAGCATGTACAGTGTATCTTAGGATTAATCTAAAATTTCAATACCACTATATATGAACCCATAAACAATAACTATGTCTGTATACATCTGCTGATTTGCATGACTTGCTTTTGAGGTATACTGGTCCATAGTTCCATTACATGAAAAACAATCTGGTTAATCAAGTGTTTTGAATATAGGTAATTAGCCGGACTAAATTTGGATATCAAACTGGTCTAGCCGGACTGATTTTGTTTGACTAAATGGCTGGACCATTATTAGCATCTAAATGGGTCTACCTATAGGCATATGTAAATAATTATTATAGCCAACTCCAGCTAGCTCCTGTTTGTATAATAAAAGCCGTAGAGCAGAATAGCAAGTTATATTAATGTAGCAAGTTATATTAATGTAGCAAATAGCCAACATGCAGTTTTAAAAGATTGCATACAGTTACCCTCTACTGTAACTAGACAGAAACCGGTGTATCATTAACACTCACCTGCAGTACTTCAGTGGCTACCAAGGGCTGAATGGCTAGTTGCACCATTGCTAAGATGTACTTATATTACAAAAGTGCATGACTGCTCCAAACATAAGGCCACTCTAAATAAAGACTCTGTTTCCCGTCCTCCACTGGGCATACATTTATGCAAGCGAGCAGTCCATTTCCATTATAAAATTGGTAGCTTTTCCTGAGCATAGCCAGCATAAAATTAAGTTGCAGGTAGAACAAAATGTAAATTTGTAGAGATTCAATGCACACTGACACGTGAGCTGACACATTATAAAATTGAAACTGTTCAGTATGTAAGAAAAAACGGAAGAATTATAATATTATTAGTGACACGGATGCAGGCAGTGGACTGGAACAGAGAATTTATTTGGAGTGACCAAAGCAATGCAGTTTCATTGTAGATGCATGCATGAAGTTAGTCAACACGGACCAAATTTAAATTCGATTGACTAAGATTCAGCCAAACTTTCATTGGATGCCAAAGCTGGTTGACTGAAAATGGCCCAGCTGGGTCTGGATATGAGACTGATGGTATTCATTATCAACTCTAACAGTTACACAACATATAAAGGAGCTTGGAACAAGGCTTAGAACCGAACCAGAGTTTATTTAACCCACACTTGTCACGGGAGTTATAATTGTAATCTATGGTTTCCTGAAACCGTTGCTTATCAAATACTAAGAACTCACTCTGTGCTTCAGTTTACTCGACTCGTCATGATCCTTCAACCTCTTTCCCTCGAGAGTTTCTAACAAGCTCCCAAACCCATCTCGCATCCAATGCTTTTGTATGTGCCTATTCATAAACGCTCCATATAAGAGGCGCTTATCTTCCCATATAATCTCTGAGCTATGGCGTCATGGTATGCTCACAAGGTATGTTATTTCATACCAATATGTTAGTGTGATATGCTAACATTTTTAGTATGTAATGCATGCAGATCTGTTTCATACCTTCTAGTGTAGCAACTCAGTATGTAATGCATACAATTTTGGTATGAAATGCACTCAGGCTTTTTAACAGTGTAGTTTCTCATCCCTGTTTGCATTGCTACCAGCTACACAATTGAAATTTTGCACCATTGACAGCTGACTATAGCTACTAGAGCAGACTCAGAACCTTGCTAATTGCATTCTGTATCATGTGAGCTATCTAAATCATCTATCTAGTTAATAAAAATATAAACCTGTCCACCCTTATTGCAAGTTTGGCTATTGGTGAATGAGACATTGAACTTTAGCTTATTAGCTACGTATATGTGTGTGCAAATAAAAATCATATGACTGAGTTTAATTATATGTACTGCATAAATGTGTTGTTGAGTGCTGGATGAGTTGAAATGACTGAAAATGATGTGGAGAAACTGAGAACGCTCACAAAGGTTATAGCGAGCAGCTAACGGTGATTATTATTAAATTATGATGTCACGTGTAGGTACAAAGCCGGGGTTCAGGATATTGCTAACTCTATAAAAGGGCTGCAGCACTATCTGGTTCTAGCGAGCTAGCAAATATGATTGCAAAAGCGACTGTAGTCCTTCTGCTGTGCTGCCTGAGGAGCAGTTTGTGTGTTCCATTGTCCGAATTCTACCCCTATGGTGAAAATATTGAAGAACCAAACCAGCGACTAGCCAACGGTGACGGCTCGTTTCAATGCGTTTTTCCAGATCAGGTGTATCGTTTCTGCAACACTCCATTCTACGAATTATGCGTAAGTCAGCTATAAATCTTTATAGCTAATGCGGCCGTGCATACGCCAGTGATGTGAAAACATGCATTTGATTTAGCTATAGCAGGCTAATGTAGCCAGCTATATGTGCTGTATGCAAGCTTGCACTCAATCTACCGTATAGCGGGAAATTTTCGAAAGGTTAAATTTTCGAAAAAAGAGTTCTTGATTGGAATTCGAAAAAATATTTTCGAAACAATGCCTCTTTACCGCGCCGCACCGTAGATTAATTCACGGAGGGAGTGGTTGCGTTGATCACGTACATAACTAGAATTTGCTGCCGTGATTGTCTAGATAAACGCCCAATCTGGCTTTGATAGAATCTCATCTAGCTACCCTAGGGTCTTCCTTCGTAGGTTGAACCATGTTATTTGGCGGACTTTGCCTTAATTCAGTGGTATGCGGATCGAGCATAGCTATAAAGTACATGGCGTTTTTTCAGCCCGTCTAGATATTTGCTGCCTTTCCTAGTAATTTCTGGCTCTTATAGTTGTAGGCTTCAAGACTCGTGGTGTCATTCGTACTCGCTCGTATGCGTGGTATAGGTATGTATACTTGTGTGTGGCCCAGTGCCTAGCTATAATACATTAGGCCTATAACTAACTGATATTAGCAGAAACTATGCATGTGTGCACTCGCAAACTTCATTTAAAGCTAACTATACTTTCTTTGATTGTCACTTCAAAGCCGGGATGTACTAGCTATTGCTTGCTATATTTTCGAAAAAAAATTTTCGAAAACACATTGTTATTTTCTAATTTTTCGAAAATTTAACCTTTCGAAAATTTCCCGCTATACGGTATATAGCTACCTGGATACTTAGCGTTTACTAACTAGCTAGTTTACTTAGCTATACAGTTCGGTAATTTTGTATCATCAGTCAAGTTCATTGTTTATCCATATTGTATGTGTATTTTGCAGGTCCTAAAACGGAGACTGATAGCTCCCATGCAGCGTGTTTTGTTTGAGCTAGCTATACCTGATTTAGTCTATTGGCGTATACGAGCAACTAAAAGCAATAGCTATGCATGCTCGCTGGAAATATTAAGCTAACCTGTTGGTAGCTGTAGCTACATTATGATGTGCAAATGAGCAGTTTGATAGTTTACCTATACATTACTCTGGTGGCAGTATAGATACATCCTGAGCGCCGTAGCTATGTTCATAGCTTCAGAGTCCTATCATTGTCCTTTAACTGCACCACAGAGTGGATAGCTACCTCTTTATCATGTGTTTGTGACTGCTGAGACTAAAGGCATTAGATATTACATAGCTACTGCAGCTAGACTGATATATAGACCTTTCGGGCTATCATTTTTTCTCTGGCTTGATTATCCACAGTTTGCATTTTGGCAACACAACTCTGAGCCGGCTTACTCACAGACCTGGGGTTCTTCTACTCTGATAGCTACAATAGCTAACACGTTTAGGTCTATATGAACTACGCCAAACTCTAGCTATAACAGGAGCGAGCATCAGGAGAAGCTTCATGCAGAATGTAGTGGCGTGGATTCCTTTTGTTATTCCTGTTACAGTTTATGCATGGACTATGGAGCATATAGCTACCTATAGTAGGCATTCCAGTATCCGATATTTTTTAATAAAAAAATTCTCCATATATTCCCCAATAGAACCCTGGCACAAAAATAACAACTCGTGTTTAACTTGGGATTGCTCCATCGTCCGAGCTCCGATGAGGATGAAAATCGCTGTGGGGTTTTTCCACACGCTGATCATCATGAAAATCTTAGTTTTACCGTGCGCGTTACATATAAGTAAGTTTTGTGTTGTTTTGTAATCTTTTTAAGCCTTGTAATGTAGCTATGTAGAATACTTTAAAACTTAAAAAACGTAGTGTCGGGTGGAAGGTAGTCACTGGCGCTTACTTTAGGCCACTCCAAATAAATTCTCTGTTTCCCGTCCTGGACTCGAGCATATTTGCATGCGGGCGGACGGTCCATTTCCATTATTTCATTATAAGATTGGCAGCTTTTCAAGCCATTATTTGCCTGGCACAACCATAAAAAGCTGCATAAAAGCATGCTTAACCTTTTCAAATTGCAAAAAATAGTGCAAACGTGAAGTTTGTGCCAACTCGATAGCACTGCTGACACACTGTTTCAAGATGGCTTTTACTGAGTCTCTCAGTATGCAAGAATAACCGGAAAATAATGGAAGAATACGGAATAATGGAATATTTAGAGCTGACAGTAACTAGATACGGGCGGTGGACGGGAAACAGAGAATTTATTTGGAGTGGCCTTAAAGTGCGTAGTTACTTTGCTCGGGTTAGCGATTTTCAGCTCCAGAGCAATTTTCTGATGGCTGTGTCATCAGCTCAAAAATGTAAACCACTTGAAAGTCAGCATAACCATAGATATTATATACTATACTATCTATGGCATAACAATGCCATAATTGAAACCACAACTCCACCTTAGGTATTGTTACATCATTGAGACACCTCCACTTTAGTTGTTTACCTTTATAAGTTGTTAACTTGATGTTTTTGCTTACTTGACATAGCCTCTTGCCTATGGGTATGCACCATTGTATTGAGAAGTGTGTAGTAGGTGAAACATATTTGCTCACCACAAAGCATATGTATAGTACAAAGATCGCTGAGATCTGATACAATCTGAAGTTACTCTCATTACATGTACAAAATTGCAGCTAGAAGCAACTGCAGTTTCAAGATAGTCCAGATTGCTAGATGGCTTCCTGATTTGATTGTGCCATTTTTCCCTTTAAAATGTATGGGAAGCCCCGGAGAAAAAATGTACCTTTTTTCAGTTTTTAAGCACTGTGCATGCCAAAGTAGCTAATTCTAGCCCAACAAACTATATATTTCTGAGATCGGCAATCTATACTCTATCTATTGAGCATATAAAAAGCCCATTTTTCCAAAATTTAAAAATCGGGCTGGAATGCCCACCTATAGCTAGTCAGTATTCATTCACTATTCCAGGGTGACACTTGAATTGGTCACACTCGTTTATTCAACTTGGCAATTAATGTTTTTTTTTTTACTGGAAGACAATATTAATAGAACACATTTTAACAACACATATCACATAATGCTTCCTGTAGGTATATGTGTTATGCTTAGAGCAAAAGGATTTGCTAATGACTTGATGGTCACCACTGAAGATGTCAAGTTACATCAGCAGGTTTTTGTCATAACTTGTCTTATAGGCAGTAGACACATAATATTCTCGAGTTCCAGTCTCAGAAATGTATCTCTCTTAGACACACTTGCTCAAGTGGATAATGCTTGTCACATATCAAAGAGAACTACAAGTTCACAGTTTGAGCAGGCTGCTTTTATTGCCATTTCCTGCTCATACAGAATTTTTAATTCTAGAGCTTCCTCGGACTGGGATCTATTGGATCACCATATAAGCTAAACTTTATTATTGTATGTTATAATTATTTTTGTATTGTAATTTACCTTTCCAGGGCTCCTGTACTGTGGCTATTAGTGCATGGTACCCCTGTTGTGTCTAGGCCTCTGGACATAATATTGTATATTGTCCAACATTTGTCATCATAGACTTGCTGCTCCATGTATCTTTGGTAAACCAAGACTGTTGTATTAGAATATTTTGATCTCAGGCTTATAGTCTTAGCAGCAACTACTACAACCGTTCTTTCTATGCTTTGTAAATCTATATTATCTTCGCTGGAAAACCCTGTAGCTACCACACAACCACATGTAGCTGGAAAGCATTCTTTATGTACTACACAATTTACTGAACAGACATGAAATTGACATTACCAAAGCCAAAATGTTATTCAGGCAGAGAGCATAAAATGTTTTCCACGAAAAAGCATGGAGTTTTGTAACCTTAATTGATAGCTAAACTTAGTAACCCCTATGAACTGAATGTTTGAAAATCCTGTGTACAGGTCTGAAACAAATGGGGACAGGAGTGGTGACTGAGAGTAATTGCGCATGCATGTGTATCTGAGAACAACAAAATACAATCCTATTCAAGCACTAAAGATTGAAATTGTAGCTAACTGCTTGTCACAAAGTATTGGCCGTAAGTAGCTGTATTTCTTGCTATTTTTAGAACATGTTATCTAGCAGTCTAGCATCAAAACTGAATTTCAAGATGAAGGTTTAACTTTGCCTCATTTACAATAGCTGTTTACTAAACCTCTAGATGATTGTATAACCTGTTGCAACAGATGGGCACTAACCCTGCACTAATAATTAGTACTGAAACGAATACCATTCAAATGGTTCTGAACAAAATGACCGAATATATATTTGATTATTCTTTAAGCACGCATTTCTGTTGAATAAGTACTAAAGTCTTTGTTTGGAAGCATGGTAAAGCTTGAGAGCTATTTCTATCTCTTCCAAATAGAAATTTTGCAGCATAAATATATATATATGTACCACTTTGTTCACGATCTTAAGTTTAAAGGTTGGCTTTGTATAAGTATAATATGGTTGTGTATACAATTCTGTACACAGTTTTGTATGCTTGATGGTGTAAATGCACATGTACTGTATTATGCAAAGGCCTGTTTTGAAACAGTATCTATTATGTGTCCAATTTTAAAACCATGTACAGGTCACAACAGATGGTGGAACAAGTTTCGGGGCAGACCCAATACCATACACTACACAAGTATTCCCTTTAGGAGGAGATAATTATTTAGCTGCTGCCTACTGGGTGAATATAGATTCATCAGTCAATGGAAATGTGTGGTTTCGTCAGTCTACTGCTCCTGATTTACTGACCAGAGCGAGCAATGATGTACAGAAAGCTTTTCCCTTGCTTCCAAGGTTCACTCCTACTCACTTATTCATTGCTACTTGGGATGGTGTTGGTGCCAATAGTGGAATAGCTACGGAGGTGAGTACAATTGTGGTGTTACAAAGAATGTAATAGTCTTTATTATATATGACATTGGATACAGTCTAGGGTAACCATAAGTTCAGTGTATTTTTCTTTGTTTTCTAATGCTCCATGTATACTGTGCTAGCTGAATAATTGTTCTGCAGTGATTACATAAAATGCAAGTTAGTATTCAACAGTAATTATGAGGCTTAACAACAGTGGTATACAGTCTGAGAGTAGTTGCTTGATAAAAGTATTTCATAAAGCTACAAATCTACTGTGGAACCCATATGTGTATTACTGATAAAGTACTTTTACTGTAATTCCACTCAAAAACTTTGACTAAATGATTTGAATTTTTTATTCTTGGTTTGCTATATTCCCAGAATCTCAATCTTTTGTAGTACCATTAAGGTGTAAGTCAGACAACCACCTTCTCTGATGCATAATATTTTTTAGATAGCTACAGTATTACGGGTAGTAAGTTGTATTGATCCTCAGAAACTTTGGCTATAAGCTACATATAATAACTGTGTGAGCAATTCAAGTTTACACTTGCATATATGAAATTAATGAAAAAAGCAAGCTTTCTTTGAAGTACATAGAATGAAGCTCTGTATGTCTACTTTAAGTCAAATGAATGTTGCGACTGTTTTATGACATTATTTGGCTGTTCTGTTTAAGTATCTTACAAACTCCTCTGGTAGGCACCAGTACTTGAATATTGTCCAGGCCTACTACTTATGTCCCTACATGTGCCACTACTTCAAACTGTTCTTGTAAATGTATTTTAGAAAAGAAGACGTATGCACAATTTGTCTCATTGTCACTGCAGTGAACTACATATAACTACCAATAATATTTGCTATTATGTGTAGAATTATTTTTTTGGTTGAATGACATACACCATCATACATATGTGAATGTCTCTGGGAAAACTGGTCTTATTTAAAAGTATTCTTTTCTGTGGTTTTAGTTATCTGGCATTAAACTTTATTTCCCTGCAAGTCAAGGCTACCTCTCCTCCATTACTATTTTCCCTAATCGCAGCCATTGATTTTTAAGTATTTAGTGTGTTGTAGCTCACCAATGGTTGAAGCTGCATATGCCAAAAATTTACACACACTTTACACTAATTTCTTACCTTCCAGATCATCCACTGTATAAATACGTTTGTTACAGGAAGACAGTAAATTTGTGTATGTATTTCGCCTCGCACTACGGCATCCTTTCCTAAATATGTATATCTTTTAGTATATATTTCGAATACCATGATATCTGTAGTATATTATGTTAATACAACATCTCGTCTCCCGCTTGGAAGCAGTAACAGCAATTTCTACTGTTTTTATACCATTATTAGTACTGGTAAGTAATTCCTTGTGATTAGCACGCTCAAGGAGTATGCACATGTGTTGCAGCCTGCAATCTTCTTGAAAATTGGTCCAACATTCCATAGCAGCTGTTGCTAGGCAACAAAATTTAAACCTGACGTAGTTACATGCTTTTGGTGGTTGCTTAGCAACCGTTGTTATGGTGTCAAAATCATTTTTAGAATTAATAGTGGTTGTCTATCAATGGTTGCTAGGCAACTATGTTGTTGCTAGGTAACAGGTATTGGTTACTATGGTACCACTAGTTGTCAAGTCGGACATGCCTAACTGGTAAAACAACTAAACACTATCAAAAAATTTTTAGCCAATCATGCATATATCAAATGTACAAGTGATACACAAATTCTATTGGCTAGTTTGCTGTAGTATATCAAAAATATACCACAAGCTGCTATTGGAGTTTTTGTACAGGACACGATATTGATGTTGTATTAATATATATATACTATATGCTATTAGACGAACACGTTTCAAAGTATACTGGCCACAAATGGAGATGAAAGCTATGCTGTATACTTGTTTGCCGATGGAATGATGCAGTGGGCAGATAGTAATGGCACACCTGCACGAGTTGGAATGACTTGTGCTGACATGAAACTAACTCATCCAGCATCAGGATCACAAGACATTGTCAATGTTGATGAAGATAGTAATGCTGGAGAAGATGGAAAATATGTTTATTGTCTTACAGACCTTTCAGAGCCAATACGTGAGTACATTACTTTGCTGTCATAACTGTATGTGACGGTCTCTTCAATCGACCACATAGTTTGCACCAACTTTTTTATATTTCAGTGAAACTATACAAAAAGTTAACTACATACAGTATGCACACTCCTGCACTATGCTCACCAGTGTAGACTATTTGTGATGAAAGCTTTGCAGTGGAGCTTAAACATAGCTACGTATATACAGTAATAAGTGCACTGTAAAATTATTGATAATTTTTGCAGTTTGCTTTGAAACCACGGAAAATGCAATTTTTTTCCCATTCACAGTACTCCCTTTTTAAAAATTTCATTCTAGATGATTTTAAGACCCATAGCACTTTCACAACCTCATACAATTCAGCTGAGATAAGGAGACTACATCGGTAAGCCTTAACCACAAAACTCTTCCCAGCAAAACGTTTCCCATTTATGGTAGATGACAAGTTACTGAATTTTTGAAAAAAGTACCAGGTTTTAGTCATTTGATTGGTAATGTGTCATGTGGAAGGTAGAGCTTTAACTCTACACCTTACATGATCTTCTTCCATTTTGTAATGTATACCCACCCCGCTACCCCCTTCCACAATAAGGTGTTGCTTTGCCTACACTTTTAAGCTTTATATAATATATCTCTGTATTCATTTAGAGTGCTCTAGTGGTGGTGTGTTGTATGACATTGGAGAACAATTTCAACCAAACTGTAATTCAAGATGTACTTGTAATTTTGAAGGAAATTTTGATTGTGAAACAGTTCCCTGTCCAATTGATGGACCCAAATGTACAGCAAGTGGAGATCCACATTACACTACTTGGGATGGTCGTAAATATAACTATATGGGGGATTGTGAATATTATGTAGCCACTCTATGTGATAGCGATGATTTTCTGGTATCTACTGTAAATGACCGTACATGTGGAAGTAATCCTGGGGTAACTTGTGTTGATCAAGTGAGGGTAGTAATTCCTAGTGGTAACCCCAGTGAAGTATTGCTAGCACGCACATCTACTGATTTTCAACCATCCATAACAATTAATGGAGTATTGCAGCCGAATATAGGTGATATGGTTGTACTATTTACACCAGAGCTTGAGGTTGTACGTGCTGGTGGTAAGGCTTATGTGACTATTAAAACATATGGTGTTAGGGTGCACTATGATGGAAGGTACACTTCTACTTTTCAAGTTTCAACATCATTGAGAGGAATGATTTGTGGACAGTGTGGTACCTACAATGGCAATCAAAATGATGACTTCACATTACCAGATGGAAGTATGACTACTTCAGCAGATGTTTTTGGTGACAGTTGGGAGGTTCCTCGTTCATGTGTTAAGAAAAGAGATGCGGATGGTTTTACTGGTTGTGATAATAGTGCTGACACTATAACAGAGGCACAACAGAGATGTAGTGCACTGACAATGGACAGTTTTGCTGCATGTAATGCAGTTGTGGATCCTACAAATTTCATTGCTGATTGTGAATTTGACTACTGTTGCTGTGCTGTTGATATACGTGATGAATGTTATTGTAGTTCTTTGAGTAATTATGCTCTCGCTTGTACTGCAGCTGGAGTACAAGTATCAGGCTGGAGGGATGATTTTGGTTGCCGTAAGTTGTAGAGTTTATCTGTCCGTACATTGGGTATACAGTATGTCATTAACATCTAGAAATAACTCAAACACTTGTGTATATAGGATATCATCAAAGCTAGGGTGAAATGTTGTGAAATCTAAGATGGTAACGATGTAAATGACTCCATTTTAATGTTGACCAAAACTGATGTTAACTTCATTGCAGCAATCTCTAGGCTACCACCTTTAATTTTCACAACTTTTCACCTTGAGGTATATTGAAGGCTCTGCACTTTTATCAGCTAAGCTATTTTAAATGTGCCACTGCTTTTTATGGATACTTGATGAAGAAACCTTTTAGTAAGACGACTGTCCTGTTAGAGGTTCTCAGTAGATCACTTAGTATTTTGTATGTTTTAATGAACTGATCCTGTATGTTTACCCTTTCACTTCAAAAAGGCTTTCATGGATGTCTCAAGCTTCCAGATAACTATATTAACTATATATATCACAGAAGTGTCACAGCCACGAAGCATTTGGGGAAAATATCCCTCATCCATTTTAAAATTACAGCTCTTAAAGTGCTACTCACATAGTGTGCTATATATAATACAGTCCATATATAGAGAAGCTGTGTTCATGCTAGCTTCACTGCTTTAGTATGGCAGGTTTAGAGGGAGTGTAGATGAATTCTCTTTACAGTCCTCTCAGGTAAAGTACAGTAAGAGTTATAGAGATATTCTAACAGAGCAGTCAATAGCTCTAATAGTACAGTCAGAGCAATTTTGGGCCATTATTGCATTGCCACTTGTACATAAACTTAATTACGAAGATATCATTCAACTACCATACTACTAACACTACGTATGGCTAGGGAACATTACCTGCTTGATATTTACCTGCTTGATGTTTACCTGCATCTTAGCCTATGCTATATTTGTGCCTCTCTCTTTGACAGCTCCTGAGATTCAGCTATGACATCTTACAATAAGTTTTATTTATTACTCTTTGTTTTTTGATTGTTGTATAACACTGATCCTATAGGATAGGTTTCATGCAGCATTTTCTGCAACAAAATGTGATGCATATAAACTTATTGCTGTTACATCTACTGTATGTGTTGCAACTTTGTATATAATGTGCTTAACAGTTTACGTTTGTTTTATGTATTAGCTGCTGATTGTCCAGAGGGTATGGTATACCAGGAGTGTGGTCCAATATGTCCTCAAACATGTGATAACAAAGATGAATCATGTGATGGCGGTTGTGCTGCAGGTTGTTTCTGCCCTTATACACAATATCTACTTGATGGAGTATGTGTGGATGAGGAAGTGTGTACAGGTAATGATGGATCAATTTGCTGTGTACTTTACTACTGTGATTTTGAGCAGTGACCTAAAGATTACCTACATGTTATACTCACTATTCCCAAGATCATGTCACTACCCAGTTTACCAATAATTTTTTTAATTACTGTATTCTACACCACTATTTCCATTGGTGTTCCATTTTAAAGTAGCATTTTTATTAGATGTTTGTTTCATTCCATAACATACTTGCTCTTTGTAGCTTTATGTGTAAGTACTTAAAGTGGTCTGTTGCTCTATGGCTAGATTTTGACTACTCTATTAGAGAGATCTCAAACTGTGTGCAATAGTAGCTAAATTATTCCTTCACTTCTGAAACTTTATAAGTACCAGAAAATCCCAAAACTGCATGTGATGTACGTAGCATAATTGCAACATCCATAAGGAACTTAGCTACTCTACTGTAATAATAGGAAAGTTTATAATTCTAGGGATGAAACGATCGTGAATATTTAGCATTTGAGTACTCTCTAGCATTAACGATTGAGTAAATTAATATTACATGTGGTGTAGTGCTAGCTATAGTATCTTTGTATCTCATTGTTACTTTCATCTTCAATCAATGGCCATGGGTTTGTTCTACACTGGAAGAATTGATTTGTGGTTCAAATTGCCCCATGGCTTCACTCTGTGCTTCATCAACTTCGTTCAGATAAACACATGTGTGCTGATTCAGCTCCATAATTTTGGGACACACCTTCTTGAGTAAGCGTCATGCCCCACAGAAGAGTAGACCGAATCAAGTTGTTCAGTGAAATCAGGTTGAATCACACATAATTTGTTAGTTAATTTTAGAGGCACCAATTTGTACATTGCTTGCACATTCATATAAAATAGAAGCCCTTTCAAAATTTATATAGCAATTGGCTATAAAAGATAGAAACAACAAGTGGAAGGATATTTTGCAATGTAGTAGTAACTATTACACTAAAAGTGAAGCAACTAACTAGGGACATCATCACTTGACAAGCATATTTAATCCCTACCTTTGGCTATATATACTGCTGGTTTATATACTGAAATTTATTGCTAAGTTTTGGCTATATATACTGCTGGTTTATATACTGAAATTTACTGCTAAGTAGGAATTAAATTTGCATTTAAAGTGATGACCTTACTAGTTTCTTCACAACAAGTAAAAGGAAAATTTTAAAGAAATAAAAAGTGTTTTTTTGTCTAAACGTGTACCCCAACAATCTATTACTGAACTAGTGAAGTGGTCATTACACTGCATTTTCAGCTATACTGTATGTATGTTCAGGCCATTACATAGTGTTACAAGCACAAAACACTACGAGAAGGACCTCTGCAATCAACCCAGTCACAATGGAAGACTTAGTCCAGTAGGGAAGGCACCGCATAGTGCTACCATGAATCGACACCTTGCACTGTCAGCAAAGATACGTGGGATGCAAAAGAGGACACAGGTAAGTCCATGAAGTATGTATTGTACGTACTGCGGTATTCCAAAAGGCACGCGTCAGGCTGAAATGTGTCAAACAGTGAAAATATGTAGCCTGTATAGCCTTAGCTGTTATTAAGCTACCACTGCTTGCATCATTCAGGCATGCAGTTAGTCAGTCAGGCAGTCAGTGAGTAAGTAGAAGTGAATATAATTAAGTTTGTAGCAACCTATTGGAAGCGCTTCAAGTCATACTGATGGCATGTTTGGGCTTGGTTTTATACCTGTCAAAGGTACATATTGTGAAGCTGGTTTCTGGTCAATATTTTTTTGTGAGAAGGTGCAAACCTCCATGATCCCTAATACAGGACTACCATAATGTACTAGATTACAAAGTTCCTAATTTTCCTTTCATTTTTATTATTAGTCTGACGTATCGCATCTCACTAGAAGTACAAAGCTACAGAGAGTCAAATCTTGACATCAAATAGTGTTGAATGCAGGAAAATGCTAGACCAGTGATGGCTTGGATCATTTCTTGTAACTTGCAGTCTAGGCATGTACCATACACTGTGACAACTAAAATCCATAGAATACCAAATCACACAAAACTTACTGTATGTATGTATGTACACACTTTCTGTAACAACTTTAAACAGACTGTAGGACCAGGTGTCCTACAGATCTTCAGCACTTGTGCTGTAAAGCCTTAATAAATAAAAAATAAACTTGTAGTGCAAACAGTTTCAACAGAAAAAACAGGTAGAATAATGACATCATGGTAGCCAAAAGGGAAAATCACACCTCATAAAACATTAGCATTGTTAATTAGTAATGTTATCATACATTACTGTAGTAATATTATCATACATTACTGTAGTAATATTAGCATATTGATGGCAACAGTGTTATAATTTTCATTATAGAGTGTGACCTGAATGGTACAAAGGTTCAAGAAGGTACTGAGATACAACCTAACTGCTCTAGCCGTTGTGTATGTACTAAGCGAGAATTTCAGTGTGAAACACAAACTTGTTTGGTTGATGGAACAACTTGTATAGCTGCAGGAGATCCTTACTACCAAACATTTGATTTCAATTACTATGAGTTTCAAGGAGATTGTGAATATGTAGTTTCTACCCCATGTGACAGTGACGAGTTTAGCATTTCTGTTAGATATTCATCTAAAAATGCCTATATCTCATCTGCAGATCAAGTGACAGTTTCTGTTCCAGGAGATGGAGTAACTGCAGTATTGGGAAGGGGTGGTGGTGGAACAATTACAGTCAATGGTGTTCTAGAGTCTGATGTTAGTGTCGGTGTCATTTATCAGTCAGATAAAGTGCAAGTACTGAGAGTTGGTGGACATCCACAAGTTGTACTTCTTGAGCAACAGATTACCATATTTTATGATGGCATAAATCGTGTTGCCATTTCTACCTCTACCATGTGGCAAGACAAACTGTGTGGACTATGTGGTAACTACAATGGTGATCCAACAGATGACTTCATGGATCAAGGTGGTAATCCACTTGCCACAGCAGATGAGTTTGCTAGTAGCTGGACTACAGGGGACACAACCACTTGCAGCAAACTCGAAGAAGCACCAATTTGTGTAGGACACATAAGGGAAGAGGCCACCAAGAGATGTAGTTTTCTGAATGGTGAATTTTTTCAACCATGCCATGCAGCAGTTGATCCCCAATCATTTGAAGATTACTGTGTGCTTGATTTCTGTAACTGTGTTGATGATGACAAAAATGTATGTTTCTGTTCAAGCCTGTCTACGTATGCATCAGCTTGTTCTTATGCTGGAGTGCAACTTGATGACTGGAGATCTTATTATGGATGTTGTAAGTTTAAGTTTTGCTGTAACAGTAGCAGCTAATACAGTACCTGTGAAGGCATTGTAGAATAATACTTATTATGGTTTTGGCACTAAAATGTATGCAAATGTATGAAACACAAAATGGAATTAGCTTGTACTGTATCACATGCATCAATTGTGTGTCTTGATTTTTAGCTGATGGATGTCCAGCTGACATGACATTCCAGCAATGTGGTTCATTGTGTCCTCAGTCATGTGATAGTACTGATGCAACTTGTCATAGTGGATGTGCTGAGGGATGCTTTTGTCCTGATGGACAAATTGTCAACCAAGACAGGGAATGTGGTGACTTTATGCCTTGTCCAGGTGAGTAATTTGTAATTGAAGATGAATTCAACTGTAAATCATGAAATTTTTGCACCAACAAATCTTCACAAAGGGTTTAAAGTGTTTTGTTGGAGCAAAAGTTCACCAACTGCCCATTTTCAGCTGAAAATATTAAATGCAAAATTCAAGTGTTGAAATTGTATTTAAAAAGCTATATGGATAAAATGAACCAAACACTGTCAGTCTCACATTTGCCTGTAAAATATCTAAAGCTGACTAATAAAAATTTTACTGTTAAGCGTTTTCTTGAGACAGAAATAATTTTGTACCTTTAAAAGATTTACATACTGTATACTAGAACATAGTATAATAAATAGAGTTGAAGCAATAAATCTCCTACACTAATAGTAGCTATCAATGGCCATTCATCAGGTTTGTCCATATGTTCAAAAGTCTTCACAATGTGTATACTGTCAAAACATTGCTTTGAAATACTAATCAACCCAACCTAGGTCAGTGTCCAGTACTTACTGATCCTGATAATGGAATGGTGGACTGTTCACTGGGAGATGATGGAGTACCAACTGAAGGAGACACTTGTACTTACCAGTGTGATGATGGTTATGAGTTGTCTGGTGATATGATGAGGGAATGTCAGAGTGATGGAACATGGACTGGTAGTGATCCTACTTGTGATCTAGGTGAGAATTACAGGTAGCTGATCAAATTAATCTACATACGGTACCGTTTAAATGCAATGTCATCTTGCGAGAGTGTGAGCAATTTAAAAACCTCACTGTGGCACCTGTTTCACGCATGAGTATTCATCCCATACAAAACAGGATGAATACTTGTGAGTGAAACAGGTACCAAATTGCAAGTTTTTAAATCTCTACCTCTGGAGAGACAATGTTGAAGTTGAGCGATACTTTAACATGATACTGTATTTGACATTATACTAATGTGTATTATAGTAATTCAAATATGTATGACTATCACCTTAGTATGCTTACTGTATTTCAGTGGTACAATGTCCCACACTCACTGCTCCTGATAATGGAATGATTTCTTGTACTGGTAATGAGGTTGGAGACACTTGTACCATCTCATGTGATGATGGTTATGAATTGGGTGGTAATGAAACTAGGACCTGTCAGGGTGATGGTACTTGGAGTGGAACTGATGCTACTTGTTCAGCAGGTATACAAATAACCCTGGATAAAATATTTATAATTCTTAAGTTCATTATATCCACATACGTCTGTCTCTATGCCATATCAAGATTAACTTTCATTGATTTTCTCCAATATAAAACATCGGTTATACACTAATCTCTCATATTTACTTGTGTATTTCCTAATTATAATCTATTTACTTTGTGATTGTTGGTACTGTATGAATAAAGTTGTGGTTTTATCTTTCACTAGTTCAATGTCCCACACTCACTGCTCCTGATAATGGAATGATTTCTTGTACTGGTAATGAGGTTGGAGACACTTGTACTGTCTCATGTGATGATGGTTATGAATTGGGTGGTAGTGAAACTAGAACCTGTCAGGGTGATGGTACTTGGAGTGGAACTGATGCTACTTGTTCAGCAGGTATACAAATAACCCTGGATAAAATATTTATAATTCTTAAGTTCATTATATCCACATACGTCTGTCTCTATGCCATATCAAGATTAACTTTCATTGATTTTCTCCAATATAAAACATCGGTTATACACTAATCTCTCATATTTACTTGTGTATTTCCTAATTATAATCTATTTACTTTGTGATTGTTGGTACTGTATGAATAAAGTTGTGGTTTTATCTTTCACTAGTTCAATGTCCCACACTCACTGCTCCTGATAATGGAATGATTTCTTGTACTGGTAATGAGGTTGGAGACACTTGTACTGTCTCATGTGATGATGGTTATGAATTGGGTGGTAGTGAAACTAGGACCTGTCAGGGTGATGGCACTTGGAGTGGAACTGATGCTACATGCTCAACAGGTATCATACAGTACAATAGTACAGTATAGTAGGGATAATGGAGGGTTTGGGCTTTTCTGGCCAAAAATATCACCCAATAACCAGCTTCACAATACCATCTTGGCATAATGGCAGTGGTATAACCAAGCCCAAAAGTGCTTTCGGTACAACCGCAATAGATTGTTAATTTTTAAAATTTTTTTATTCAATGGAATTTTCTACTGCCTGCCTGCCCTGCCTGCCTTAAGACTAGCGTAACTAGATAACTGCTACAGCTATGAGCTTGATTTTTTTTCACTGTTCGACATCACTTTGTCTCAAGATGTGCCTTTTGGCATATCACAGTACGTACAATGCACACATCCTCTTTTGTGTCCCATTTATTTTTGCTGACTGCCAAAGGTGTCGATTCGCAGTATCGCAATTGCTTCCCTATGGGAATCGTTTCTATTTTCCCACATAACAGGATTGGTTGCAGAGGTGCTTCTCCTACTGCTCTTCACTTGTAGCGCTGTGTGAAATGGGCTGAACATAACTGCAAACAAAGTGTAATGGGCACTTTAATATTTGAGTCAGTAATTGATAGTTGGGGCACATGAATCATCCATATTTTTTTGTGATGACTGGACTGACTGCAGAGTCGTTTCTCATAACTGTTCTTCATTTGTAGTGCTGTGTAACAGGCTGAACATAGCTGAAAGCAAAGCATAACAGCTACTTCATTTTCAAGTCAGTAATTGATATTTGGGGCGGGTATTCAGTTGAAAACATTACCTCTGGCACCATCCTTTCTTTTGATGTGGTATGCGTGGGTTAACCAGTCATAATAATGTTACAAAAAAGTAACAAACAGGTACGTATAAGATTGAATTAGGGATTAAATGTACACTAGTATATCTGCAGGTGTATAGGCAACCTATTTTGTTTCACTACTTGTTTCTATGATCCTTAATCGAAGTTATAAAATTCTTAATGTTTACTTGTATTTGTAAAAATAACCCTGGATACTATATTTATAAGTTTTTACTTTATTGTATCCATCGTAGATACATGTGCTACAGTACCTCTATCAGTATGCTACAAAAGTCCATCAAGAATCCCATCTGTATGTTTAAATTCATTGATTTTCTCCAATGTCAAATCTAATGGGTTGTATGTAACTGTACTAAATTCTCATACGTAGCTACTCAAGCTGACATTATAATTTCACATTAAAGATTTCAAATACACATTTTTTTTGTTATCCAAATGTACGAAGCAGAAAAGGTGTTGATAAATTTGTCAGATGTTTTATATTTAATTATGGATAAAATGTATACACATTATTTATGCCTGCATGAGGTCTTTCACAGTATCCACTTCCCATATGTATACACTGAAGACAAGTAAATTGATAGAGCAGCGTGACATACCTACTCTATAGAATTACAATTTTTAATCAGCTTTCTTTGTGATTAGTAGACATAGGCGATTCTAAGGGGGGGCCAGGGGGGGCCTTGCCCCCCCCCCCCCCTGTTAAAAAATAACTTTTAAAAAGTCTTGGGGAAAAGTTGCTGTATAGATTGGCATTGTTATTTTTAGCATTTTTCATGTTTTTAGAACAAATTTTAGGCTGTTTTCAAGCCTTTAAATTGCAAAAATCCGGCACCCCCAGACCCCCCTGAAAATTCTACTTCATACTATAGCCAAACAACAATAGTTATGCTGTTCCCTACTTGGCCCCCGCTGTAGGTCAGGTCTAGAATCACCACTGTTAGTAGATACTGTGTGAATAAAGTTGTGTTTTTATCTTTCACTAGTACAATGTCCCACACTCACTGCTCCTGATAATGGAATGATTTCTTGTACTGGTAATGAGGTTGGAGACACTTGTACCATCTCATGTGATGATGGTTATGAATTGGGTGGTAATGAAACTAGGACCTGTCAGGGTGATGGTACTTGGAGTGGAACTGATGCTACTTGTTCAGCAGGTATACAAATAACCCTGGATAAAATATTTATAATTCTTAAGTTCATTATATCCACATACGTCTGTCTCTATGCCATATCAAGATTAACTTTCATTGATTTTCTCCAATATAAAACATCGGTTATACACTAATCTCTCATATTTACTTGTGTATTTCCTAATTATAATCTATTTACTTTGTGATTGTTGGTACTGTATGAATAAAGTTGTGGTTTTATCTTTCACTAGTTCAATGTCCCACACTCACTGCTCCTGATAATGGAATGATTTCTTGTACTGGTAATGAGGTTGGAGACACTTGTACCATCTCATGTGATGATGGCTATGAATTGGGTGGTAGTGAAACTAGAACCTGTCAGGGTGATGGTACTTGGAGTGGAACTGATGCTACTTGTTCAGCAGGTATAAAATGACCCCGGTTATGTCTTAAGTTTATTATATCTGTATAATTACACGTGTTACTTCTATTTCAATTCCACATCAAGATTACCGTGTTTATATTTCAATGTATATACCACTTTTACACTTCAAAGGGAACAGAAGGTGTCCAAGATCAGATGTCATTACAGTTCAGGGAATGCATTAATGAGAAACAGAGCCTCCTAGAATTGATGTATATATGATATACTACCTCTATTTCTCATTAATACAGCACACCCATGCTCAAAGCTCCCATGTCGTTATGCCCCAGTAACACCTTTCCAATGTTGTTATTTTTATTCATGATCAAAATTTACATGGCCAACCTGCAGTTTCCCATGCACTAATACTCATGTGATAAGTATGTACTACTTGAATTTGGCCATGAAAACCACTTAGACAGAAAGCGTTTGTTATCCTTGCTATTCTATGCTATTATAGAACTTTGCATGGGCAAGATCAAAGGAAAAAGTGCACTCTCAGCCAGCCAACAGTGCTTCATCGACCACAAAGAGTGCTTTATTCACTGAATAAAGCACTCTTTGTGGTGCAATGAAGCACTCTTTGTGGGCAATAAAGCACAGTTTCCCATGTGCTCTAGTGCAGGCTAATAGCCTATAGGGCTCACGCCAGGTATGACTAATCGCCCAAGCTGGTGAAGGCTGATAACCTTGCCGCGCTGAGTGATCAAGCACCCCAGGCAATACGAGTTCTACCACTGAATTGCTTTTATAGACATACCTAAGTGCTTCGATGATGGGTGGGAGAAGGTAACATTGCTGTTACGTTTGTTAATGTAAATGGACAAGTCCTGGAGATATCACGGAAATGTTTCATCATGTGACTCACAAAAAATCAACTGTGGATTGCGAGCAAAACCTGCCAAAATACGCGATAAACGTCTACAATGCCAAACTATGGTGAACTACGTATGGGTTACTTGTTAAACTAATTTGTATGCATTCAGGCTGCTAATAGTTCGTGCAATGCGTGTTAATTACAAGTCCTAGTGTATGGTGAAGCTACATGACTAGAAAGTTCCATAAATCATTTAAAGCATAGCCTTGCTCGTGCTATGTGAAAAATAAAGCACTCGGCGCTTAGCTTCAATGCTAATAAAGCACTCTGCTTCGCCTCGTGCTTTATTAGCATCTCGGCCATGCGCCTCGTTCTTTATTTTTCATATAGCACTCGTGGCTATGCTTTAACATATACTTAATGGACTTAACCAATCAATAAACAGCCTAAATTCCAGTCAATGTACTACATCTACTAGTAAAGTACGCATTGGAACAATAGCATATAACCCCTCACATGCTGCTTCTTTGCTAGTCAAGACAACATCAAGAATAGAATCATCAATGACACTGCTTGTTTCTATATCGATGTCATTAAAAATAACTTGTTAACGTGTACTATACCACTAGGATTCACCATGGATTTCAAACCGTGTTATGAAAGACACACTTTGCAAGTACTACTGATTCTCACATTGATAATGATGCCACTTTTGCACCCCACACTTGAAACAGAAATCAACCCTATAGATTTTAAAATATAATTTCAGGCCAGTAATGTATGAGCCACAATTTGTTTTGTAAAAATGCATACATACATTGTTTGATAATTAGACACACAATAGTCATTTAAGGGCTCTACAGTACTTAACAGTACAGCAACCAGCTCCCAACCAACTGTTAATCCTTCGGTTCTGTTCTTGATCTCTTGGCGGTTTCTAGCTAGAAGCTTTGTAGGGAAACCATGGTGGCATACTTGAGAACTCCAGTAGTGATGATTAGGTTCCGTATGCTTCTCAGCAGTTGGTTAGATAGTAGTACACTGTTTTGAACTACGTTCTCACCGATCTTTAGCTTCATTGCAGCCACCACGTCATCCGCTTAGGTTATGCCAGTTTAACTCCCAAGCTCGACACTAGCCGTACAGCATTTTTCTGTGGAAGTTTCAGTGACTGCTGGCCTTGATCTTGTTTCCTTTATTGTTTGGTGACTAACACTGAAGTAGAAATTAACAATAGACTGTCATGGGCTTTCAAAGTGACAAAAAGAATACGCCATTGATGTTGCAGGATGAACGCACTTCTAAAAGTAGCCCCAAACCTACAGTAGAGAAGTAACGTGAGGTGTTAACCTTTGTCCAGTACTTTATCAGTACAATTACAACCTTTAACAAACATAACACTCTTTGTGTACCATGCCACTTCTTTGTACCACGAAAATTTACCGGTTTTATTAGTATAACACCCGTCTGATAATTGAAGCATGCATTTCCGGTAACTGAGCTCATCCAATAAAATTTAATAGATGCTTAGGCTACACTAACTTCTCACACTTCAGTTAATCAATTATCCTAACGCACAAAATAGAAAACATTTATCAGGTATTTTGTGTGTGTATATGCATATATAATGTAGTTACTGAATTAGTAGCATGATAGTGTAGCTGTCCACAGGTGATGTTAGTTTGATTTTGCCTGATTTGGAGTGGTTTTGTACTGTACTGATATTCATAATAATATGCTCTCCACTGAATGGAGTATTTGCAACTTTGGATCAAACAGTATCTAGCTAATATTATACTTTGTGAACAGTAGGTATCATCAAGTTGTGCTTTCATCTTTTCACTTCTGTAGTACAATGTCCACCACTCACTGCTCCTGATAATGGAATGATTTCTTGTACCGGGAATGATACTGGAGACACTTGTACCATCTCATGTGATGATGGTTATGAATTGGGTGGTAGTGAAACTAGGACCTGTCAGGGTGATGGTACTTGGAGTGGAACTGATGCTGTGTGTGCACAAGGTACAGTGTGAAGCATGGAGGGAGGCATATTATTTTACCAGTTTTGATGGTCATTTAAGCTTCACAAAAAAAAATTCTGAACACACTACAACTAACTGTGGGACATGTTTTAGTGGCCAGCTTTATACAAAAGGCTATATGTGACCCGGTCTGCGAAAAGGGCTCTTATAGCCTTTCAAATTGCATATATATGTGACCCGGTCTGCGAAAAGGGCTCTTATAGCCTTTCCAATTGCATATATATGGTAACCCATAACCTGACTGGTGAATATGTTACAACCCTACAATTTGGTCACTCAACAACCCTAACCTGGCAGTAGCTGTAGGTGTAATTACATGGTGATAGCTTTAGTAGATTAGGAGTTATGATTAGCCAAACATGGATAATTGGAAAGGCTATAAGAGCCCTTTTCGCAGACCGGGTCACATATGGTAACCCATAACTTGACTGGTGAATATGGTACAAGCCTACAATTTGGTCACTCAACAACCCTAACCTGGCAGTAGCTGTGAGTGTAATTACATGGTGATAGCTTTAGTAGATTAGGAGTTATGATTAGCCAAACATGGATAATTGGAAAGGCTATAAGAGCCCTTTTCGCAGACCGGGTCACATATATACTTTGATCAGAAAAAACTGAATTCCCTTTTTAAGTCATCCAATCTGTACAGGGCATACGGAGAAATGAGTGTGACATTTGCATTTCCTTGTAAGGAAGAATGATTGTGAAATTGCTGGCTAAAAACGTAGTTTCTCCAAATAAAGTATCTGCAGCTGATCCACCACTAGTAGCTCCTGTAAACTTTTAAAAATTGAACAATGTTCTGATCCTATGATAGTTGGGTTGGCTAATGACCATATTTGCACCATGTACCCTGTATACACTGGTCCAACTGTCTGCATCTGCATAATTAATTATGGCCAAGAAATTTTGGCTTGAAGATGACCATTTTAGGAGCGTAATTTTTATGTTGGTGAACTAATAATATCCTTAAAATGTGTTCCATTAAGTAGCTCACAAATTAGCAGTGTAATTATGTGAATTAACTGTTCAGTATAATAGAAATTGTATCACAGATTTTATTACATGTATTTCTACTACAAGGCACTGCATGCCCACCACTCAGTGATCCTGATGGTGGAATGATTGACTGCTCACTTGGAGTTGATGGAGTACCTAATCCTGGTGACACATGTACCTACACTTGTGATGATGGTTACATGTTGGATGGAGACATGACTGTAACATGTGGTGATGATGGTAGTTGGAGTGACGACACTACTTGTAAACTAATACGTACGTACTATAGTCTTCATTGTGCTCTCACTATCCTTCATATGCATATAAAAACAAACATGTCATATACATACTACGTAATATACATGTGGTGTACCGTGTTTAATTTTACCAATGCTGCCAGTATAGACTTATCTTCTTCTCGGTTTGATAAAATTTAGGCAAATTACACTTGCATATGACATTTGGTAAAAAATAATGATGATTAATTCATATTTCTGCACTGTCCATGCACTAAGAAAATTGATATAGTGCTTCTTCCTCACCAATAGAATCCCAGTATGAATTGTGTAATGTGAATCAAGCCAATCAAATTACAGCACCTCCTTTGTTTTCAATATCACTCAAACTTAAATTAAAACCCACCATGTCCCAAATCTCTAGTTTTACCTTTCATCACATGTGAAGGTTCACAAAGAGTGCAGAGGTGAGAAATGTAGGAAAGGAATAACACTGATGATATTTAAAGCTGGTTTTTACCAAAATGATTACGTACGTATACAGCTATCGTATAATACCTACTATTATGTAATGGCATAACCATATCTGATTGTCATACAAGCATCATAATCAGGGATATGATATAATACAAATCTTCATTGTATCATTGATGTGTTGTATGTTATCTGTTTCCACAGGATGTAAAGTATTAAAGGCTCCTCAATTTGGTTCAATCAATTGTTCACTGGGTGATGATGGAAAACCCACTCCTGGAGACACCTGTAGTTTCTCATGTGATGAAGGGTACAATATTGGAGACACTACCACAACTACCTGTAAAGATAATGGCAACTGGGCACCAGCTTTATCAGCTGAATGTGTGCTTGGTAAGTATAAGTATAACAAGCACAATTTATTATACAGCTTTTACTGTCAACTATAAGAAGTTATAGTCTGCATACGCAATCCTAAAAGTATTGTCAAATGTACCAATGTATGTACGTATGTGTTATTTTGCTTTGTGATATAGAAAAGTAAAGAATTAATAGAAAGTTGTACCTTTCAGGGCTTCGACCAGTATTTAATTTTTGTTTGAGGTTCTTTTCAAAATAAGTATACAAATTTTTAGTTCAGAATGGTGCAGGTGTTTAAAACACACTATGGACAAGCATACAATAGCATAATTCTACACATATTTAGGTGGTATTCCTGAATTCCAGCAACTCCCTCTAAAATTTAACTTGTGCATGAGCTTGGAACAGGAAAATAAGACTATGGGTTTGCAGCACTGATATACAGTGTAGCTACAGTGTAATAAGATTCTCGTATTTAGAACAATTAAGGGTATTTGATAAAACTCTAATATAGCAGTCAGATTATTCTAATAGAGCAGTCAAACTACTCTAACAGAACATTCATAACAGAATAGTATTTTTAAAAGGTAGTGGTTACTGAACTGAAAGTCAGTTCAATAATGTACCAGCTATTGAACCAACAGTAAAATTGGATACTAAAACAAATCAATGAAGTGTAGTGTCTGTATAGTAGCTACCAGCTGTGCTACCACTGTCGGCTCCCCAACTCCTTTACTTTTTAAATCCTATAAATGTGACTACAGAAGTAGGCTGTACCATATTAAGAAGAAAATAACCTAAAGGTGAAGAAGAAACCAAAGCTGAACAGTAAAACTTAGACAAAAAAAAACAAAAAAGTGCAGCATCCAGGGTTTGCCATCAGTGTGATGGTTCTGTGTAGTGGCTATCAGCTGTGCTGTTAGCTCCCCAACTCCCTTACTTTTCTATCTGACTATAAGTAAGAAGAACATAACCTAAAGGTGAAAAAAAAACCAAAGCTGAACCCGACTAACACTAATACTATTTGTGACCGGATCTGCGAAAAAGGGACATAATCGCACAAGCTTATATTTACAGTATAAAGCATTGAATACATTGGGTGAAATGCTTGCGTATCATTGAAAAATTCCGTAAATTTTTTTAACCCCTATATTTAGTGAAGGAAGGGAGTAACAATAAAAACCTGGATATCATCGTATTCGCCTGCCCAAGAGGCATTGGAAAATCTTTGTTTCGTTGCAGTAGACTCAAGGACACGGAAGTTATGAGCGTTTATTTACATCATGTCGAAGCGATCATATGCAATCAATTTTTCTTATTATTATTATTTATTATTTATCTGATTTGTCAAAAAAGACAGGGTGACACCAAAAGGCAGAGCCTGTACGAGGGTGTTTCCCTAGAAGATACAAAACCAAAAACGGAGGGGACAAATACAGAGAAAACACAGCTACAAAAAAAAACAAGAAAGGACACATACACTTATAAATTAATTACAACAAAACAGATTATACACAGCTTGGCGAAACTTAGATGAGCTGAGATCAAATACATCACACGATAGAGTGTTCCATAAGAAAACAGTGTTCACAAAGAAAGAATGTCTATAAGAATTGATAGAAGACTGTAGCGGAACAAGGGTGAGAGGATGCGCTCGGGTACAAGATGTATTGAAATTACAGTAATGTGATAGCTTCAAAGAATCGTACCTACCTTTTAGGATGTCATAAAGCATAGCCACGCTCAAATAATTCCTTCGAGATGACAGTGTTGGCCAGTGTAACTCTTGTAAACAAGCATTAGAAGATTTATTCCAACACTTATGTAATGGTGACCAACGACTTCCACAGGCCCAACGTGCAGCACGTTGTTGGACAGATTCCACTGTGGACTTATCAGAAACAGTGTGAGGATTCCATACAGTGCAAGCGTACTCTAGTGAAGGTCGCACTAAAGACTTATAGACCATGGATTTGGCCTCAGTTGTAGCACCCCATAAAGTGTGACGAAGAAAATTCAAGGACTTGCTGGCTTTGGCTGCAACATACTTGCAGTGGTGTGACCATGACAAATTCGATTGAAAGAAAACTCCCAAATATTTCACAGAGGATTTCCAGGATAGAAGAGAGCGGTTTATGAAATAATCATAAGATATTTTCTTACATTTATTTGAAATAAGAAAAGCGTCACACTTGGATGCATTCAATCGAAGTTGCCACTTATCTGCCCAATCACAAATGCAATCAAGGTCCTGTTGTAACAATTTACAGTCAGATTCACACTTAATTTCCTTGTACAAGGTGACATCATCTGCTTAGAGTTTCAATTTGGAGTGCTTGACAACACTGTGCAAATCGTCAATATATAGTAAAAACAACAAGGGGCCTAAAACAGACCCTTGAGGAACTCCTGATTTAACACTTAACCAATCCTAATAAGCACCATTCACAACAACACGTTGCCATCTGTGTGTTAAAAAGGAGCGTATCCATTGCAGTAGCTTACCATCAATACCCAATAACTGTAGTTTAAGAAGAAGATGCTCATGGGCCACGGAGTCAAAGGCCTTAGCAAGACACAATGTACACTACTACGTAGTTCCAAACATAGACTCCAATCATGTACAGCAGACAAGAGTAATGATACTGTTGAACGATGGGAACGAAAACCAAACTGTGCATCACTTAAGCGATTTGATTTTTCCAGAACTTCTGTTAGTTTCCTACACGAATTTTGCCTTTGTATGCAGTGAAAAAGGGTGAGTAAAGAAAAAACTTACCCAGTAATTCATTCCCCTGTTCATGGCAAACACGATGGTGAACAGTTTAGCTCCGTACCTCAATCCATTGGTAAGTTACAACCGTTTTTGTAAGCACCTGTAATTTATTTTCCCTATGCTTGCTGTACAAATCGATTTTTCTGTTGTTGTGACTTTGTAGGGCTGTGACTCCCAGAGTTATTGGCATATGAAGCTGAAAATTTGCCAGTGGGTACACTTGTATACATAGATTATAAATATTTAATAAACAAGAATTCGAAACAATGCGATTATGTCCTGTTTTAGCAGATCCGGTCACATTTGTCATGTAAATTGAATACTTGGGGCAACTACTTGACATGTGCCCTAAAGTCAAATACTCGAGGCATACAAACCCTAGCATACAACTAATATGCGTGATACTTAAGTAGATTAATGACTATCAGTTTAGCTGTATTATCCATGAAAAAAATCTTTCAGTTCAGTAACCACTTCCTTTAAAAAATTGGTATCAAAGATTGATGATTAACTTGATAGTTAAAAATAGCTTAGCAGCTAAATCTTAAGTTGTTAATTTAAAATGTGTAGGTACATGCATAATTGGAAAGGCTATTAGACCACTTTTGCAGATCCAATCACAATTTGCTGATCAGAACATTTAATTGAACTGAGGTATAACCAAGGCGGTCCAGATGCAGTGGTCTAAGGGTGCAGCCCCTAGTTGCTGACAAATTTTGAACATCAAAATGCTTGGACTTGGCAACCCATAACTTACTTGTGAATATTAAAACTTGGTCACATAATATATCCTTTATTCCAGTATGTTTGGTGTAATTTCAATATGAAGTTACGGTCAGTCAGACTTTGAAATTTGAAAGTACTCTGTGACTCATTTTATAGATCTTTCAAAGTTTTACTGTAGTACCACATATTGTATGTGATATTAAAAACTGTTTGAATTTCAGATGGTTGTGAAGTAAATTCAGTTGTTGATGGATCTATCACTTCGATGGATAAGAACATAACAGTCACATTCACTTCTGATAGTACAGACCCAGAAGTATTTTTTGACTGCAGAATACACAAAAAGGACTTCAAGATTTGTAAGTGTGATTAATATTATGACATTCCATACACAGTGTATTGCCTTCTGTAGGCACCAGCCCTCTCACCTATACAGAAGATGATGGTGTGAGAGATGGAGAAAATATTGTTAGGTTGCGAGCTCAGTGTCCTGGTCAAATCAATGATCGTCCAACACAAAACTTAGCCGTTGGTATGTTCATGGAGTTGGTGTGATATATTACTGTAGGTACATCAATAATTTTGAGCATAACAAGTGCCAGAAACATCAAGTATAATGCTAGTTACATAATACATAGACTAATTGTCAGATATTAGTTATAATGAATGACGGATTGGTTGACACATAACACAGTGCACTTCAAGCTAATTGTGGAAACATGTTGTGTTATTATTGTTGTTCGTTAACACCATAATGGTTACAAAATATTCACAAGGGAGACCAATGTGCTCTATAGTGACTAGAACTTAAAAAAATCTGATGGCTATTTGTGATGCAGCCTATTAACAACTTGAAATTAAATATAAACTATCCTCATACATGGTCACATGTGTATTCTATAAATCAGAGTTTTGCCAAGCACTTTTGTTCCATATAATGTTTTAATATATGTTTGCTCTTTATGCAGTAATATGCTGTCCACTCATTCTTGGAAATGGGACAGTTAATTGTGAGCTTGGTGAAAATGGAGGTCCTAATGCTGGAGACAATTGCACCTTGACTTGTAATCCTGGCTTCATTATGGATGGTAGTGACTCTAGAATGTGTGACGATCTTGGGACATGGACCGGTGATGATACGACATGCACTGCACGTATGTATATGTGTGTGTAGTGTGTATTTCTACAAGTAGAGGAATTTTAAGTTCGATTAGGAATCATAGCCATAAAAAGTAGGGAAGCAAGGGACGCTGATGTAATAGTGGATAGTTAATCCTTACTTCAGTCATGGGTGTAGACTGAACCAGGGATTAAATGTTCACTAGTAGGCAACCTCCCTCCCTTCACTACTTTCTATGGCTACATGTATGATCCCTAATTGAACTTAAAGTTCTACATTTTTCCTTCCGCCTGTTTGTTTGTTTGTTTACTTTTTTAGCATAATTATTATCATATACCACATCAAAAAACTTAATGTTTTCGTCTAAACATGTGCCCAAAACCATCATTTACTGAAAAAGTGAAGTAGCTATTGTTTAACTATGTTCAGCCCATTACACAAGCTTACAAACAAAGAGAAGCACCTTTGGAATTAGTTCAGCCATTATGGAAAATATGGACAATTTCTGTTACAATCATAGGAAACTCATCTCTGTGCTAGCTACCACAAATCAACACCTTGCACTGTCAGCGAGACGAAATGTGACACAAAGGAGGATAAAAGTAATGTACACTGTACTAGTGTGCCAAAAGGCACCTTTAAGGCTGAAACGATGTCTAACAGTAAAAAAAAATCAAGCCAGTTGCCTTATTGAGGTAATTACCCTTGTCTGGAGGCATCAGGTAGGCAGTCAAAGTCAGAAAGTCTATTAAATAAATAATTTTTTAAATTCTGTAGGAACTTATCAGAAGCCTTTTTTTACTGCTTTAAAGACACTTTTGGGCTTGGTTATACCTAACTAAAACTGCCAAGGTCTTATGAAGGTACGGTAGTGCCTGGTTAATATTTTTTATATGGAAAACGCAGACCTCTGTCCTAATATACAGTACGGTTGATAGAGGCCTTTATAATGTTTTATGTACAGTATAACATTCCAACTGCTGCACAATGTTGTAATGGATCAGAACTTTGTGGCACAATTCCAAACAGCTCAATTAATGCGCAAAATAATTATATGTGTGGTCTAAAGTGTGAGGATTGTATATTTGTTTTTACTGTATGTGCAGTGGCATTATATGAATTATAGAAAAGTGTATAGGTCCCTGGAGGGATAGCATTTAATAAAACCACCTGGATGGTGAGAATAATGATTAAGTAGAGGTTGAATGCAGAGAAGATCACAGATCCCAGGTGTTGTGGCTCCTCTGGTGCATGTCTAGACTGCATATTGTGGGGGATCAAGTCACCACTGGGTCAGGGATATTTCTGCATTCTTCAACGTTTCAGTAACATGTTTCAGACTCCCTGTATTCACAGGGTTTAGCCTTCTCACAAGTCCCTAGTGTGATAGCATTTAATAATAAAACATATATGAACCTGGTGTACTACATACTGTTATTTATATATGTCACTTACTTTATAGCTGACTGTGAGATCACAATGCTTGATGCCAATATATCATCACATGATTTAACCATAACTGTTAATTTTGTCGCTGATGATCCACGTGCTCTATACAGCTGCAAACTGAATAACAGAGATTTCGTGGACTGTAAGTAAAAACATTTGTGACTGGATTTTTGAAAATTAGTCTCAATGTGACCTAAAATGTTTATAGCCCTCAGTAAAATGAGTAAAGTATAGTATATCTTGAGTTACAATTAATTTTGTGACATAAAAATTAAAGAGATCTCTTAATGGTAACACAGTAAGTAGTAGTATAGCTCTAATTATTTCACACAAAACATTAGGGATAATTTTCCAGAATCCAGTCATGTTTACAACAATACACAGCAATCAATATTTGAAAAGACTAAAGTTACTAGTCTAAGATCAGCAATTTAAGTAATACAATTTTAAACAAATGATTATCAGCAAGTGTCAATAGCTTATGTCAATATAGTTTCTACAAGACACTTTTGAGCAGCCTAATACCACATGATCAATTGTTGTCAGAGAACTGTCAAATAGTGTTGATGTGTATGTTACAAATATGGACACATAAAGGTTTTACACAATTCCTTTGCTGAAGTTATTTTAGTGCATTCATTTCATTTTAAAAATTGTCTTCACAAAGCTTTCAGTGGCACTGTTGCACAAATGTTTTTGTAGAGGTGATGATGTATATAGTGGAATTGGTATTATTATAGTTGCCATCCCACCAAGGGGCAGCTATACAGATTGTAAATATGGCAGATCTCCCACAGTGCTTGCCTTGTTACCAGATATCTCCCCTCAAAGTTATTCAAACAGAATAATATTATCTGGTTTGTGATTATTGATACTGATGATTATAGCTGCAGAAAAGTATTTCAGTATAGTAATGATACCTACTAGTATTTAAAGCTCCCATTTTTTACTAATTTGTATATAATTATATGATTGTGCTATTTATTATAGGTACCAGTCCTTTCACCTATGCTTCACAACAAGTAAGACCAGGAGACAATCAAGTGAGAGTTAGAGCTAAATGTCCAGGCCAGTCTGGTAGCTCTGAAGTTGAAGTGTTACATATACGTAAGTGTACAACATAACTAAATTAACAGCTTTAAATTATAATATATCAAGACACACGATAGTGTGTCGTGCGGCCCAAGAAGCCGGCGCGCCACACAGTGAGTATATTAACAGGAAGAAAGAAAACGCACTTTTCACACCTATGTAGCTCTGTAATCCCTTATCCGATTGGAACCAAATTTGCTAGAGACGGTGCCGCCCAGTTAGGGGAGTCTACATACCAAATTTGAAGAAAATCGCTCCAGCCATTTCCGAGATACGAGCGAACAAAATTTCGTTTTAATTTCTTCGTTTTTTTTCTTCATCTTCATTTCGCACACTTCGCAAAATTCGCCATAAAACACGAATTCGTGCTTGGATTGGGCTGAAATTTGGCACACTTAAAGGGCTCATTAAGGCGGATCTCCGTACCAACTTTGGTAGGAATCCGATGAACATTCACAGAGTTATTACCGATTATTTTCGTAAAATAAGGTCGAAGGTCTGTCACGCCTACAGGGTAAACCCCTTGGAGGAATCAGTTGAAAATTGATATGTAGATGGAGCAACCATCGTAGGAGTGCCTTTTTGAGGTTTAAAAGGAATCGGGATAAAGACCATGGAGATATGACACAAAACCCAACCTGTGTCAAAATTACGCGATCGATTTTTATGAATAAAAAAACTATTAGTTTTCGTGTCTACCAGGCAAACCGCTTAGAGCAACGAGCTGAAAATCAGTATGTAGCTGGAACAATCATCATAGAAAGTTCTTGCAGTAGTACAGAAGAATCGGATTACAAATCACTGAGTTATGATTCGAAAGGCAACTACGTGCAGCAAATGCGAGATCGAGATACTCTAATAGAACAGTCACCCTAATAAAGCATTCAGCTGCATGTACAATTTACACAGTTATATTACATTGCAAGTTATTCTGTAGGAAATTCAGCTACAAACAAGTCACCCTGTAGTCAGATCAGCTAGAAGAAGGTACCTAATAGAGAGTTCAGCTACAAAGAAGCCATCCTGTAGAGAGTTCAGCTTAAATAAATCACCCTGTAGAGAATTCAGCTACAAACAAATTGCCCTGTAGAGAGATCAGCTAGAAGAAGTTACTTTGTAGAGAGTTCAGTTACAAAGAAACAATCATGCAAAGAGTTTAGCTGCAAACAAATCACCCAGTAGAAAGTTCCGCTATGAACAGATCACACAATAGAGAGTTCAGTTAGAAACAAGTCATCCTGTAGAGAGATCAGCTAGAAGAAGTCACATTGTAGAGAGTTCAGTTACAAAGAAACAATCATGCAAAGAGTTTAGCAGCAAACAAATCACCCAGTAGAAAGTTCCGCTATGAACAGATCACACTGTAGAGAGTTCAGTTAGAAACAAGTGATCCTGTAATTAGATCAGCTAGAAGAAGTCACTTTGTAGAGAGTTCAGCTACAAAGAAACCACCATGTAAGAGAGTTCAGATGCAAACAAATCACCTGTAGAGAGTTCAGCTAGGAACAAGTCACCCTGTACAGAGATCAGCTAGAAACAAGTCAGCCTGTAGAGAGTTCAGCTAGAAGAAGTTACATTGTGGAGAGTTCAGCTACAAAGAAACTACCATGTAGAGAGTTCAGCTGCAAACAAATCGCCCTGTAGAAAGATCAGCTAGAAGAAGTTACCTTGTAGAGAGTTCAGCTACAAACAAATCACCCTGTAGAGAGTTCAGCTAGAAACAAGTCACCCTGTAGAGAGATCAGCTAGAAGAAGTTACATTGTAGAGAGTTCAGCTACAAACAAATCACCCTGTAGAAAGATCGGCTATAAAAAGTTACCTTGTAGAGAGTTCAGCTACAAACAAATCACCCTGTAGAGAGTTCAGCTAGAAACAAGTCACCCTGTAGAGAGATCAGCTAGAAGAAGTTACATTGTAGAGAGTTCAGCTACAAACAAATCACCCTGTAGAGAGTTCAGCTAGAAACAAGTCACCCTGTAGAGAGTTCAGCTAGAAGAAGTTACATTGTAGAGAGTTCAGCTACAAAGAAACTACCATGTAGAGAGTTCAGCTGCAAATAAATTGCCCTGTAGAGACAAACAAATCACCCTGTAGAAAGATCAGCTAGAAGAAGTTACCTTGTAGAGAGTTCAGTTACAAACAAATCACCCTGTAGAGAGTTCAGCTAGAAACAAATAACCCTGTAGAAAGATCAGCTAGAAGAAGTTACCTTGTAGAGAGTTCAGTTACAAACAAATCACCCAGTAGAGAGTTCAGCTAGAAACAAGTCACCCTGTAGAGAGATCAGCTAGAAACAAGTCACCCTGTAGAGTGTTCAGCTAGAAGAAGTTACCTTGTAGAGAGTTCAGCTACAAACAAGTCACCCTGTAGAGAGTTCAGCTAGAAGAAGTTACATAGTAGAGAATTCAGCTACAAAGAAACTACCATGTAAGAGTTCAGCAGCAAACAAATTGCCCTGTAGAGAATTCAGCTACAGACAAATCACCTTGTAGAAAGATCAGTTAGAAGAAGTTACCTTGTAGAGAGTTCAGCTACAAACAAATCACCCTGTAGAGAGTTCAGCTAGAAACAAGTCACCCTGCAGAGAGCTCAGCTAGAAGAAGTTACATTGTAGAGAGTTCAGCTACAAAGAAACTACCATGTAGAGAGTTCAGCTGCAAACAAATTGCCCTGTAGAGACAAACAAATCATCCTGTAGAAAGATCAGCTAGAAGAAGTTACCTTGTAGAGAGTTCAGCTACAAACAAATTACCCTGTAGAGAGTTCAGCTAGAAACAAGTTACCCTGTAGAGAGTTCAGCTAGAAGAAGTTACATTGTAGAGAGTTCAGCTACAAAGAAACTACCATGTAGAGAGTTCAGCTGCAAACAAATTGCCCTGTAGAGACAAACAAATCATCCTGTAGAAACATCAGCGAGAAGAAGTTACCTTGTAGAGAGTTCAGCTACAAACAAATCACCCTGTAGAGAGTTCAGCTAGAAACAAGTCACCCTGTAGAGAGATCAGCTAGAAGAAGTTACATTGTAGAGAGTTCAGCTACAAACAAATTACCCTGTAGAAAGATCAGCTAGAAGAAATTACCTTGTAGAGAGTTCAGCTACAAACAAATCACCCTGTAGAGAGTTCAGCTAGAAACAAGTCACCCTGTAGAGAGATCAGCTACAATAAGTTACATTGTAGAGAGTTCAGCTACAAAGAAACTACCATGTAGAGAGTTCAGCTGTAAACAAATTTCCCTGTAGAGACAAACAAATCACCCTGTAGAAAGATCAGCTAGAAGAAGTTACATTGTAGAGAGTTCAGCTACAAACAAATCACCCTGTAGAGAGTTCAGCTAGAAACAAGTCACCCTGTAGAGAGATCAGCTAGAAACAAGTCACCCTGTAGAGAGTTCAGCTAGAAGAAGTTACATTGTAGAGAGTTCAGCTACAAAGAAACTACCATGTAGAGAGTTCAGCAGCAAACAAATCGCCCTGTAGAGAATTCAGCTACAAACAAATCACCCTGTAGAAAGATCAGCTAGAAGAAGTTACCTTGTAGAGAGTTCAGTTACAAACAAATCACCCTGTAGAGAGTTCAGCTAGAAACAAGTCACCCTGTAGAGAGATCAGCTAGAAACAAGTCACCCTGTAGAGAGTTCAGCTAGAAGAAGTTACCTTGTAGAGAGTTCAGCTACAAAGAAGCCATCCTGTAGAGAGTTCAGCTTAAATAAATCACCCTGTAGAGAATTCAGCTACAAACAAATTGCCCTGTAGAGAGATCAGCTAGAAGAAGTTACTTTGTAGAGAGTTCAGTTACAAAGAAACAATCATGCAAAGAGTTTAGCTGCAAACAAATCACCCAGTAGAAAGTTCCGCTATGAACAGATCACACAATAGAGAGTTCAGTTAGAAACAAGTCATCCTGTAGAGAGATCAGCTAGAAGAAGTCACATTGTAGAGAGTTCAGTTACAAAGAAACAATCATGCAAAGAGTTTAGCAGCAAACAAATCACCCAGTAGAAAGTTCCGCTATGAACAGATCACACTGTAGAGAGTTCAGTTAGAAACAAGTGATCCTGTAATTAGATCAGCTAGAAGAAGTCACTTTGTAGAGAGTTCAGCTACAAAGAAACCACCATGTAAGAGAGTTCAGATGCAAACAAATCACCTGTAGAGAGTTCAGCTAGGAACAAGTCACCCTGTACAGAGATCAGCTAGAAACAAGTCAGCCTGTAGAGAGTTCAGCTAGAAGAAGTTACATTGTGGAGAGTTCAGCTACAAAGAAACTACCATGTAGAGAGTTCAGCTGCAAACAAATCGCCCTGTAGAAAGATCAGCTAGAAGAAGTTACCTTGTAGAGAGTTCAGCTACAAACAAATCACCCTGTAGAGAGTTCAGCTAGAAACAAGTCACCCTGTAGAGAGATCAGCTAGAAGAAGTTACATTGTAGAGAGTTCAGCTACAAACAAATCACCCTGTAGAAAGATCGGCTATAAAAAGTTACCTTGTAGAGAGTTCAGCTACAAACAAATCACCCTGTAGAGAGTTCAGCTAGAAACAAGTCACCCTGTAGAGAGATCAGCTAGAAGAAGTTACATTGTAGAGAGTTCAGCTACAAACAAATCACCCTGTAGAGAGTTCAGCTAGAAACAAGTCACCCTGTAGAGAGTTCAGCTAGAAGAAGTTACATTGTAGAGAGTTCAGCTACAAAGAAACTACCATGTAGAGAGTTCAGCTGCAAATAAATTGCCCTGTAGAGACAAACAAATCACCCTGTAGAAAGATCAGCTAGAAGAAGTTACCTTGTAGAGAGTTCAGTTACAAACAAATCACCCTGTAGAGAGTTCAGCTAGAAACAAATAACCCTGTAGAAAGATCAGCTAGAAGAAGTTACCTTGTAGAGAGTTCAGTTACAAACAAATCACCCAGTAGAGAGTTCAGCTAGAAACAAGTCACCCTGTAGAGAGATCAGCTAGAAACAAGTCACCCTGTAGAGTGTTCAGCTAGAAGAAGTTACCTTGTAGAGAGTTCAGCTACAAACAAGTCACCCTGTAGAGAGTTCAGCTAGAAGAAGTTACATAGTAGAGAATTCAGCTACAAAGAAACTACCATGTAAGAGTTCAGCAGCAAACAAATTGCCCTGTAGAGAATTCAGCTACAGACAAATCACCTTGTAGAAAGATCAGTTAGAAGAAGTTACCTTGTAGAGAGTTCAGCTACAAACAAATCACCCTGTAGAGAGTTCAGCTAGAAACAAGTCACCCTGCAGAGAGCTCAGCTAGAAGAAGTTACATTGTAGAGAGTTCAGCTACAAAGAAACTACCATGTAGAGAGTTCAGCTGCAAACAAATTGCCCTGTAGAGACAAACAAATCATCCTGTAGAAAGATCAGCTAGAAGAAGTTACCTTGTAGAGAGTTCAGCTACAAACAAATTACCCTGTAGAGAGTTCAGCTAGAAACAAGTCACCCTGTAGAGAGTTCAGCTAGAAGAAGTTACATTGTAGAGAGTTCAGCTACAAAGAAACTACCATGTAGAGAGTTCAGCTGCAAACAAATTGCCCTGTAGAGACAAACAAATCATCCTGTAGAAACATCAGCGAGAAGAAGTTACCTTGTAGAGAGTTCAGCTACAAACAAATCACCCTGTAGAGAGTTCAGCTAGAAACAAGTCACCCTGTAGAGAGATCAGCTAGAAGAAGTTACATTGTAGAGAGTTCAGCTACAAACAAATTACCCTGTAGAAAGATCAGCTAGAAGAAATTACCTTGTAGAGAGTTCAGCTACAAACAAATCACCCTGTAGAGAGTTCAGCTAGAAACAAGTCACCCTGTAGAGAGATCAGCTACAATAAGTTACATTGTAGAGAGTTCAGCTACAAAGAAACTACCATGTAGAGAGTTCAGCTGTAAACAAATTTCCCTGTAGAGACAAACAAATCACCCTGTAGAAAGATCAGCTAGAAGAAGTTACATTGTAGAGAGTTCAGCTACAAACAAATCACCCTGTAGAGAGTTCAGCTAGAAACAAGTCACCCTGTAGAGAGATCAGCTAGAAACAAGTCACCCTGTAGAGAGTTCAGCTAGAAGAAGTTACATTGTAGAGAGTTCAGCTACAAAGAAACTACCATGTAGAGAGTTCAGCAGCAAACAAATCGCCCTGTAGAGAATTCAGCTACAAACAAATCACCCTGTAGAAAGATCAGCTAGAAGAAGTTACCTTGTAGAGAGTTCAGTTACAAACAAATCACCCTGTAGAGAGTTCAGCTAGAAACAAGTCACCCTGTAGAGAGATCAGCTAGAAACAAGTCACCCTGTAGAGAGTTCAGCTAGAAGAAGTTACCTTGTAGAGAGTTCAGCTACAAACAAATCACCCTGTAGAAAGATCAGCTAGAAGAAGTTACCTTGTAGAGAGTTCAGCTACAAACAAGTCACCCTGTAGAAAGATCAGCTAGAAGAAGTTACCTTGTAGAGAGTTCAGCTACAAACAAATCACCCTGTAGAGAGTTCAGCTACAAACAAGTCACCCTGTAGAGAGTTCAGCTAGAAGAAGTTACATTGTAGAGAATTCAGCTACATAGAAACTATCATGTAGAGAGTTCAGCAGCAAACAAATTGCCCTGTAGAGAATTCAGCTACAGACAAATCACCTTGTAGAAAGATCAGCTAGAAGAAGTTACCTTGTAGAGAGTTCAGCTACAAACAAATCACCCTGTAGAGAGTTCAGCTAGAAACAAGTCACCCTGTAGAGAGTTCAGCTAGAAGAAGTTACATTGTAGAGAGTTCAGCTACAAAGAAACTACCATGTAGAAAGTTCAGCTGCAAACAAATTTCCCTATAGAGACAAACAAATCATACTGTAGAAAGATCAGCTAGAAGAAGTTACCTTGTAGAGAGTTCAGCTACAAACAAATCACCCTGTAGAGAGTTCAGCTAGAAACAAGTCACCCTGTAGAGAGTTCAGCTAGAAGAAGTTACATTGTAGAGAGTTCAGCTACAAAGAAACTACCATGTAGAGAGTTCAGCTGCAAATAAATTGCCCTGTAGAGACAAACAAATCACCCTGTAGAAAGATCAGCTAGAAGAAGTTACCTTGTAGAGAATTTAGTTACAAACAAATCACCCTGTAGAGAGTTCAGCTGGAAACAAGTTACACTGTAGAGAGATGAGCTAGAAACAAGTCACCCTGTAGAGAGTTCAGCTAGAAGAAGTCACATTGTAGAGAGTTCAGCTACAAAGAAACTACCATGTAGAGAGTTCAGCTGCAAACAAATTGCCCTCTAGAGAATTCAGCTACAAACAAATCACCCTGTAGAAAGATCAGCTAGAAGAAGTTACCTTGTAGAGAGTTCAACTAGAAACAAATCACCCTGTAGAGAGTTCAGCTAGAAACAAGCCACCCGTAGAGAGTTCAGCTAGAAGAAGTTACATTGTAGAGAGTTTAGCAGTTTAGCTGCAAACAAATCGCCCTGTAGAGAATTCAGCTACAAACAAATCACCCTGTAGAAAGATCAGCTAGAAGAAATTACCTTGTAGAGAGTTCAGCTACAAACAAATCACCCTGTAGAGAGTTCAGCTACAAACAAGTCATCCGGTAGAGAGATCAGCTAGAAGGATCACCTTGCAGAGAGGTCAGCTACAAAGAAATCACCCTGCTTCATCTTTTCTTCTTCCTGTAGTACAGAAAAAATGACAGGTTAAAAGCCCTAAAGCCGGCCATAGGCCGGCTTTGGGGTATACAAATACAAAAAGAAGTGAAATCTAATCCAAAACAGCCAAGCTGTAAAAAAAGAGTGTGGCCCGGAGAAAGGCTATGGTGAAAAAAGATGTGAAATCCAAGGTGGCGGCCAAGAAATGGCTGTGATGGTAGGTTAATGGTAAAAATTTTAATAACAACAATTCAGGTGAATTTGGTGCCGTTTGGTCTTGGCACAAAATTCACTTGAATTGTCGTTATTAAAATTTTTACCATTAACCTACCATCACAGCCATTTCTTGGCCGCCACCTTGGATTTCACATCTTTTTTCACCATAGCCTTTCTCCGGGCCGCACTCTTTTTTTACAGCTTGGCTGTTTTGGATTAGATATATATTACAGTACTATTATTATTGTTATTATTGTTGTTGTTATTGTTGTTGTTGTTGCTGTTATTTACTAAGCAGTCATCCCTGCTGGTGTGCTCAGAAGACTTAATACTTACAGCAAAAAAATTATTTTCTAAAAATTATGAGTGGACACATATATTCACATCATGTTGCTTATGCATGCACTTTTGGCTTCTCAAACCACATGAGTCTCAAATTAAATTACTGAACATCAAAATACCATTCATCATGTCCTACAGTGATGATATAGGGGGTTTGCATACTATAAGGGGTTTGCATACTGTTGTAGTGACACTATTTAGCTATGAGGCAAAGAATTACTGTACAGATAGATTTCAGAAATGGCTGGCATGTGAGAAGTGGACATCAATAATAGATACTATGTATACATGTAACACCATATCATCTTGTGTCTTGACTCCAGAATATGTATGGGTATTTTGTTGAGCTCCATCAAGTACTAACTGCTGTTACTGCCTATGTTTATGAGGTCATGAATTCTACATTATCAGCTAGGAATTATGTGAGGATCTTTGCACTGAAACCCTGGATTCCTGATAATAACACATTTTGTTGTAATGATATTTCCTGAAATTACTGAACATCAAAATACCATTCATCATGTCTTATAGCTACGTATGTAACATGCATGTACAATAGATGTTGAATTTTTATAACAGTACATGAGCCATAATTATTCATAATAAATTATCTTCCAGCAACTATGTACGTAGTTAAAAGATGTGAGCATTTTTAGTTGACCAGCAAATTGTGGGCATGTGACCTATTATATATGTAACTGCAACAATTGCATGCAAATAATATAGTAGATTTTACCTACTGAATAGATTGTCCAGTGATTCACGATAAAATGTAGCCCTATGCAGCTACAGCCCCAGAGTTGCTTGATAACTAGTACTTTATGTCAAGTGCAGATCATACATCCATAGGTTTATAAAATGTAGTTTTGGTGAATCTTCCTCAAGTTTTCTCTGCATCAAATTCCAGAGTAGCCAGTTTTGTGGCAATATTCCTAGATTTTGGTGAGTAATCAGCTATAGAAGAGCAAATAGCACTTCAGCTTAATAGACTCAAAATCATAAAAATGTTATATTATTATAACTCGTTTAGTTGAGTGTGTTTATAAGAAGCTATGTACTTTATAGAAATATGTGAGGCCCTCACTCTTGATAATGGGATGATTGACTGTCAATATGGAGACAATGGAGGTCCTAATGCTGGGGACATGTGTAGTTTTACATGTGATGCTGGATTTGACCTAAGTGGAAGTGCTTCTAGGACATGTTTTGAAAATGGAACATGGAGTGGGGAAATTTCCATGTGTACCGGCAGTAAGTTATTCTGTGTTACATTATTATTATGTGGTATGAGAAAATCTGTAGTAGTATTTTTGTACTTCGTATGTAACTTCTTAGTATAACTCTTCTTGCCAAAACAATTACAGGGGCAGATCCAGGGTTTGGAAATGGGGGGAGCACCAGAGTAGTAGGTATATAAATCATGGAACAGGGGGTCTGGGGAGCATAGCCCCCCCCCCCCCCACCAGAAGCTAATGCTATGTCATACGTGACTGAAAATTAAATGTATACAGTATTTAATGCACACAAATAATTTATCTTAATCATACTGCTTTCTAAGTGGACTAAGTGTTGTGGATAAGTGACAGGCATGACTATCCTACATAATAGTTATACGGGCACAATGTGGAGTCTATGAAATTTATAAACCCGAAGGCCCTGGCTATATAACTGCTTTAGACTGTATTTCACATTACACTCAGATTACTTACCTTATCCTGACTGTTTCTACTGTAGGCTTGGCAAAACGGCTGGCTTTCTTGTGATAATACCTTATCCTGGCTGTTTCTACTGTAGGCTTGGCAAAACGGCTGGCTTTCTTGCGATAATACTAACACCATGGCAACTATGCATGCTCACACGACAAAATAAGTACTCTCATTACATCAGTGCACATAAAAGATGCGTACTCATTGGACAAACCATATGTTATATTGTGACTGAAGGCGTGAAGTATATTAATAAACAAGGTGGAGTATATGAGTTTTATTACCCACCCAAAACAGCCTAAATAGAGTCTAACTATATAATCAGCCTAAAGAATGGCATACACAAAACTATGTGCATTTCATTTACACAACATTCTTAGCAGGACCATGCATAAGATAGTGGTGCAGATGCTATTTCATACTCAGCAACTATTATGAAGGATTCCGAATAGTGTTTTGTGTGGTGACTTCTAATTTGACTGACTGCTCTATTAGAGTATCTCAATCTTGCTTATTTCTTTTTTGGGGGGGGAAGAGGATCTTCCACTGAATTAATAGTGCATATTGTAAAGCAATAACTGTTATCTTGACATCAGCAAGAATATGTGAGTTATAACATCGTATATAAACATCTATATAGTATTGGACAAGTTCAAGCATAGCTGGAAATGTGGTATTAATTAGCACTAACACATTTGTTCCTGTATTAAAGTTAAGGAGTGTACACATGTTCACTTAATTGTTTGATATTACTGAACCAGGTATTCATGGGGCTTGGGTGAATGTGAACAAAATTGTAGTTAGTTGTTTTGTAGTCAATTCCATCAAATATTACTTCTAAAAGTTTACTAAAAAGAATAATAGTGATTTATAGCTAACAGATTAAATAACTTTATTATTATGCACAGTGCTTCTATACAATGAATTCAAAGCAGTCCAATAAAATTTTAGTTTTGTTTCAAAATTTATTGTGCAGGTGATCAATGATTCTCCTCATTTCTGATCATGCTACTTATATAGGCCATAGTGATCGATGGGTAATTAAAATATAATGCATGGTTTATTGCATGCACACATTCTACCATTGAGTACATATGTAACCCCTATAGGTCAATTATCAGACAACAGATGTCCACTACTTCCTGACCCAGCTGATGGAAGTATTACGTGTTCACTAACACGTAATGATGCTCCTGCTGATGGAGAATCTTGTAGTATCACATGTGATAGTGGCTTTGATCTGTCTGGTAGCTCCAGTAGGACTTGTCAGATACAAAGTGGTAGAGGCAGCTGGACTGGTACTGGAGCAACTTGTAGAGGTATGTGTTCTGGTACTGTCAGTATAATATTAGCTATTGCATAGGAAGATCAGTAGATTCTACATTTGCATTGCAAAGCTTGTCAGTTAACTATATGTTCAGCTAACATCCCCTTAGCTGATTTTTGGGCGATAATGCTGGGTAGGAATATACACTGTATTGAGATCCATAATGTATATAATTAAGAATTCTATAAGGTAGTAGCAGTAGCAATCATTACATAATAAGTACTAAACATGTTAAGGGATTAGAGCACAGTAAAGTGTTACAGTGTAATGGATGGGGAAATTTTGACTGTTCATCAAAAGAGCTTAATTTTGTACTACACCAGAATGGTAAGGCTTTATAGATTTATACAGAAATTCAAGAAAATTCTTTTGAGTTTTAATAGAAATGCTCAGAAAGCGTGTGCTCTATTAGAGTATTATATTTTAGAAGGCTGTACAGGCAGCTTTGATCCATCATATTTCACTCATGAAGTAAAATACCAACCAGTAGCCAACAGGTATGGGTATAAAGTAACAAAAGCCACTACAAAAAGCATTATCTCGAAAATTATCCAGTATATATGCGATACAAATTATTCATTGTGTTGTCTTGTAATCATATCTGTTGCTTAGAGGTTGATATCTCCTTCTCTCACTGAAATATGATCGATCAAACAATTTCTGTTTTGTTGTACAATTATAGCCAGATACATCTTCCTTCATGGACTTTATCCACAATGACGTCACAGCCACAGGATGGCCATGTTATTTGGGGGACTAAAGCACAGACACCTATGGTGTGCAATTGCATGATATAATAATAAACAATGTACTGTAGCCATTTCATGTGGTTTTGGCTCTGCCTGTTACACAGCAAACAATACATGAAATTAACCTGCATCTTATTTCAACTGTAGGAGGCATCGTATGAAAATGACAGAGAATTTTAGTTTATTTGTGCATGATAAGTAACACAATCCCATCAGCGCACTACCACGAATTTATCCCTCATGTTGTCAGTGAAAACTAATGGGATACAAGTTTAATTTGTGTATAATACATGTCCTGTATGTGGTGTGCTAAAAGGCACCTTTAGTGAGAGGAGGGCGGACACTATTTAAAATATTTTATACAAATGGTTCATTTATAGAGTGCTGGAGAGCACTAAGCTTACGACAGGAGTTACCAAGCTATAATTATTGCTGCTTTGTATGGCATGCAAAGGGCTGAGATAATTGTGCACGATATACATGACATTGTTAAATATTTCCTTAAACTAACTACGGGTCATTTTTAAAAACAACAACAACAACAAATGTACCATTTTCTAGTAATTACCACTGTTTGCTAGATTTGTAATAAGTTTATTGAGGCTCACGTGGAAATACCAAGTGGATTTATGCAATTAAAACAATAATGTTATGCAACGCTTAAAACATGTGCACCCTCATCTAGGCTTTAGTGAACTGATAATCTGAAAACATCACTTCAGCGAGAAAATCTCTACTAAATGTGTTTGTAGCAAAGCTTTGGTAGTGTTTGAGGCACTTTAGGGCCTGAATATAATATAACTTACTTTTACCTTATATCCTAAGTATACGAATGTGAAGTTGTTCACTAAGTACTTTCTGGCATCATAAAAGTAAAAGTTGATTAAATATTTTAGTAACTACTGTATATTAGAGTGATTTAATTATTTTTTGGTTTGTTGAATTGTAGGAAAGTCTTTTGTTCTATGAATAAAATACAAAATAGTGTTTATATTTGTTGTCTTACTCAAGGTTGCTCACTCACCTCAATCAGTGCTGATCATAAAGTATCAAGAGATGATGTAACTGTCACATTTTCTGCTGATCCATCTCATTCTGAAACTGTATTTCAATGTAGATTGGACAGACAAAGATACAGGAGTTGTAAGTGATAATTATTACATATGTGGCTAGATTTGCAAAAAGGGTCTTCCACACACATCCAGTTTACCAACTTTGGAAGTTCATATCTTTAGAATAAAAACAGCTATTGACTTGAAAGTTGGTCAGAAGTTAGCACCAACATAGCTGAATACATGGTGAAAGTTTCAGGTTAATATGTTACTTGAACACTAAGTTATGGTAGCTCAAGTTTACAGAATTCGATGTGTTTGGAAGACCCTTTTTTGCAATCCGGTCACATAAGTTAAGTTAGATTGCAAATGCAGTGGCGGATACAGAGAGGTTGCAATGGTTTCAGCTGAAACCCCCTCTGAAAATAGTTCCTGCGCCTAATTTATGACTCGTGTGGGTGATAAACTCACCACGAGTTATACATAGTGTATTATATTAGGACTTTCTACTGGCGAAACTTCATACTTTTGCCTTTGAAATTGCTCTGTGACCTTTTTTTTGGTCTTTGACTTACAGCTAGGCTGAAATTGAGAGGAATCTGAAACGCCCTCTGAAAATTTCTTGATCCTCCACTGAAATATTACCAGATTTGAGATAACCCAGCTTCTATACGCATACACATTCAAGCTCATTTTTACCACAATTGGATTGCCAGCATATAAAATAGAGAACTATGAATATTCTACTCTATCTACTGTTCAGAACTGGTGAGAGACATTCCAAATCTCGTTTCCTATTGTATCCAAACAAATCTTGCTATGTAGGTAGGTGGCAAATTGTATGGCTCAATATTATGATCCATGCAAAGGATGCGGCCTTCTAAACCTGAGTTGTGAAATCAAAGGGAGCAACCATGAAAGTGGTGTTAATAATGATATACGTAAGGTCATTATTAAAATTATTGGTATCGTTACAGCAGTTTCATGTTAACTACTATACAGGTATGCAATACATGCTTACATGATTTTTATGCTCAAGAAGTGGGACTAACACGATTATGCTATACTTAGAACAGTAGTTAATTTGATTTTAAAAAATAGCTACATTGCAGTGGAAGGGAAAGAAGTCAAATTGGAGCAAATTTACCTCAGAAAAACTGCTTAGTAATTACAAAATATTTAATAAATCATGAAATACGGGGAATTACATTTATGTAATAATACAAAAACCACTGTATCATACACTGTAGTTTAAAAGTTAATACTCTTACTAGAAGTTACTATTACATAACTTCTGAGCACCTAGTTTTTGAAGTAGCATGTTAGTATATGTAATAGGATGGACAGCTGTGGTATTCGGGATTAATAGTGCGAGCATTGTAAACAGGAAGGAGTAAAATAGTGCAAGGCAAAGCCGAGCACTATTTCCTTCCTGTTTATAATGCAAGAACTATTAATCCTGAATACCACAGCCATCCGTCCTATTGCAAAGTAGTCCGACAACCATAACAACTGTTGCTAGGCAACAGAAATTCAAAAATAACCACTGTAATAGACCAATCACACTTAACAACCGTTGCTATGGTTCACATTGCCTAGCAACCGTTGCTATGGTTCAAATAACGTTTACCCTAGCAATGGTTACCTAGCAACCATTGCTAAGCTGTGGGGCATCTATCACTATGGTAACACTAGTTGTTAAGTTGGACACTTACTTCTAATAGGAACACACCACACTATTTTAGCCAATCAAATTAGTATTACAGAATTTTGTCAAGGGACCTTGACAAACAAGTGTAATACTAATTCTATTGGCTAATCGCTTGACGTATTTCAATATAGTACGTCAAGCTGCTATTGAGAGTATTATATGTGACTCAGTCTGACAAAACCGGGCTTATCGCCTATTTAAAAGTATTGAGAAATGCCGGTTTTAAGTATAGTATTTAGTGTGTTGTAGCTCGCCAATGGTTGAAGCTATGCGTACCAAATTTTCACACGTTTTATACCACTTTCTTACCTTCCAAAGCATCCACTGTGCAAGTAGCCAACAACTAAGTTTCCCGCCATTTTAGATAGTTCTAAACCGAGGTTGACTGTATCAGGCAAGCTGCAAATTGGGTGGGAGGCGGGGGCCCTGGAAGGCGGGAAAGATGGTGTTCAAAAATTGAAAAGGAAGGCCAAGGGATGAATTAGGCCAAGTTTTGAGCCACTGAGGCCTCAAAACTGGCTAAAATGAAAGGAAATTCACAGCAGAGGTATTTATTCAACACCACAGAGCTGTACAGCCACATACAGTCATTCTCAGACTGACCAGAGTTCCATTAAGGCCCCACACCACACGTACGGATCGCCACTGGGCTTGGGAAAAGCAGCCAGCAAAACCAGACCACTCAAGTCTAGCTGATTTTGAATGTGGAATTAGATAGTTTATTCATGTAGCTGTGTGTCCTGGGTGAAAAATCGAATCTGCTGACATGGGCAATAAGACCGGTTTTCTCAGACTGGGTCACATATTGTAACACATTCAGTTGTTGGATTAATTGTATCTAAGTCATCACTACTGTCAATAATGATTTGTTTGTACTTTGTACAGGTACAAGCCCCATGACCTATAATAATTTATCAAGAGGACGTCATACCGTCACTGTGAGGGGGAAATGTCCTGGTGATGACAGTTTATACAAAAGAACAAAGGTCCAGTTCAGGATCCGTCGTGGTAGTCGGAACTAGACATTCATCAACTACAACTGGAGGAACTGTACACACATTTGATAACTCTATTCAATAGCATTACATGACATTATTAGCATTTATCGCACTTTGTTAGATTGAACTATTAGTTTGAAGATTAGCAAACACGTACAGAATGTAAACTCACATTTTGTGTGTATGTAGTTTTGACATCAAACCTTGCAGTGTTAATATAATTTAATATACCTGAACATCTTGTAATCTTTTGAGAGCAGTGGCATAAAGGATAGATTTGTAGCTGGATAACCAAGTGTTTGTATTGCAATTAGGGATGAAAACGATCATGGTTTTTTGGTATTCAAGTACTTTCTAGAGTTTTGAGATCGAGTACTCATGGATACTAGCTACTTTTAGTTAGTCATACCCATTTGACATGTTTTATTATACTGACTAAGCAGTTTAAAGCTTTTTCAAGGAACAACAATGAAACACACTGTATTATAGTACTGATGTTAGTGTCCCTGACAAGATGCCAATCAAATCCTATAGCCTCCATCCTGATGGCAAATACTTCATGTAAGCTGAGTCATGTGATTTTAATGAGTACGTGTACATGAGTACCACAGCAAATTTTACTATCTGATTACCAAAATCCTAACAAGTACTAGAGTATTGCAGTATTTGCTTCAGCCCTAAAGCTAATTGCAATCATTATTTGTTAGTGAGCCATTGTTATAAAAGGTTGTGGAACAGGAGTTACAGGACACTGTACTCAGTGTACTGTGGATGAACATTTTGAGTACAGTATATAGGTGTCTCATTATGCGTAATAGACAGTAATCATGCCATACTGAAAGCCTTGGTCCATAAAATTGTGCACATTACTGCAGCTGTTTGTTATGGAAAATGATGCACTCTTGACTAATAGAACAGTTAGTAACTACCATGCGGTAGTTGGAAAACCGGGTGACTTGCAATTGTTTGTAAACTCTCCACAGGGTGACTTGTTTGCTTCTGAACTCCCTACAGGGTGTAAGGATATGTGCCTGCATAAACCGTCTACAGGGTAATATTTGTCACAGGGCTATAGCTGAACTGTACAGGATGACTTGTAATGGATCCATAGCTGAAATCTTGACTCTTAACTGAACTCTCAACATGGCCACTTGTTACATTGCTAAAAGAGTGAACGCATGCTCTAACAATGTGAATGTACTATTAGAGTATATCTAGATTGTGCACTTGTTAGTGGTAATGGTTACCAAGCTCTATCTATATACATCAATCCATAAAACTGTATAATTAATATGTGACTGAACCCAAAAAAATAGATTGAGCATGTGGGCACAAACTATACCCAGCCATACAACAGGTAATATCTCAATACTGGAATTAGGAATTTGCATTCTGTCACTCAAAAGTTTAATAAAGGCTGAAAATTGCACGGCAGTAGCATGATGCATAAAACATTATAAGTGATGAAAGTTTAGAAAGTAAGCAAAATTACTTATGTGCCCACATGCAGTAATACCAAAGGCCAAGTCCTTATTAAATTTTTGATGATCTCTTTGTTTAAGCACTTTTGAATGATCCCTGTTACTGCTGCTAGTAGGCCTGCATAAAATATGCTAGCATAATAAAATGCATAATAGGCTGGGGTGCTATGCCAGCATAATGCTAGCATATTAGGTGGATATTTCAGATTGATACTACCTAATAGAGTAGTAAGTGTAAACTGCCAACTGCAATAAGCACTCAAATGCATTGTACATATCTCCTTAGATCGATACTCTCTAATAGAACAGCCATTTTGTAGTGAAATAGTGTACCAGTGCATTCACTGAAAAAAAATTTTTTTAAGATATAAGAAATGTTGCTAACGTAGGAGCATAATGCAAGCATAATGGGAACACTGAATGAGCATAATAATTATGGTGAAATTGTTGGGAAATTCCTGAAAGAATTTTAAGCTACATTTGCTGAGCATGTTTGACTCAGGCCTGTTTGCTAGTTTGTAAAATTCCTGTAAACTTATTTACAGTGATAGAATAATTCATATAACTTCTACATATTATTATGCCATAATATTGATCACACTTTACAGTAGTCCAATAAGTGAGAGACAAACACACATACTGTGTGAAAAAGATGCAGTTTAGTGGCATCAGTGTAATCCCCACCTCACATTAATAACATAAGGCCTAATTTAATGATTTGTCTGATTTTGTCAAGTGGGCAACAGCTGCCATAAGATAAATCACTGTATTCCGGCAATTCATACAGACTATACCTATACTGAGTTATTATAGAGTTTCATTATGTACAGTATATCGATGCTTAAGATAAGTATAATATACTACAAACATGCAAAGATCAGAATCAGTGTTGTCATAATGACATGTTGTACAGTTGACTTTCCTGAAGTGTATACTTCTATATGTACTCTATAGTATAAAATAAAATGAAATTGGCAGAGTCAAATTATCTGTAAACATTCAAGCATCAATCGGATGGCTGCATGCGAGGTTCAAGGCTTCCCAAGTCCAGTCGTGGATGTTACTCTTGCTATCAACTTTACTTTCCATTACTTAACAGGGGCGGATCCAGACTTTTAAAAAGGGGGGTTCCACTTTGGAATTGCAACTTCAGCCTAGCTGTAAGTCAAAGACCAAAAAAAAATAAAACAAAAAAGGTCATCACCTGCTGACAATAGCTGCCCCTCACCATAGATGCCCTCATCAACTACATTTCCTTATTTATAACTGTATATATCATAGCTTGCTACACTACTCCTCAAAAGACTACGGTGACTGCTCTATTAGAGTATCTCGATTTGACTGCTCTATTAGAGTATCTCGAGTAAGAGAAGCTCTTTCAAAAAAGGGACCCTTTGAACCCCCCGGATCCGTCTAAGGACCCGCCGATTATGCAGGCATAATTATGAGCATAATAGATGCCTGAAAGCATTGAGAATAATGCTAGCATAATAGGTAGAATATTTGTGTAATAGTATGAATTCTTGCTTATTAAAATAGCTATCACAGAAAGATCGATATACTCTAATAGAACAGTCAGTAACTCTAATAGAACAATCACATAGCTGACTGTTCTATTAGAGTATATCGATCTTTTCTGTGATATGCATTTTGACAAGTAAGTTTGTGCTTCAGCCACTTATTATTTATCCATAAACTGTAAATTATTAGTAGAGTATGAGAACTGAGGCATAAATAGTTGGGCATAATTTGAGCATAATAGGTAAGTATTGAGCATAAATTTAAGCATAATAGGTAAATTTTTGAGCAGTGCAGCATAGCATAATAGGTAAAATTATGAGCATAATCGGCGGGTCCCTAGATCCGTCCCTGCTTAACATCTTCAAACAGAATGCAGGGCCACCACCAAGTAGTTCTCCAGCAATTATGCTGTAAAGCCTTATAAAAGTAAAATAAATGAGATTGCATGAATTTTGTATCATGTACATAGAATCTAATAGACTTACTTTTGAGAAATTCTCAAAAACCAAGCATATTGTGCTCAATATAATGCTTTCAAAACCTTAAAATCTGACTTTTTAATATGCACACTTTAATAGAGTAAATTGCAGCTCTAATGGATCTTATTTTGTAAAGTATGAACAATCAGCTCAGAAACAGTACTTACAGTGATAACTTAACCTGTTTTCTGATGGTCTAGATCTATGTTGTACACTCATAGTTCACTGTGTATGGGTGTGCACACTGACAATTTAAATTTAAATGCATAAAATTATCATATTATTAGGCCTGAGTCAAATATGCTCAAAATTTTACCAAAAACTTTCAGGAATTCCCTACGCATTATATTCTTCACTGTTTCCATTATGCTTGCCTGCATTATGCTCCTAGGTTAGCACAAGAACATTTTAATCAGTGAAGGTTCTATTAGAGTATTTCATTATAAAGTGTCTGTTCTATCAGGGAGCATCAATCCAAGGAGCTATGTATGTATAATGCATTTGAGTGCTCTATTGCAGTTTGCAGTTCCAACTGACTACTCTATAAGGGACTACCAATCTATTTTCATGGAATAGTTTGAAATATCCACCTCCAAGTCTATTATGCTTTCATTATGCTGATACTTTAGCTATTGCCTATATATGTTTGAAACTATTGGTAATATTTATGCAAGCATAGGATCCTGAATTATTTCATTGCTTCAGTATTTCCATGTTATTTTCAACTCACAACTAGACAGCTTCCATCTTGAAGCATAAGAACATACACACACACACACACAAGTGTGAAAGTGATGCTGCTAATTTTATTATTGTATATAGTACAATGAACATGCACGCACATTATACACAAATGGAAAAACTCCTAATGAATTCAGTCCAAGTTACAAAAGTACTGAAAAAAGAAGTGTTTGCAGAGAAAACAAGATTACAAGAATGTCACATGCACAATCCGAAAAACTATACAATAATTAAAAATTCATATGTATAAGATACCAGGATATAATTATAACTCGAGGTTGAGAAAAAATTGCTAAGACATTGGAAAGCAGTATTGACAGGATTTACATGCAGTTACACATGCACACACATACTGTACACTCATAACACCTTGTCCTCTTACAATAGCTATATAGCCGTGCTTTTGCACTTGTAACAGGTGCTATTTACAGCATGTATATACACACATAGTGTTGACTCCATCAAATCTTATTCACCCTGGTCATATAACTGCTAGAATAAGAAAACAAGTTTGTTTGAAGTGGGATATAAACCAAAAGTAATCATTGGTAGACCTATGTATTGAAATGAATGAAGTTACATAAAACCAAACGGCAGCACCTGAAACATTATTTTAAATAACAATTATTTACCTATACTTTAGTGACACTAAAACGTATACATTTTCACATTATTAGGTTGAATCCCTATCCATCAAGGAATCCATTGATCTTTACTACTAGCAGCTAATCACTCCATTAATGCTGACTTCACTGCTCAATCTGAGGGGTCAGCAATAAAACATAACTGAATCTCTTAGACCACGTGATGAAATCTTATTTACACAAAATTTCTGCATATACCAAGTGATTGGACATTAGCAATGAAACCATTTTTTGACAATTTTGTAGTATAAACCTAATACCATATTGCCTCGAATTATGGCCGGTCTCGTATAAACGCCTGGTCTCGTTTAATCGACAGGGTTGATAACAACGTGACCACCATGAATGCCAGTTTGTAGTATTCATAGCTTTAATAGGCATCATTTAATACCCTTTGTTGTGTCAACAGAAACCTTTTTATAGCAATTAACTTAAGATTTAGTGCCAAGCAATAGAAATAAATGCCTGGACCATAATTCGAGACAATACGGTAATTCTGTTAACAATCTTTAGCTTTTTGTGGATTCCTTGGTTCAGTCTTACTTAGTATTTAGGATTCTACAAAAGCAATTGAAGCCTGTATAACAGCAACTAAGCAACTACAACAACATATGTGACCGGGCCTGCAAAAATAGGGTATGCATGCATGTGGGCGCATAAAATTTGCCTACTTTTTAAAACTTCAATTCATTGTAACTTTGTATTCCATTATTGCTTAGCTATGAAATTTTTATCACTAATTTAGTTGCCTATAAAATAAAAGTTGCAGAATAAAAAAAATTACGGAGAAATGAGATGTTATGTGGCGAGGTATATAGTTCGTGCCCACATTCCCTATCTCTGTAGGTCCAGTCACATATGTCTAGAGAGATTTAGCACATATAAGTGATTTAGAAACAACCATATATTATGGTTCATGTACACCAAAATTGTTTACAGCACGTGCTTGGTAACACTGTCATTAGCACCTTACCTGTATATTAGAGTAGCTTGACAATTTATTTAGCATTCAAAACTTTGTAAACAAGTAGCTAGATATTTTTGGTTTCTTGTTGTAGCTACTCGTTTACAAAGTCTTGAATGCTAAGTAGTTGTAGGTAAAATTCGGTTACACAAAGTGAGTAATAGATAGGATGCTACAACATATTAACCAGCTATGTATATATGTGTGCATACTGTTAGGCTACTCCAAATACTTGAATGTAAACAACTAAATCTATAACTAAAAAACAACAGAATAATTAACTAAAACTAAATCTAAAACTAAAAAGATTTAACTAAAACTATAACTATATAGCAATTTGCTGAGTTTTACTTTATTAAAATATTGAAAGAATAAAAAAAAAACAGAATAATTACATACTGCATACTGTTAGCCACAGATATAATCATACTGAATGAGAATAATTATGGAATAATTGGCTGGATACAAGAATAACAAAAAGAATAATAGGAGAAATTTTTGGGAAATTCTAGAAAGGATAATAGGTAAAATTTTGAGCATAACTCCAATTTCTACAATTACTCCAATTTCTACAATATAGTAGCCAAGCATAAGATGAACATAAGACAGCATTCCAGTAGTTTAGTGGTGACCACAACACTGCCTGAGTTAAACTGTGGTGAGATTTGAGACTACCAGAAGCCCTGGAATGTCTTCAACACATGAAATACCAAATATCTAATGCCTGGCTTTCATCCACAGTGGATACAGTAACACAAGACATTACAAAAACAATGAAACCACTGGACAAAACAACAAGATTGTACTAAAACAAAATAAACGCCTAATATGAATGCACAACAAAAAAATTCAAAAAGAAAATGACGGAGGGCTGAACGGAATAAGGATGAATCTGCAGAATGGCATGAGGTATGGTGTTCTACAAAAATGGACTATTGACAAAGAAAGAATAATGGAAAGAATTAATAGAAGAAGCAACAGGCTGGATGCAAATCCTGTAGAAACTTGAGGCAACTGAAAATGCTCACAAAAAGGTAACAAGTTCCTGTGGTGAAGACTATGATGACCAAGAGATTATTTTAGTGATCATTCATTGCTTGGTAATTCTCTACTAGTTGAAAACTAGCAACTACACTGAGTCTAGCCTAACTTGTGATCCCAAACCCATAATCAAATGCTCCGAGTTGCTCAATATAAAGAGTCAAAGCGTATCGTGTCTTTGAACTGGTTGGGCATCAAAGCCACGAGCAAACCATGTTCCCGTGATATTGCTGGGGCAAATTCCCATGCTAAAGTGGTATAATATGTATGTTATAGTTGTAATACACCTATGAGATTTGTATCTGATTTGTAAACATGACACCTGAGGACCGCAGGCCCAAGGGTGGAGTTGTTTACAAATCAGATACAAACCAAATGGGTGTGTTATAACTGATTTGTGGTATGGGGCATGCACATATCATAGTCACCCAATTGTATCACGGAAGAAACAAGAAGGCAAGGCTAATATTGGCTACTGCTGAGCGCTGTGTACAAGGAACGATTTTACCCACTATTTACTGTCTTGGTGCACGTGGTTAGTTAATTCATTGGTAGCACATTGTGCCGTATCAATGCCAATCACTCCAGCCATTGTACAGCTTCACATCATTTAGGCAGGTGCCTGATATTCATTGTTGAATGGTGCAGCACTACTTCTAAAAGCAGAAAATTTGTCAGGAAAAATATTTGGCAAATAGTAACAAATGCTAATTGCTATTGTATTGAGTTACAGGTTGTATTGTATAGGTTATATCCATAGCATGGATATGTACAGTAGCTAATGTAGATATATATATAGTTAGTTTCATGATAAAAGTTTTCACTAGTTTGTTAAAGTCAACCTGTAGATTAGCTGTAAAACAAAACTATTTCAAAACAAGAGGCGGAGGAAAATAATTTTGAAGTTACTACTTTTGTATGAGATGTCCAGTTATCTAATATAAATATTGTATATAGCTAACACTACTTATTATGTACGTGTAGTTCGATCTGAAATTGCATAATAATAAACACATAATGTGAGCTTACAATTTTGTATACTTGCTAATGTCCAAACTATTATTTCTATGTAACACTGTAATGTAAGAAATGCTAATATGAGTTACGTATAAAATGTGTATACACTATATATATCCTCCAATTGTAGTAGAACTTCTACTGACGACCACGACGACGGACTATAAAGCTGACCCTTTCTCTTTGATATATCCTCTCTCCAGGACATCTCCCCCTCACAGTGACACTATGACGACCCCTTGATAAATTGTTGTAAATCATAGGACTTGCACCTGTACAAAATATACAAAAATAATTAGCTTTATAACGTTTACAAAAATGCAATTATTCCCATTGGCAGAATAAGATTGTGGTATTGCTAGCTGTAGACAATTGAATAATTTTGTTTAACTGTGCTGGAAACAAACAATTATAACATACAGTATGTTGTAGACTTCACTTTAAATACAGCTCTAGGTTTAACATGGTGGAAGCTAAGTGGATAATTCTGCTACTATTAACATGTTTTATTGTTGAATCTGTTTTTTTGAATCAGTAATTTTACTTATTATCATCACTTACAGCGTCTAAATCTCTGCCTGTCCAGTTTGCAATCAAATACAATGTTAGAATGAGATGGATCAGATGAAAATGTGATAGTTGCATCATTGCCTGACACTTCAGCAGCTGTGTTCACTGATGAGATCCAACAATCTAGTGTACAGTAAAAAATACAGTGATATTATTATCAACATGTAACTACAACTCAAATCATAGGCAATATTAGATATAATACTTTTACGTAGAATGCTTGTGAGAAACGTAGCTTTTAGAATATCATGCAGTTAGTAAAGTAAGGATCTTTATGTAAGTGAAGTGGATAACTATATAGATATAGTTGCCATTCCGTTTAGTTATTAAAGTTGTGCATATTAAAATTTTTCGGTTTGTTTACTAATAGTAAAATGCCAGGAGCGCCAAGCTAAAAATATTGTAATTACAATAAAACTCTAACAATAATAAAATGCAATTTCTACCTACAAGATTATCACCCAATAGCCAGCAATATAACAGAGGTTATGTTAAACCATAGATAATGTATGCGCTATCTATGGTACTGTTTATATAGGTTTGCGTCCAGAGTTGGGGTAATCACTTTAAAAATGTAACTAGTTACATATTACTAGTTACTTATATCAGGAGCTCCTGCTTCTATACAATGTAACACGTTACAGTTACATATTACTCCCAGAAAAAGTAACGAGTTACATATTACATGTTACTCTGAGGGCTATAACTAGTAATATTATTACATATTACATTAATTTTGTTCATTACAAGCTTTAAACTAAGCCCATCCTTCTAAATACATGCTCCCAGCCTACAACTACAAGTGACACGACTGAGCTCGAGACACTTCTCTGGTGTAGTTCAGCCTCAAAAACATGCTCTGTTGTAGTATCTTGATCTCAGGGCACTCCCCATACACTATCACTCTTTGTTCTTGCCTGTACAGCCATCTTCAGTGCTGTCAGGACCCAAATTGCAGCCAACCACGCACTGGATACAATGCACATTAAATGCATTACAATTTCCTGATGTAATATTTGCTATGTATTATTCTTTACTTTGTCATGTAATGCGTTATATTACTTCATTACAACATAAGTAATATTATTATGTAATGCATTACAAATGTAACTCGTTACCTCCAACTCTGTTCGTGTCACAACCATATATACACACTTAACTTTGTTTACAAAACAATAAATCCTAAATGTATATGCAACTACTAGTACCAGAATACATACCTCTACAAGTTGCTGCAGTACCAGTCCAGCTGCCTCTACCACTTTGTATCTGACAAGTCCTACTGGAGCTACCTGACAAATCAAAACTGCTATCACATGTGATACTACAAGATTCTCCATCAGCAGGAGTATCATCACGTGCTAGTGAACACGCAACATTTCCATCATCTGGGTCAGTCAGTAGTGGACATCTGTTGTCTGATAAGTGGCCTATAGAGGTAAGTTATACATCTATATTAATTTTACATTTGTGACAATGGGAAGACGAGAGCATGCATAAGGATGTAGACACAAACCAATTTGACATATTTTCAATCTACAAAGACGTGGTTTGATAATAAGGAACATGTATAGCTGATCTTACAAAAAATAGTAATTGTGTCGAGCTAATATAAAAGTAAACCAGTATGCTGAATTGTGCAAACACAATATACATTAACAAGTGAATAGTAATAGAGCACACGTGATTTGTGATATGACATCAATATCATTCAATTGGGTGTATGCACTGTCAAGATATTTTTGGTGAAGGTCATGATTATTCTTTTGTGGCAAAAAGTAATCATTGAAGTTAATAAAGTTTGATCGAATTTATTACAGAGCATTAGTGATATTAACTGTAGTTTGGTCATGATCACCTGAACCTAGTGGAACAAACATGTCTTGCTAGGTATGCCTGAAATTCTAGTAAATGTGTGAGATATTTGAAAACATATTATGGTGAATTTTTAGGGTTTTGAAATGCTATTGTTTTAGAACTTAAACGTGTACTATGTACTAAAATGTTTAGGAAACACAAACAGACCAGAGATCATCTCATATATACGTACCACACAACGTATACATACAAACTGTGTTATCACTGAATAACTTACTAGCGGTACACATGGAAATTTCTCCACTCCATGTTCCATTTTCATAACATGTCCTAGAATCACTTCCACTTAGATCAAATCCAGCATCACATGTAAAACTACAACTGTCTCCAGCATTAGGACCTCCATTTTCCCCATACTCACAGTCAATCATCCCATTATCAAGAGTGAGTGGGATACATATTTCTATAACAAATATTAGCTTCTTATAAAGTAGCTATGTGCACGTGTGTGCAGTATATTGTACATATGTGGGATTCAAATAAGAACTACAAATAATATAATCATACACTTACGTATATGTAACACTTCATGTTCAGCATCAATAAATCCAGGATCGCCGGGACATCTAGTTCTAACTCTCACTTGATTGTCTCCTGGTCTTACTTGCTGTGAAGCATAGGTGAAAGGACTGGTACCTACAATAGTACAATCATACATCAATTATGCAAATAAGTGAAAGATGGAAGCTTTAATACTATAGTAGGGATCAGAAAGACGTCTCTACAATCACAGATACTGTACTTCAGTCTTTAATTTAACATTTTTTGCACAATTTCATAATAATAATAATAATAATAGGAGTCATGCAATTGAGAACTGATGATGAAGCTTTATAAAGAGAAAGTCCTATTTTCATATCGTGGTACTGAAAAAGTTTGTTTGTATAGCTGCAACTTAATCATTATGTCATTAAAATAAAAATTATGGAGGTGCTCTATAAATATAGCAAATCTAATCTTATTATTTTGAATCAGTTTGCATTCAGCAAAATCAACATTCTGGACTCTAGCCCTCTTGCTGCTCCATAGTGAGATGCTGTAGAAACTCTCCTAATATTTTTTATTATTAAATATACCTGTTTTGCATGGACAGTCAAAGGCACTGCTTGAGATTTGCTGGCATATTTACACCCTCTGTTTTTGAGCCTGTTACTGCAGGTTTAAGATACATGGAAAATCCCATTTAAGCCACAGTACATATGTATAAACTATAAATTACAAATCTGCTGCTTCCAACATCACCTCTATGAAAGCATTTGTGTAACATTCTGTACTGAAGGAAGAAATTTGTGAAATGAATGAATGCACTGAAAATATACATTCAACTAAGTAATAGAATTGTCTGCCTATAGCTATGATGTGGTTTGACTTCAGCAATTCACAACCACCGGTTGTATCTTGTACCTGTACTACACCTGTAAATGTTACATTAGCACTCTTTATAGAACATCCAACAGAAACTGTACTTTATTGTCATGAAATACAGTACAGTTTAGGTGTTAAACTGCCCACCAACAGTACCAATGGCGGATCCAGGATGGGGCATTTGGGGCAAATGGAGGAGCCAGCCATACTTCTGATTAAAATAGCTAGCTACTAAACTTCATGTCACTCCAAGTTAAGATCAGTTTATAAACATGAGCAAGTTTGTTCTACTAAGTATTTGGGTGTATATTTTGATCGGCATCTCACTTGGCAGGTTCATGTGGATTATGTTCTTGGTAGAGTTAGAAGGAAACTTTTTGCTATGAATCGGGTTAGGCTGGCTTCCTCTAGAGTTCTGCAGTTGCTATATCAAGCTTATATTTTACCGGTGTTGGATTATTGTGATACTGTGTGGTTACCATCAAATTCTAGTAGTACTCGTCATTTGGAAAGACTCAATTCTAAGTTTACATCATCTTTCCATTCCTCTGATAACTTTAACTTCCGATCATCTTTAACTGAAAGGCGTACTTTTCACACAGCTGTACAGGTTTTTAAAATTCTCAACAAGATTTCCCCTCCTTATTTACATGGGATTTTTTCATATGCTGTGGATGTTACTGGTCGCTCTGGTAGAAATTTACACCGATTATTTGTTCCAAGTGTTAGAACTAATTATGGAAAACAGTCTTTGGCGTACAGGGGTACGGCCATATGGAACAGATTACCTAAAGCACTATACAGTGCTAAAACTGTGAATGGTTTTAAAACATTATTTTGTACAATGTAATTCTGTTTTATTGTGTATGTATGTACTTATATTGTATTGTATTTTTTTTGTTGTGCTCTCAGGGCATAGCTGAAAAACAGCCTTCTTTGGCTGACGCTATTTTCCCTGATTAAATATCATTTAATAAAAAAAAATGAAAATATGCACATTTTAATAGCATATATTACAAATCCACTTGAAACCAAAGCCAAAACAACTCTGAAATGGTCACCCAGCACCTACGTGAGTACTAAGCGCCTCTAAAAATAATTATCGTGTTGCTGTTGTTTACAACATTCAGAGCATTTAAACAGCTTTTAAGACTTCACAACCACCTGAAAAGATCAAAATGGCAAAAGCAACAGTGAGACACTACTAAGAGGTGATTATTTGCTGCTTCAAAAATGCAACAACTAACAAGAGAATCTGGCTCTCCCCAACCATCTACAACTTGGACTGTTTGTGCCCCTCCCCTTGCCAGCTCCTGGATCCGCCCGAGTACTTTATGAAACTTTAAACCTTAATAAGTACAGTTATGTGATTGTAACTAAACTACAGGCACCAGAAGTTTGTTGTTAATAACCCGCAGGAAAGCTGGGCATGGCCAACATTATACCGGAACTCAATAATCAATAGTTTAGTTCACAGACAACTACTGGGTTTATGGGTTTATGGCTTGCTGTACGCCACAAGTTTACGGTGACAATGTAACACTAACAATAACATGTACCTGACCTATTAACTTTCCTATGAACATGTTTATGTGTGTGACTATGGTGCTATGTCAATGCATTACTGGGCTTTAATCCACTAGAAAGTTCTATATAATTATTATGAACAATAAAGCAATGCCTTGTATGTGCTTTAATAGCACTTGTGACAATGCTTTGACTATCAACTGCTATACTGACAGCTGATTCTGAAACTATGCTGATTATCCAGTAAACATGATTTGTTTTCTACAACATTTGTAATCAGATGTTGGAAAATCTACACACATTTGACAATCTCCTAATGCTTATGACTATATTAAATAGGGTGCCTTAAACTTTCAACAGTACTGTAATTAGAATCACTAGTCAGTGCTTTAAATTACAATTCTGTCAGTGAAATATTTGAATAAGTGTATAATATACTTAATGGCAAAACAATGAATTTACTGAATTATATAATTGTACTCATTTCATGCAAGACATTAAATCTGGTTGTCCAAATATGGTCACATTTATTTTTATACTACTACGTATCTACCACCAGCATTAATTACTTACAGTCCACAAAATTTCTGTTGTTCAGTTTGCATTCATAAAGAGCATGTGGATCATCAGCAACAAATTCAACAGTTATGGTTAAGTCATTTGATGAAATACTGGCATCAAGCATTGTAATCTCACAGTCAGCTACAGAGTTAGATAATGTACATGAATATTATTACTGTAACAGTAACTGCATTGCAAAACTGTTGAATTATATGCACATGTTTACTTACTTGCCTACTTTTATATATAGATGTATAAAAACATTATAAGTTGTGACTTGCTCTGCCAAAAGAGCTCATATAGTCTTTCCGCGTTTGACTAATCATAACTGTGTACAATGTAATACCTTCAAATTACAATCAGCAATAGTGCTAGGCTAGAGATATACTGTAACCAAATATGAAGCTGACATTATTCCTTATTCATAAGTAAAATTATGGGCTGTCAGGTACATGCAATCAGAAAGACTACACAGTATAAGTCCCCCTCACTGTTTCACAGATCTGTTCACATCATTCTATGGATTTAATGTGTTTAGACTTATGGCACAAAGTTATAATATTATAATCCTCTACAACATTGTGCAGCTGTTGAATTATCAAAACCATACACTGTACAGTACATGAATATAGGGGTATAAGAACACTTACGTGCAGTGCATGTTGTTGTATCACCGGTCCATGTCCCTGAATCTATACACATTCTGGAGTCACTACCCTCCATAATGAAGCCACGATCACATGACAAGCTGCAAGTATCTCCAGTATTAGGACCTCCATTGTCACCAAGCTCACAATCAACTGTCCCATTTCCAAGAGTGAGGGGGCAACATATATCTGCAGAAAACATCAAAAGTACATTGACGTACAGTATCACTGATTATATTAATGGAATGGAAGTTCTTACACATGTCAAATCTCTGATGTACAGAAGAAATAAACATGTATGAGAGTACTTGTCTTCGCTTACAGGCTTGACAACGAGCTTGAAAGTGAAAGACAATACCAGTAGTTTTCTGCATAGCCAATTATTAATTATTTGGGCACTGAATACCAAATAATTTATTGTATATAGTACAGCCATCTTTTGAGGATCTGATTTACCATGTCACCTATGTGGTTCTGAAAAAGAAACTGTAGCTCACATTGTTTCTGGGTGTCCTACATTAGCTGGATCATTGTATAAGAAGTGCCATGATCAGCCATTTACATTGCTGTTGGTGCCCCAATGACAATAGGTAAAATTTTAATGGCGTTAGCTTCCAAAGTTTTTGTAATTCAAGTTTCAAATCTGGGTATTTCGATAACTTCTCGTGCTCCTTGTCTACTATATTAGGAATAGCCACTTCGAAAAGTATAGCTGAGTGATTTAAAGTATCGTGGATGACAATACTGATCTATTTGCAGATATGTAATGGTCAGTCGACTTAATCGCAAAGTCTCACAAAATTAATCTTGACACGAATACCAGTAACAACAGGTTTTGGGGTATGCAGCCATGGCTTATCACTTTTTGGAATTTCATAAAATTCACAAACATTTTTATTATTATCATCATCATCATGTTTATACTTGGTTGTATAATTTTTATTATTAGCTATTGTTGAAATACACATAGAAATAAAGCAACAAAAAGAAAAACTGGTACAAATCTACAAAGTTACAGCAACCATGGTAACTTCACAAAGCTTTAAAGATGAATACTACCCCAAATTAAATAATGTATTTACAGGATCTTTCTGGAACACACAAAGTTGGTCTTCTACTTAAAATTACATTTTTGGGTACCGCTCATCTGTTAAGGAAAAGTACTGAGTTTCCAAGAGCTCTGGTAGAACTCGATCTTTTACAATTCATTACTTTTTTAATCACTTCCGGTATTGTAACCGTGTTAATTGCAAATAATAATTATAATACTAATAATAATAATGGAAGTAGTTGCAACCAATCGATAAAAATTTCTGAAATCTTTCTCCTAAAAAACTTGCTATATGGTACTCTATTAAGATATACTTCATTACTTACTGATGGTCAAATCTTTAGTTGGACGATCATGGATTTGACCAGGACACTGAGCTCGCACCCTAACAATGTTTTCTCTTTCCCTCACACCATCATCTTCTGTATAGGTGTGGGGACTGGTGCCTACAGAAGGTAATACATACTGTATGGCATGTTAATATATCAATCAGACCACTTACAATTCATAAAGTCCCTTTTGTGTATTCTGCAGTCAAAAAATATATTTGGATTTGTACTATCAGAAGTGAATGTGACTGTTATGCTCTTATTCATTGAAGTGATAGATCCATCAACAACTGAATTTACTTCACAACCATCTGAAATTTGAGTGGTATTTAATATCATACAGTACTATGCAGTGCTTTCAGAATATAACCTGGTTTTAATAACCATCCATTTTGGCACATAAAAACATTCAAAATAAAGTAGTTAACACCAGCATGATATGGCTACATTATCTGGCTACCAATTGTCATAAAGTCATTATGTTGTTCAAGCATGCTTTGCAGAGGCAGACTTTTGTAGCTTTGTAACAACTAACACAATAATTCTGGTAGCCTTGACTTATACACTGATGTATCTAAAATTGTGGCTAAAATTATTGTTAGTGCAGGCTAAAGGTATACTGTAATTTTACAAATCAACACTATATGCAGATTTCTGAATTTCCATCACATGTAATCACAAAATAATCAGGCAATACGAATCCAAGTGTTAATACCAATATTATTTATTATTGAAATTATTTATTATGCTTATAACCTATGACACTGGAAAACAATGAAAAGTATATTACAAGTGCTTCTAACACATGGGATATTTTAGATAGATACACCACACCAAACCCTAAAATGTTTTTTTTCTAAAAATAATTCCATACAAACGATTAAATATGTGTGAAATGATGGCTCCAACTGATACACCTCACTTGTAAAATTTCATACTTTTGCTTTTCTATCTAATTAAATGCAGTTGCTTAGCATACATACATAACAATTGTGGGAATTGTGACACACTAGTACTTCATATACTTCACATAAAATATCAAATGTACATGCAATGCCATACCAATGATACATTCAGCTGATAAAGATGGTGCCCAGTTGCCCTTATCATTACAGGTAGTTGTGGTTGTGTCTCCAATATTGTAGCCTTCATCACATGAGAAACTACAGGTGTCTCCAGGAGTGGGTATTCCATCATCACCCAGTGAACAATTGATTGAACCAAATTGAGGAGCCTTTAATTTGTCGCAATCTGTAGAAAAATATTTTTACCAAATTTAACATGCCAGACTTGAACATCCTCTTGTGTGCAAACTGAATTCGAACTTCAGTTTCCAAAACAAGATCCTCTTTGCTAATTTTGATTCATTTTTACTATATAATAACTATACAGTATTTATATGTAGTGCAAATACACTGGGGAAGATACACAACCTGAAATCAGGAGGTAAGTAGTTTGGTTTTTACTAAGGGATTTTTAAACTACTTTTAGTAGCACGTTTTATTTAATGCACCTTCTCTATTAGGGTATTTGAACATTATATTATAACATTATACATGTAGTTTTTATTAGAGCATATTGCACAGTCTTTCCACATTTTGCGCATGTATGTGTGCATGCATGCATGCGTGTGTGTGTGTGTGTGTGTGTGTGTGTGTGTGTGTGTGTGTGTGTGTGTGTGTGTGTGCGCATGGGTGTGTGTGTGCATGCGTGCGAATGCTCTACCAACCATGTAGTGATGGTGCGAGTGTGCAAAAATGAATACTGTACCTATTAGCCTACAAGTAGTGTTATCACTCCAAGTACCATCATCACCACATGTTACAGTCATTTCACCATGCACCATGTAACCATCATCACAAGTGTAGGTACATGTGTCACCAGGATCAGGTACTCCATCAACTCCAAGTGAGCAATCAATCATTCCATTATCAGGAGAAGTGAGCGTAGGACATTGTTGTGCTATAAAAGATGAAAGCACAACCTTATTTACATGTGAACAGGATAAACAAGTTTTGGAAGCTGACATGCCATACTGTACCTTGTGAGTGTATATATACAGTCTATACTCACCATTTGTTATGGTGCTGCTCAGGAATAGCACCAGAAAAATTAAACTCGCTCTGAAAATCATTTCACTTCAATAAAAATGTAATAAAAGTGTCACTCTTGCTCCCTCTTTTATACCCACTCCTGATGATTGTGTAATATCCTGTTTTAATGACTAGTGTTGTCATATGATGCAATCATGTATAATATTATTTTATTATGTCATTACTCATCATAATTGACATAACTTTACTTAACTGTGGCTTACGAACATCTGTACTAATGGCATGCACAGTTGCTTGAAGCATAGCAACTGCCAAACTAGTTATTCATTCATTTCATTTGATAGACATTATAAGTTATAATTGTAGGTACATTTTATCTATGGCTTTTCAGAATCACTACTATGTAGAGGTGAGGATATACATAGATATAAGTAAGCACAGCTTGAAAAATGATGCTGATTTTTCACTTCTGAACTGGCATTTGGTGTTTTATTGTAAGCACTAATGCCTATATATGAAGTGCTGTAAGTTAGTTAAATTCTTGTAACAGATCATAATCTGTAAAGTACATCAATATCAATTAGTCAAAAAAAATTAAATTGCTTCTTCTATACATTAAGTTATATTTTACAGGTCAGTACTTAATGTTAAAATTTGTTTGTGGTATATATTAAAAGAATCTTGAACATTTAGTGAATAGCTACATGTATATAATATTGTAGTTGTTATGTCATAATGGCTCCATTGGTTTTCTTTATTTTTTCAAGGGCATTGTGGAAGTCATAATGTGTATTTAGAATATATATACTGTATGGATAATATGCATAAATGTTTTACATACTTACTCTCACCTTGAAGAGTCCCCTTATGTTTAAATTAGCTAGCTCTCTCATAGACACACTGAAAATAGAAGCACACACTTTATACATTCTGTGTATTAGCTATACTAATATTGTGTGGTCTGAAATGCTTAGTTAATGGCTTCTTCATTAGTATGAAATGCACAGACTCATTGAAGACTCACTTGGTGTAATTGGGGACCATGGGCTATAATAGAGAAGCCAAGTACTGATTGTGTTTTAGTCAAGTCCTTAAAATACCACCTATTGCAGACTCTCCTTCAAACCACTCAGGAGGTGGGTAAACGTGTTTGTTGTGCGCTTTAAATGTCACTGTACAATTTTAGCCTATTCTGTCGTCACTGACAAGCAAGTACTCATCTGTGCTACCACTTTATCTTTTCCATCTATGCACTAAAACGTTTTATGCATACTTCTTTACATGTATGTATCAATACTGGCTGGCTACATACATCAGTTAGCAGATCGCATTGTGGCTATATGCTATAGTTGATAAAAAATTTAATACTTGACAGATAATGAATCAAATGTTATGCAATGCAGATATTGTTGCTATTAGGTTTTGGTTAATGTCATTTATGTCAGCAAAATGTTTGTAAAGGTCAAAACAATAATAACATACTTACAAGTTTATCCCAGATTATTGTGGTCAAGGTTTTCATTAATAATGATCACATAATTAATGTATGACCACAACAGGAAACCACAGCACTTAAGTTGATATCATATTACATTTTAAGCAATAAAATTAGTTGATTGTGGCATCAAACATTAATCATTTTATGATGCAGAAGAAATTAAATTTGGAAGCAAAGCTTTACGTAGATTGATGTATGGAAATGTGGTCACACACATATTAAGCATTAGGCAGTGGACACAATCTACAGCTAATAATATGATTATACAAATATGCCTGAATGTCCTATCTTTAATCTGTAATATGTTCATGTAGCTACTACTCTACATAGCCAACATAATTATGTTCTCAAAGCATTACATGGTTCAATTCAATGAAAAGTTATTGGTCATTAAATTTTCTTATTCTTCAGTCCTATGCACAGCTTCTCATGTGTAGTCAAATAATTGAGCAAGCAAGTTATTTTACTATTCTGAGATTAGAGTCTGAAAAAAATACAGTTAAGATACTGCTGAACACTTATCTATAAGTAAGTTATATTACAGTAGGAAGTCAGAGGTGAGATGGAGGAGGGTGTAATAACTAAGACATTCTGTGCTTGCTGTGATATAATTGACTTCTCTCCAAGTGAAAGACTTACAAGTACTTTAATGTAGCATATAGCTTTATATAAGACTTCAAAAATGAGCTCAAAATTGTTAGTGATGCTGTATTTCTTATGCACTATACCTATTCTGCTGTATTTCCTGCTTTGTTGCAAATATTCCTTTAGATGAGAATTAAAAACTTTACTGGGCTATTGTTGCCATGGTAATTAACTACAATACAGTCCCAGCTAACCCTAAAAGTATAGCTCTACTGAGCATTAATTGTAGTCAGTGTAGTACACACCCAAACTTGGTTGACTACTTAATTACACTGTGACTTTAGTGGTTCAGAGAGTTCCATAGTCAGAATGATCATTATTAAAATCTTTTTACTCTGATATCCTTGCTGCTTTGAAATGTGCATATAGATATAATAATTATGTAACAGTGTAAATGTTTTTACAGTACTACATTAGCCAGATGGATATATACATTCCATAATATGTTGGTACTGAGTTAGATGAAGTCACCAAACATCCATTAGTAGACAGGAAACCATGCAATAGCTGTATCAATACAATGTAATATTAATTTATGGTAACTATGGTGAAATTTAATGGGTTCTTATGATGTAGACTCCAAACGAAATGGCTAATTGCTATCCATGATTTTAATATTTAAATGAAATCATCAAACACTTCTATTAACTGAGAGGATGTGATGTATCAAAATTTTATATAGCCAAACACTATTATGCAATTATAACAATGAAACCTCATTTCTAGACGTGTCCTTGTTGTTGTGCACCATAACTATTTTGGGAACCTATTAGGAGTGGAAACCGTAATGTGGTAATGAGGTGACCACTAACCTATCTTGTCATTGCAGCCAACGTTGAAACCGGGTCACTACTGCTGACCCGGATGACCCACTGACCCGGATAGCAATCCGGGTCAGACCCGGATTTGACCCGGATTAATTAAAACTGAGACGTGTTTCGGCTAGTCTCGGGCGAGCGAACGAGTCTACATTTTGAGCGTTCGATTCGTGTTGAGTAAATATTGCAATTTCAGCCTAGCTGAAAAAAAAAAAAAAAAAAGGTCTTCACCTACTGACAATAGCTACCCCTCACCATAGATACCCTCAGTTTCGGGCTACATACTGCACTTATTAACAAATAGGCGTGGCTGAGCATATGTTGGTAATGCGATAAGTGGGCGTGGCTCACGAAAGAGCTACGCGATAGCGTTTCCACGTCGTCAAACGAACAATTTCGTTTCTCACGTGATCCAATCCGGGTCAGACCCCGATAAATTGTAAACCGGGTCAGACCCGGATGTCCCGGAGAAAATGTGACCCGGATGACCCGGATGACCCGACCCGGTTTCAACGCTGATTGCAGCTCACCTGGTGTAGTAGTTTAATGTGCACAGAGTATACTGTATAAAGTTGTAGAAAAAGAGGGTGTGGTCTCAGGGTGAAAAGGTAGTGAAATCAAAGGTGGCACCCACTGAAGAAATGGCTGTGATAGCAAAAAAATTAATACCGTGAATATGCGTAGGCTTCTTCCATCACAGCCATTTCTTGGCCGCCACCTTTGCTAGTTTGCTTTCACAACTTTTGGATTTTTGGTGGATCACGCACAGTGACGCACTACAATGAGATAACTTGTTTCTCATCAACTTCGCATAGAGTAACACATGCGGGCGGGCGGGTTATCTCATTATTGCACAAAGCCATAGCATATTTGTACAAAACCAGTATAATAATCCTTTATTTTAGGTTATTGGCAGGATGCACACCAAGCACTGGTGCACACTGAGGGTAAAACTCCGAGTGCACATAAACTTCACCCTCAGTAACAAACTTTCAAGTCCTTTACGAGAGTTCCACCAGTCTTGGGGTCATGTACCATACCCCAGTACAGCAGCAGCAGCAGCAGCAGCAGCAGCAGCAGCAGCAGCAGCAGCAGCAGCAGCAGCAGCAGCAGCAGCAGCAGCAGCAGCAGCAGCAGCAGCAGCAGCAGCAGCAGCAGCAGCAGCAGCAGCAGCAGCAGCAGCAGCAGCAGCAGCAGCAGCAGCAGCAGCAGCAGCAGCAGCAGCAGCAGCAGCAGCAGCAGCAGCAGCAGCAGCAGCAGCAGCAGCAGCAGCAGCAGCAGCAGCAGCAGCAGCAGCAGCAGCAGCAGCAGCAGCAGCAGCAGCAGCAGCAGCAGCAGCAGCAGCAGCAGCAGCAGCAGCAGCAGCAGCAGCAGCAGCAGCAGCAGCAGCAGCAGCAGCAGCAGCAGCAGCAGCAGCAGCAGCAGCAGCAGCAGCAGCAGCAGCAGCAGCAGCAGCAGCAGCAGCAGCAGCAGCAGCAGCAGCAGCAGCAGCAGCAGCAGCAGCAGCAGCAGCAGCAGCAGCAGCAGCAGCAGCAGCAGCAGCAGCAGCAGCAGCAGCAGCAGCAGCAGCAGCAGCAGCAGCAGCAGCAGCAGCAGCAGCAGCAGCAGCAGCAGCAGCAGCAGCAGCAGCAGCAGCAGCAGCAGCAGCAGCAGTGTTAGCACGTGTAGGCTGGTCAGTCTTATTAAGGGGAGGGGCTGTGCAAGCTTGTAGCAAACGTAACAACACTAAAGCTACTATAGACTCTTAGATATGATGGCCCTGCACATAGGGCATGCAGGTCATGGTACCAATGCTAGTGTATATAGTCTAATGTACTCATTGTTGATGCTTTTGTGGTTGTTGATACTCCAGAAAGCACTCTAGTCAACACAGAAGTAAAAAACACTGTATCTCAATGGGATTGCAGTTGTACATGGAAATAGTGTTTTTCTACGTGACAAACCCACTACCACAACACTCAAAAAAAGCCATGCTGCAATCTCATGCAATAATGAGTGTGCATGGGCAAAAGAAAATGTTGGTGCGGGCGGTTGATGAGAAACAAGTTATCTCATTGTAGTGGCCTTATATCACTTCTTTTTATAACTGCGAGCCCCTATGGCCAGCAATGGGGTTTCCTTGTAACTTGTATTTTTATACTAGGCGTGCGCCCACAGCCGCCGACTGTGGGCACCGCCTGGTTTACTGAAATTGTTTTTGTGAAAACGTGTGTACGTATGTTTGTCCGTACGCACCCACGTGAGCAATAACATTAAAAATGGTAAAATGCAGCCAGGATGTCTCGCAGGATTATTATTATTATTAAATTATTTGTGTTTGCTGTGCAGAAATCAATGTGATTATAACGCACAGGTGTGATTGTGATAATTATCTAAGAGGGTACAAAACTGATCGTGTGTGGGGGAGTTGACTATATGAGGGGGGATTGAGTTCCACAGTTTGATTGTCGAGGGGAAAAAAGAAAATTTAAAACTATAAATTCTGGTATCTAGTTGGTTGAAGTAGCCATTTCTCAAGAAGGGTGGAATAGGAATCAAACAATCATTTGGAATACACACCAGGTTGTTAGGATGTAAGAATTGAAAGCTAAATTAAGTGTGTATTAAAATTTCCACACACATAAACTTTGCTCTGAAGTGATTTCTTCTCGGTGGTCTGAAGTAGCTACCGGTATGGCGAGTCTTAATTCATATACTTCGTGAACGGTCTTTCTTTCGCTATTTATGACTAGCGTTGTTTTATTTACTGAAACTATAAAACCTATTTTAGTAAGCATAAATTAGTTTTAGTGTACTACAGTATACTAAACTAAAACTGAAAAGCTTTAATCTGAATTTTACTGACTGAAAATGGACGAAACTAAAACTTAATTTCCTTTATTTACTAAATTACATTTGCACCCATGGTCTAGTATTGTTTTAGTTTTTACTAAACTAAAACTAAAACTATTTTAGTAAGCATAAATTACTTTTTGTAGCTATACTAGCTATTCTACTAATCTGGTGGTCGCATGTGACCGAGGATTCCTTAATGTTTAATGTAAATGTTTGTGTCTCATTATAATAATGATGGCTTTCTCTCTTTATCTTTAGTAGCGATTCCGGAAGAATTTTAAAATTAATGGAAATAGTTTTTATTTAGCATAGCCTTGTGCAGTACTCCCTAAGGATCTCATAAACACTTAGTTTTTAAAAATCCATCATAGGATGGTTGAGTAATAAGCAGTTTTGTCCTGGAAAATAGGCAAAATTTTCTCCGTATCTTGCCATTGAAAATAGTCCCAAAAATGGCACAATTGAATGAATGCTTATAAACTGAGCTTTGCACTAACATTTTGAACTTCTGTTTTCTGTTATCAGTACCTTAATACATGGACCACAGTGTAACCTTACTTGTAAGACCCTCTGAATAAAGGTCACCTCCATAGAAAACCACTAAATAGTTGTATGCATTTAGGATCTTGCGGAAGGCAAAGCAGCATACACATGGTGAAGTTCAACCACTCTGTAGCAGTCACCTCCACTCAAAAATACAATGTGCATGCAAAGCAAGGAGGTGTACTGTTGATTTATAGCTGCTTATATGATTATTTTTTTCTCTTAATGTACAGCTCCTTGGCAGCTACCAAAATGGTGCATCAAAGAGATGAGCTATTTGTGGTGCAAATTTGCTAACTTTTAGCATAGTAATATTGAAAACTACATGTACAAAAATGCTCACTTTGGTGTAACTAACATGTGCTAGGTCGTTTCTTACAAAGAGAACATTACATTGTGGTGGCTATATTGCAAAATAATCTTATAATTGGCATAAAACTACACACAGACATATTTGTAGCAGAAAACTAACTGCACCATCGTATTCCTTGCCCCCAGAAACCCTAAAGATGATCCAATTGTTTGATCAATCACTCGTACGGCAGCGAATTGATTGTGCCAACTCTCCAATGGAAGATTCACGGAGAAAATTTTATGCAAAATTTACGGAATTCCGGAATCGCTATCTTTAGTTTACTAAAACTAATTAAACTAAAACGCTCATGCTGGTATTAAAACTAAACTAAAACTAAAATGAAAACCAGTACTAAAACAACACTATTTACAACTCTAAAACAACTTTGAAGGCCTCTTAGGGCAGGAAAACGTGATTACTTGTTTCTCATTAGGATTTCCATGCAGGTGGGACAGGGCGGGAGGTCAATTTTCATTATTCATTATTAAAGAAATCAAGCTGTCTGTTACTATAAAGGTTAGCTAAAACCTTTTAGAGCAAATACTTACATTTTACCACCGTTTCTGAGGTTTAAGTGCAGATGACATCATAAGTTTGCTGTGTTGTAAAGTGATAGCCAGCCTAATTTAGTATCAAAATATGTGTGTACGTGATTGATAACAGCAATAATGAAATTAGAGATGGTGGGATAAAAAAGGATGAGGGCAGGGATGAAAAACAATCAAGTTTGCCTGGCCTTAGGCTACCAGAGATATAGCATCTACATATGTGACCGGATCTGCAATAGGGGTCTTATAGCCTTTTCATTATGTGTACTTGGCAACTCATAGCTTGACGTGTGAATATGGTATATACCACCCTGAAATTTGGTCACAGTACACTCCTAACACATAGCACTATTTCATAGTGTAATATGAAGGTGACAGGATAAAAACTCAATTTTGAGTAGTCAAACTTAGAAATTTGGAGAGGCTATAAGACGCCTGTTTGTAGATCCAGTCACATAGCTATATGTCTACATATCCTTCTAGTTGAAAGGGGGGCATTACCCATACTTTACTATGCGAATGAAAACATGGAAAATGAAGGGCAGCCTCAAGGCTTTCTCTATACAATTCGCGTGAGAAAATACGTATTTCTGTGCATAATTATACTCTGTTAAAAATGAAGACTAAACACAATTCTAAAGAGTTCCCTAGGTAGGGAGGATTTAACACCCTTGGAAAGTAACCATTACTCTGAAGGAGTAACATGCTCTGGAGGAGGTGTCAAGCTCTTAAGAGTAATAATTACTCTCTTCAGAGTAATGGTTACTCTCCAGGGGTGTTAATCCTCCCTACTCTGGGAACTCTTTAGAGTGGTGGTTACTCTTCATTTTTTACAGTATAGTTACACTTCCTTAGCAGTGCAATGTAATTACCGAATTACAAAATCATGACAGTATAATTATCTAGCTAGCTGAATCAATAGTATAATTTAGCAATTGCATGAATATAAACTAAATTATATACATGGTTGATTAATTACTTATTTAGTTAGAATGGGATAGTATTAACTCAAGTACGGGCGTCTGGTTTTTAGAAGTAGCATAACATCAACATGTTTATTTAGCTACTGTCTATTCTCAAACACATCTCACACTGACAAAACCACAAGAAAACGCTGCAGTCTCCCATGGATATCACCACACCTTAGAAGGCAAATCAAAAGGAGAAACAAATTGTACAGACAAGCTAAGAGATTGAATCCCCCAGAATTGTTCAACAAGTTCCTTGATCTCAAGCATTCTATTCAAAGAGTCTTAAGAGCATCCCATCAACAATACATAATTAGCATTATTATCTCACCTCCTGGTCATGATAGACATTGCAAACAGAAAAAGTTTTGATCTTATATTATACGTAGCTCACTCAGAAGGGATCGTACTGATATTCCACCACTAGCTTCAGGAACACAGTTAATAATGACAATCATCAAAAGGCTGAGGCCTTAAACACACAATTCCAATCAGTCTTTACTAAGGAACACACAATGGGCCCATGCCAGATAAAGGCCCATTCCCACACCCCACAATGCCAGATATCAACATTACTACTGCAGGAATTCTAAAACTGTTACAAAATCTCGACATCCACAAGGCCAGTGGTCCTGACCAAATAAGCTCAAGAGTTTTAAAGGAAACTCAGCTGCTGAGTGAGCTTGAGTCTACCACTCCTATCCTAAAAACTATACTGGTACTGTTCCAGGTGACTGGAAAATGCAAATATATCTCCTATAATGATCACACCCAACCCAGTAACCCATTATTGACGTGGCAATTAAATACCATACAGTCCCAGTTAACCCTATAAAGCATGGCCCCACTGAGCATTAATTGTAGTCAGTGTTGTACACACCCATACTATCTAATTACACTGTGACTTTGAGTTCCATAGTCAGAATGATCACTATTAAAATCTTTTTACTTTGACATCCTGGCTGCTTTGAAATGTGCATATAGATATAATAATTATGTAACAGTGTAAATATTTTTACAGTACTACATTAGCCAGATGGATATATACATTCCATAATATGTTGATACTGAGTTAGATGAAGTCACCAAACATCCATTAGTAGACAGGAAACTATGCAATAGCTGTATTAATGCAATGTATATTAATGTATATATGGTAACTATGGTGAAATTTAATGGGTTCTTATGATGTAGACTCCAAACGAAATGGCTAATTGCTATCCATGATTTTAATATTTAAATGAAATTATCAAACACTTCCATTAACTGAGAGGATGTGATGTATCAAAAATTTATATAGCCAAAAACTATTATGCAATTATAACAATGAAACCTCATTAGACGTGTCCTTGTTATAAAGATCATGTTGCACACCATAACTATTTTGGGAACCTATTAGGAGTGGACACCATAATGTGGTGATCTTTTTAAAGAGGTGACCACTAACCTGTGTAGGTATTGCAGCTCACCCGGTGTAGTTTTATATGCACAATGTATACTGTATGAAGTTGTAGAAAAAGAGGGTATTGTCTCAGGGTGAAATCAAAGGTGGCACCCACTGAAGAAATGGCTGTGATGGTAGGTTAATAGCAAAAATTTTAATACTGTGAATATGCGTAGGATTTAGCATTTCTTCCATCACAGCCATTTCTTTTTATTATTATTATTTATTTTATTTTATTGTACTGGCCAGCCAGTAATTACTGATGCATCCAGGGGGACCAGCCCCAAGAAAAAAATCAAATACACACATACATATATTATGATTAGCTAACTACTTACATACATGCAATTATATTAACTACAAAAAAATCAACTGACAATTAAATAATGGGGTAAGTGATTCCAATATTCAATTATGCTAGGGAAATAATTAATTTATATGAATTAGTGTTAATAAGTGGTGTTGATAAATCATAAGATCTGGTTGATTGCACTGAAGTTTCTTGATAATAATAATCCGGAATTTTTAATCCTGATGTATGATGAACTGCCTTATAAAATAATTTAAGCCTTGATGTCTACCTTCTCTGTGAAAGTGATTACCACTGGAGATTTTCTAAAGTAGATGAATTGCTTATTCCACTTTGTCAGTCATAATTTGATGCGACCCACCGTGCTGCTCTTCTTTGCACCATTTCTAGGGCATTACTGTCTTTAACAAGATAAGGGCCCCATACACACAATGCATACTCTAGCATATGTCTCAAAAGATGGGTATATGCCATGTATTTGACCTCTTGACTACATCTATATAAGTTTCTGTGGAGAAAATTTAACAGTCTTGTTGCTTTATTGGTGATGTTTTCTAGGTGGCTCAGTTCTGAAGGACATAGTGCTTTCCAATAAAACTCCTAAGTAGGGATGTTTAGTAACCAACTGTAGAAGAGAGTCATAATTGATGTAGTAATCATAAGATAATGTTGTCAATAGCCTACTACATCGCAACACAACACATATGTTTGCATTAAAGTGGTTCATGAAGTATATGACTAAGAATCACCATACCCGTAGCTATTTCAGACTGCCGAGAAGAAACCACTTCAGAGCAAAGTATACCAGCTCTGATTAGTTATTATTATTATGTAATGAGCTGAGATGCCTATAGGCAATGAATATTGCAAGGCTAGGCCGCAGGCCTTTTAGTGTGCCCATATCTTGATTTTTTCCCATTATCATTAAGTCGCTCTTTGAATGTTGCTACTGTAGGTGCTGAAATGATAGCGTCAGGTAGAGAATTCCAAAGATTGACAATCCCGGCTATTTGAAAAAAAGTTATGCCTAATAGTAATGTTGATCTTTCCTTCCTTGATACCATCTCTCAGAGATGGTATTATTCCATCTGCATGGAAATTTAAACAGTCCAATAGGAGGCAGTATAGATTACTCTAGCAATTATAGACCTATTCCCTCGCCTATTCCTGTAGTTGTGATTGCTATTATAAATAATCAGAAATCACACGAAAATCCTATATTTCCTGACGCATCAAAATGCCACAGTGATAGCTATTCTTATTAACAGAACGATGTAAGGCTTCGAAACCCCGACTCGAGTCACTTAGCTAATCATCTGGCACTAGTTCGGCTGCCAATCTTGAATGTGTGTAATGGTAATTCCACAGGAAGACAGTATTAACAAAGAACATGATGAGTATCGACGAGAAATGAGCCCCCGGCCTAGGACTTCTGGTAGATAAAACTGAAATTTCAGTATAATGACAACTGAAATTGATGGATGTACGATGAGGCTTAACTAAATCTGTTCACCGGCTCACTGCTGCCATTAACAACTTGTGACAGCAGTTCACGTTCAGTAGCTGAAGCGGCAATATCTGAAGTTTTGAGAAAGCGGGTAATTGACCGGCACGACTCGAGTCAGGTGGCTAGTGCAGCTGCAAGTCACACATCTGTCACTACGGCCTCAAGTAAATATATAAGCTTACAGGACACATAGTCTACTGGCAATGCAACATGCAATGGAGAAAGTGAAGCGACCTCGTATAGCAGTGATAGGCGCTGGAATAATCGGTCTACCTACTGCAGTGATGTTGACAAAGATTTTTTACAAACTGGAAGTGACTTTGATAGCCGAAGAGTTTTCCCCACACATCACTAGTGATATTGCTGGAGCAATTATCCGACCTGTTGTGGACAACAGCGAAGTAGGGTCACGTGATTCCAGAAGGGATCAATGGACTAAGGTTACTTTCCAGCACTTGTACAGCCTTTTTTTATCACCACTTGCAAAGACACTGGACATTTCTTTGGTATCTACTTATGACATGTATAAGGGTGAGAGAGAAGACCCATGGTGGAAGGATTATGTTTTAGGCTTTCGTCATGTTGGAGAGGAAGAGATGAAAGTTTTACAATATCATGCTGGCAAAAACTGTTGGGCTTATTCTACCTTCACAATGATCAGCGGTTCCTACCTAACATGGCAGATGGAACAGTTCAAAGCTATTGGTGGTGTAGTAGTCCAGAGGAGACTGGAGAGTCTAAAAGAAATTGATGGTACTTATGACATCATAGTGAACTGTACAGGACTTGGTAGTAGACAACTAGTGAATGATCCTGAAGTGTACCCAGTTAGAGGTCAGGCTATTGTGGTCAAGGCTCCATGGATCAAGACGGTCTTTGCAGAGGAGACAGAAGATGGCATACTAACATATGTATTTCCAAGAGCTGACAGTGTAGTATTAGGTGGTACTGCTGATGCAGGCAACTGGTCCACACAAGTAGATCCATTAGTTAGTAAAGCAATCATGGAGAGATGTTGTATGTACATTCCCGGACTATCTACAGCTGAGGTGGTGAAGGAGATGGTGGGACTTCGACCAGGCAGGAGCAAAGTTAGACTTGAAGTAGATGAAACAACTTTGAAGAAATCCACTGTTGTACATAATTATGGTCATGGTGGACTGGGAGTAACTTTCTTCTGGGGGTGTGCTCTAGACGCTGTTAAATTGGTAGAACATTGCTTAATTCAAAAAGGGTTCACAGTGAACAGCAAACTTTAACATGCTTCTCTGTAGCTATATTTACCCAGTATATTTTAAGTTACTATAGCTGCATGGCCAGATTGTACAAGGAACATGTAATTGACTGTAGCTATATAATAATTGTTGTATTTTTGGCAAGCCATACAAGTATTAAGTTAGTTACCAGTGTTGGGCAAGTTACTTTGTAAAAGTAACTAGTTACATATTACATATTACTTGCAACTGAACTATTTAGTTACAGTTGCATATTACTCATAAAATAAAGTAACTATAATATTATTACATATTATATTACTTTGTGTCCACAGCCTTAAGCTGTCACGTGTGAAACTACCACCTTATCACGTGATATGATTGCGTTGTTGGACAATGTGCAAATCTTGGTTATAAGTAAGAAGCTGGTGAATAAGCTTCATTCAGTAGGCTTCGTTACTTCATTGTGGCTATGCGTTACTCAGAGGGTAACTAACGAGATTAGTAACTTCGTTATTTGTAGTAATAATATTACGTAATATTAGACTCGTTACAGTAACTATATTACTTAGGTAATGCGTTACATTTGTAAGTAAAGTAACTTGAGTTATATTACTTGTTTTTAGAGCGTATTTCGTTATATTACTTAGTTACCACAAAAGTAATAATATTACGTAATGCGTTACTTATGTAACGCGTTACTCCCAACACTGCATGTATATAGCTTTTAGGGTGACTTGTTACAGACTATACTGAACTGACAGGATGTCATGTATAGTTGAGCTATCTACAGGCCTAGGGTGACTTATTACATGGCTGAATGTGACTTAACTATTATAGGGTAACTTATTGTGTAGCTGAAATCTATACATGAACTCTCTATAGAGTGACTTTTGTAGCTGAACTCTCTGCAGAGTGGCCTGTAATGTAGTTGACCCAGTGTAGCTGAGCTTTACAGGGTGAATTGTGCAAGTCACAGCATTTGAGCATTTATCGGACGGCTGCAAGTTCAAGGCTGCCCAGGTCCAATCATGAATTGTTTCTCTTTTAATCAACCATACTTTTCAAACATACATTACTTAACATCTTTAAACAGTATGCAGGACCACCAAGTCCTCCAGATTTTCAGCAATTATGCTGTGAAGCTTTATGAAAGTAAATAAATGAGATTACATGAACTTTTGTGTTATGTAGACTTGCTTTAAAGAAATGCTCATAAACCAAGCCTATTATGCTCAATATTGTGCTTTAAAAACCTTGAAATCTGACTGTTTTAATAGAGTTTATCTGCACATTTTAATAGAGTAAATTACAGCTCTATTGGATCTTATTTCTGTACAGTATGAATAATCAGCCAAGAAACAGTAATTATAATAGTAATTCTACATATTGAATATGCTTTGGTCTAGAACTGTGATTTACACTCATAGTTTGCTGTGATTGGGTGTGCACACTGAGTATTTAAATTTAAACACCTAAACATTACCATGTTATTAGGCCTGAGTCAAAATAATATGCTATATAAAAATTTTGCACAAAATGAACTCCCAAAATATTTGCCTATTATGCTCTTCAGTGTTCCCATTATGTTTGCATTATGTTCTTGAGGTTTGCAACATTTCTTACAATTATCTTGGAACATTTTAATAAGTGAATGCTCTATTAGAGTATTTCATTACAATGTGATGGGAGTATCAATCTAAGGAGCTATTTGAGTGTTCTATTGCAGTTAGCAGTTCCCACTGACTGCTCCATTAGAGAGTATCAATCTATTTTCATGGAATTAATTAAGTTCCATAGTTTGAAATATCCACCTAATAAGCTAGCATTATGCTGTCATAGCACTCCAGCCTATTATGCTTTTTATTATGCTGGCATATTGGTGCTTTAGCTATAGCCTATTACACTTGACACTATTAGCAATATTTATGCAAGCATAGGATCCAGGATTATTTTATTGTTTCAGTATTTGCCATGTTACTTTCAACTTACTTATCCACTCGCAACTGCATACTATAGGTAGTCATGCTTTCGTACTCATGACAAGTGCTATTTACAACACGTATAATGTAATTGGACCTGTGAATATAGGGCATGTGGGCTCAAACTATACCTTATCTCATAACAAGTCATATCTCAGTACTGGGAGAGGATATTTGCATTCTGGAACCTTATGTTAGAATGCCAGAAAATTGCATGACCATTGTAATAGCAGAATATAAAGTTATGAGTCATTGAAGTTTGAAAAAGCAGGCAAATAGTACTATGCCCACATGCCCTATTTTCGCAGGCCTAGTCACATATGCATAGTGTTGATTCCATCAAATCTTATTCACACCCTAGCTGGTCCCATATTTGCTTGAATAAGAAAACAAGTTTATTTGCAGTTACATATAGTGGGATATTTGGGAAAAGTAATCACCATCGGTATGTACTGAAAAGATCACAGCCAAACTTGTTTAAAGTAGCTATATACTTGTTAACACTGTCATTAGCACCTTATCTGTATATTGGTGCAGCTTGATAACTAAGTTTATTGATTATGCATTCATAACTTTATAAACAAGTATATATTTATGGTTTCTTGTTATGATATGATGGTGTGCATATGTTGTTGTATTAAGAATTATTGTAGTTGTACTTATTGTGAAGAATTTATACTCCCAAAGAAGCTGCATATTTAAATGTGTGCGCTTCGGACTCAACAGTGGCTGTGTACAAACATGACACTAGCTATACAATCAAAATTTCTGAATAATGGTATATTTTAAGAAAACATCAAGTGGCAAAGTAATAAGGATGGTGCAAGCTATATACGTAGTTGTAGTTGTAAATTTAGCTACACAAAATGAGTAATAGGATGCTATAACATAACCAGCTATAGTGTGTATATATGTATATACATGCATACTGATATCTATAGTTATAGACTACTCTAAGTAGATTCATAGTTTCCCATTCATTCCCACATGCATGCGTATATATTCTCTTTGTAATAGTTAGACACTCGCAATAGGTGTCTTCGAGGATTTAAAAACCATCGGTCACGTCAATAATTACCGAGGCGCAGCCGAGGTAATTATTGACGTCACCGATGGTTTTTAAATCCTCGAAAACGCCTATTGTGAGTGTCTAAGTGTTTTAGACAACGAAGTGTATATTTAGCCGGTACCGGTTTGCAAACACTAATGGCTATTGTGCCGGCACTAGTAGGTTGCCCCGAGCATTCAACTTTAGGGCACGCGTCTAGTAGGTTACCCCGAGCATTCTACTTTAGGGGATGCGAAAAGTAGTTCCTTAGCGTTAGGGGTAGGCTAGGGTTCAGCTTTGGTTTCTTCTTCACTCTTGTTATATATAGAAGTCACTTCAGTCGGATGTTTATAACGTAGAAACTAAATAATATGACTATATAGCTGCAGCACCGGTGGTATAATCGTTACAAACATTGCTTATGAGTACGGATGCCCGGGTTCGAACCCTCGCTTAGACAACTTTTTTTTTTCGCTTTCTTAGGTTTTTTGTACAAGTTTTTTTTAATGCACGTAACATTTTATACCCTCCACTGCCGGCAAAACAGTGTAACCGGTACCGGCTCTATATAACCTCCCTTTAGACAATGGCGTAGAAGCAGCGAATTAGTATAGAGAGTTCCCATTGTAAACACCTAGGGTATTTCAGCAAGCAAAAGATGTGAGGTCGCGCACTGAGCCATGAAGCGCGAATAACTGAAGGTTTGTTAAAGTCGATAAAAAGTATGCTTGAGGGATTATAGATACGTGTGAATGGCAGCGAATGGGAATAGCCAGTGCCGAGGCCAGTGCCAACATGGCTGTCTTGGTCTACAGAGCGTGCTTTAATATGGCGAAGGCCACAAACTGAATTAATGGCTTGTACCACAATGGTCTATAAATCCACTGAGCTACCCACGATAACAGCGTACCTGAGCGTAATTTCTTTGTAATAATCTGCTCACAATCGCTTGGTGTTTACTGATGTGCGAAATACTAATTGTCCACAAAAGGCTAATTGCATTACTGTGGGCCACCTTGTGGTTGTAAACAACTGTCGGGTGTCTTACCCAGTAAGACACCTGATACCAGGTTTCTTCGCAAATAAGAGACCTCCACACATCAAACGAAACGCTGCATACCATTGTCTAATACATGGTTATATGCTGTCAACTGAACATTTAATTCATTATTTACCACATGATTACCTAGCAGTTGCACACAGTACAGGTACTATCTATAGCAATAACCTTGTTCAGAATCATAATCCATTTAGCTTTTACTGTATACATATATCTATGCTCTTACTGCTCTTACATACTTCTGGACCACGAATTAAAAAAAAAACTAGTAGCAATAGCTATAATAAACACACCTAAATGAAAATAATACTTCAATGAAATGGAGGACGGCTGTGCTGTGATACAGTAATGATTCTCCATTTAGTTTTGAACTCCTTCAATTGGTTGATTATCCCTCAGGCAATCCTGCAGAGTATCAACTTTCTTAAGGATGGCAATTGCCTCATCAATCATTTGGCTCGTTTCCTTTTTTTTACCCAAAAGGTTAGCTTGCCTAGAGATTGCCCATGTCAGAACTTGTGGGTCGGTCTTCGTGAGATCAATAACACGCTTCATCATTATAACTCCTGAGGCTCCCTCAACATCAGTAATGACATTCCTGGAGGTGAAGTTCCAGCGGTAAAAGTATGCATCTAAACGAAGAAGTGCATTATCTGTCCACATTATGAACATGTTGGTTCCTTCATGTTGACCCATGCTGCTATTCCCTAAGACTGCAGCAACACCAACTTGTATAATCTTTGCAAATCCATTGCGAGCACTATCTCCTGTATCAGTAATAAAGTCGGTAATGGCATCTAGAAGATCAGTGTCTGTTCCGTTTTTCATCGCAATGTTGACTTGTCGAGTGTATTCAACCACAGTCCCAGCGTGAATTTGCTGATCATTTCTATCGCCATTCAGAATATTTTGCTTGGCAAGTTCAAGACGAGAAGTTATCATCGTTTCTAGGAGGTTTAAACGTTCTTCCTGCTTGATTCTTTCTTGGTCATATTGATTACTGAGTGCTTCACGAATTCCTTCGCGCACTTTTGACACAGGATTCCCCATTGAGAGTTTTAATTGCAACTGCTCTCACTAAGGCACCATACAGTATAAAGGCACCATACAGTATAAAGGCACCATATGAAACTAAGGCACCATACGGAAAATCTTAGACAAGAATGCGGAATCTGATAAACTGAAACCTCTACAAATGTTCTTAAAAGTCCGATTATTTACGCATATTTCTTGTAAACTATATTGCATACTGATTAGTTCGTGGAGAATATTGCATAATAGACTACTTATTGTAGCTATTATTATGCCGTAAAGTTTTGTTGGTTGAAATATACGTATGATTCAGATTTCGATTATAGTCTGCATAGTGCTGACACACGAATTGTGTCATCATTAGTTTAGCTGCATAGGCGGCGGAAAGGGGGGGGCTAGGGGGCTAAAGCCCCCCCTTGGTCTGCTGAGGGGGGGCTTAGCCCCCCCTCAGAATGGTATTACACCGAAATTATCTTTCTTGGAGTGGGGCTGAAAACCTTGATAAAGATCGAGATACTCTAATAGAGCAGTCACTCTAATAAAGTAGTCAGTGTGTAGCGAGCTATATAAGGATTTTTATGTAGTTTATCAGCTAGAAATGGTAGCTGGTGAGGTGGAAAGCTCTTGTCAGTTGGTTGTGACCTTTTTTTTTTTTTTTTTTTTTTTTTTTTTGGTCTCACCTTACCAAACTATAGAAATAAGTCTGGGTCAGCTCAGCGGAGCCCCCCCTCATATCAACTACTTCCTCCGCCGCTGGCTACTAGCTAATACCTTCGATCATCTTCTATAACAAGAGGTCATGATTTAAAGATCTACAAACCACACGCTACATGCTTGCCATACACGCCGTCACTTTTATTCAGTAAGAATTATAAATGATTGGAATGGACTCCCATATGACTCAGTTAAAGTTCATTCAACCAATTTGTTTAAGACACACCTAGATAGATTTTATTATGATTACCAGTATGATATTGTATAGTTATTTTTGTAGTAGTTTGATTGTTTAGATCAGGTTTTTACAGGCTTTGCCTCCTTACCTGTACCCCCAATAATAATACGCAACCGGCATTCCTATTCCACTGCATATATAACATTGTGGTTAGAGGAGAAATGCACGATGGAGTGTGTGTATGTGTGTGTGTGTGTGTGTGTGTGTGTGTGTGTGTGTGTGTGTGTGTGTGTGTGTGTGTGTGTGTGTGTGTGTGTGTGTGTGTATAGTTTTCAGGAAAACTATGCTATATTATTTCATAGTTGTTGAAATGCTGCACTTACAAGCTCAATATTAATTCAGTTTTCAGGAGAATGATGCTGCAGGTTTATAGTGAACTGTGTGTAAACTTAACTGCTAGCTGTGTATGTACTGTAGCCATCACCAAATTAAACTTTCTTCTTTCAAGTGCTATGCATACAATGTATTATGTGCCGCTATAGTGTAAAGATCGTTAACCTTTGAGTACTCATACTTTGCATTATGTAATAAGTATGCTGAAAGGATTAAAGTACATGCTTACATACTTATACATGTAAATTATTTCATCGTTGTGAATCTTGTGACACAGCAAAAAATGGATAATTATTTCTTTTCATGTATGACCTGTTAGCTATGCCATTTTCTATGATTCACATGCCTACAGCTAGCTAGGTGAATCAATCTATGGTGTTATTAAATGCAGTACAAAAGTTATATAAGCTTTTGATTCTTTGTATGTTCCTGTAGCTATAGCAATGTTATATGTATTAATGATTAATGAAACCATTAATAATTTTGGTCTACGTGATGTTAACAGAATAGATCTAGAAGTTTAGCTAGCCAGTAACGTTCTGTTCTCTCTCTTGAGTTGTGAGAATTGTATAAACTGTATGTATAGCTTAGCATCTATGGAAGTTCAACTGTTACTTTTGCCCAATCACAGTATAGTGTACCAGCACATGTGCATTACCTCACAAGTTGTCCATTTTCTCTGTATTCAACTAGACGTGACCTAAAAGTTTATTTTCATACCATGTCCTGCTCATTGCTATTACATTGTGTAATATATAGTTCACCACTGAATACTGTTATTCTGTGTTAGCAATGTTCCATAATACACATTCATGTACAATAAATTTCAGTTCCAAAGCAAGTTTAAAAACTCTATCTGGTTAAAATTAAGCAAAGTGTTTCTTCACAGAAGATGACCATATCCTTCAAGAAAATAATAAGTAAAAATCTTAAGTATGTGAAAATGGTTGTCCTTCAACACGGTGAAATATGGCTATAACTTTCTTTTAGAAAGAAAATTTTCAGAGTGATTTTTAGTCTTAAAGAGAGCATTCATTCATACAAAATTATTGTAATACTTTAAAGTCAATGAATGACTATATAATATATTTCAGAGAAAATTTAAAATTAAAGCTAGTAACCAAATGGTAGCTATGTGCATGTTGATGTGTACACATGCCTTGTAGTCAGGTGATGAAAGGAAATTGTAGAGTGAAAAATACTGAGACAGACAGACTTCATCGTTTATAGGTATAAGTGGGTCACTCACATTCATGGCAGTTAGGCAGTCTAACATTGTTACATTAGCTATAATTGTGGTATGATTTAATACCTTGGTGGTTCACAAAGTGCAGCTTATAACAACACGTTTATGGCTACAACTTTATGCTGTGAGCTCATATAACTGTGAAACCTCTCTAATCTGACACCTCTATAATAATCCAGACTACTTCTATAACATTTGCTACACCAATAGTACCTAACATTAGCACTAATTTGACACAATTTTCTTGTGCCAATGAGTGTCGGATCATAGAGGCATCGCTGTATCTAAACCCTAGTACACATAAGGAAATTTCTGTTTTGAGATTAATAGAGTTTGCATGTATATAGTTATGGCATTTTTCCAGTTCAGTGATTTGTAAATAAATTCACTTTATGTCACTTGTCCTCAATTTTCATGAGAATTCCTCTTTCCTGAAATATGATACCAATTGCAATTGTTTGAATATTTTCTCTGTGTTTACACTGAAACTAGTTCTATCCAGTACATGCAACAGTCAATTTCAAGTTATTATTGATACAAATTACATGCATGGCTACATAGTTAGTATGTTGATTGCTTGTTGAGTAGAAAAGATGATTTGATTGCAGCATACACAGTTATGAATAACTTGTGAGCTATTTTTAATTATTTATTTATTCATCAATTATATGTATTTACTGTATGTAGTCATTATGGAGAGTGTACAGCCAAAATATGCTTGCTGTTTCATAGCTACGTACAGTATCTATAAGTGCTCAGTTTACAGTTGATCAGTGAAGTGTGACCATGATAGACATAACAATCTCATTATCCTTGCCTTTCACCAGAATTCCTGCTTGTCATCAACTGTATGTAACCTGATATTTCAACAACCTGTTTTCATGGGTTTCGTGACTATTCATACTGTCAAGGGTTCATAACATACTTTTTTAGTTGTCCATATTTTATATTATGAACTCTTGATACTGTGTACTATCTCATCTTGGTGTATTGTATCAGAAATCATTTAATAGGTTTACAAAATGATTGAACCAGACACATGCATGTAAAGTACTTCAGTATGGCATGCATATATGGATCTTTTCATGAAATTTTCTTCTATGTATATTAATATTACTACATTAACAAGGGCGGAGATTTGGGGGGGGGAGTAGAGGGTGCTCCAATACCCAGTTGCTAAAATAAAGCAATTGTTGTAGTCAGTATATGGCCAACCTACTTTGCCTTGATTTACTGGAATTCGTGCTAACGGTTATGCAAGAATGGAATACTGCATGAATCGGTGCTGGAAGTGTACGAGATCGATATACTCTAATAGAGCAGTCACCTAACTACTCTAATAGAACTTTCTCCAACTTTTCAAACACACCTTCTGTAGCTAAAGTCTTTGAGCAGGCTGTAGGATCAGGTGTCCTACAGAACTTCAGCACTTCTGCTGTAAAGCATTAATAAATTTTAAAAAAACACAACATTCAAAAGATTTGGTTCTGCTATGCAATTGATTCAACCTGTCTCCATTAACACATTAAATCCATACGTAATCAAGAGCATGAGTCTGTCTGAAATGCCTTAATTTATTGCTGTATCGCCTGTATGTATCTACAGTAAGTTATCTTAATGGTAGTCATTGTTATATTTAAATAATATTATTTTAGGAATATCCTATTTGAGTGCACATGTATTGCTAAAAATACTCTTAGATGCAATCTCAAAGCATTATTATTATTATTTTATTATTATCAAGCCTACCAGTTGGGCACTGGAGGGTTTGCACAGAAGCATTCAAATCTCAAACGTTTCCTGTGGTACATGACCCCAGACCCCCTAGTATTAGCATGCTGTGCCTGCTGGTGTGCTTCACACACTAAGGTACAGTTAATTAGTTTAAAACACTTTGTAGCTTAGAGCCACTCCACATGACTTGCCCCCCCCCCCCCCCCCCCCCCCCCTCACTTTTGAGTACTGTTCTCCACCCCTGACTACATAATATTATACTGTATAATATATCTGAATCAAGTATGGTCTGAGTGCATACAGTTAAGCTATTGTTAAGTATAATTCTTTTGTGTATAACTCCATACTGTAATGTAACTATTATGATGTTGGTATAGTTACTGATCAACGAAACCACTATTAATTTTAAACCTCTAATGTATGTAGCTGTAATATTCGTTGAATTGTGTAGCTTTTAATGTTCTACTACAGAACGTCAACCATTCAACAGTTTAAAATACTTTAAACCTTGTCACAAGTGATATCCAACTAGTAGGCATTAGTGACACTGATGTATGCACATACGTACCATGTTAAGTAATTCAGAGACAAAAGAAAGCTTTAGGTGATCAGAAATTTTCAATTCATCATTTCTCACAGGTATGCAAAATGATACTAAAATTAATGCTCTGCACATAGAAGATATCAAAAGAAGTAGGAGTTAATTTGGGCTGAGAAACAGGGCATGTGAGTACATAAGTATTGATACCTTTGGGCAAGTAAAATTTGTGTACTTTTTCAAATTTTAACAACAAATCATATGCACGTTAGTGCAATTTTTAGGGATGTAGTTTGTACCCATGTGTTGAGACAATGATTTGCATATATCTGATCATGACTGACAATAAAATATTTCTCATACTGTGACCACAACTAGACATAAACTACTAATTGTAAACATAAAGTATTTACAACTGAGGGGAAAAAATACATCGACACAAGACAAATAGTTAAAGACCAATCTATATAACTAGGTTCAATCTTTTGTCTACAGATTTTGTCCAAATTTGATTAGCTGGACATCAATACCCCCTGGAATTGTTATGCATGTCAAGAACAGATTTGTGGGGGGCTGAAGCACTTCCCTCCACAATGTGCTATAGCCAAAAAGATACGTAGTAGAAGCTACATGTACAGTACAGATGTAGTTGCGTCTAAAGCATGCATGAGTCCAGCAATGAATATATACATAGAAAGAGTGAGAAAAGAAGAGTTAATCTCTTCTAGAAATCAACTAGAGGGGATCAAAGGGAAAACTGCTAAAAGCTGCTTAATGTTGAAATACTCTAATATAACAGTCAACTACTCATCATCAAAATTCTTTAAACAAACACCAACTTCTAGACCCCTTGAACTTCATCTTTGAACTCAAACCATATACTGCAGCAATTATGCTGTTTCCTTTAGTTATAAAAAATAATGATTTCACTTAGTTAAAATGCCCACAATGCTTATTCAATGAGTTTCAGTCAATATTATTGCCAAATTTGATCTCAGAAAGTTAAATTTACAAACTTTTTCTGTGAGGGATGCCCCTGACCCCCTAGATAAAGCATGCTCCTCATGCTGAGTGCGCTACTCACACTGCACTTCTAGTTGTTTCAACCAATTTCCACATTTAAATAGCCCCCACTATAGATGTCCAGCTACGTACCATAGCACCCCCCTTGGGAAATCCTAAATCCACCCCTGTGTACATAGCATGTGTATGCCATTTTTGTTGCCTAGTCACTAGCTATGTAAAATTTCTGGTTATAACTATTTCACTCTCAGAAAGATATAACTAATTACCTATGGCTATCCACCTTGGTAGGCCTTAATGTACAATTGCTGAATATCACAAAGTGAAATGTTTATGATGTGTATATTAATACTAACTAATGTTAGTTATGTATGTATTTATAAGTGTGTTGTGCTGATTTATCTGTATCTGCAATTTCTTGACTATATGGAAACATCTCTCTTCGAACATTAGCTATATAGTGGGAAATAATTATAGCAGATCTGATGATGTTTGTGCTGATAGCTATAGATTGTTTTCCAACTGTGACATCTCTTAAGAAGGAATTCTGGTGTACAAATGAGGAAATGTTTGGTTTAATTTTTAGAGCACAATTTGTCTGCTGTGATAATACTCTGCCACATGTTTTATTTAGCTAATAGAGACTCTTGTCAATGAACACACTTTCATAATAATTATAGTACAGTGTATATCACAGCTATGTAACACTTTAATATGTACATGTAGTTCAGTAAATGTGGTAAGGCTATCAGCTGTTCATGTGTTATTAATTAAGGCAATTGGTTGTTCACAGCTTATAGTAGTTTCGAGAGATAATATAGTACATTCTATTATATGCTAACACCATAAATAATTGACCATTAGATCTTATCAAACTTAGGGACCCGCCGATTATGCTGGCATAATTATGAGCATAATAGGTGCATAATTATGAGCATAATAGGTGCCTGAATGCATTGAGCATAATGCTAGCATAATAGGTAGAATATTTTGTAACAGTATGAATTTTTGCTTATAAAAATAGCTATCACAGAAAGATCGATATGCTCTAATAGAACAGTCAGTAACTCTAATAGAACAATCACATAGCTGACTGTTCTATTAGAGTATATCGATCTTTTCTGTGATATGCAAGTAACTAAGTTTGTGCTTCAGCCACTATAATTTATCCATAAACTGGAAATTATTAGCAGAGCATGAGAACTGAGGCATAAATAATTGGGCATAATTTGAGCATATTAGGTAAGTATTGAGCATAAATTTAAGCATAATAGTAGGCATTCCAGTATCCGAGATTTTTTAATAAAAAAATTCTCCGTATATTCCCCAATAGAATTCTGGCATAAAATGACAACTCGTGTTCAACTTGGGATTGCTCCGTCGTCCGAGCTCCAATGAGGATGAAAATCGCTGTGGGGTTTGTCCACATGCTGATCATCATGAAAATCTTAGTTTTATCGTGCGCGTTACATATAAGTAAGTTTTGTGTTGTTTTGTAATCTTTTCAAGCCTTGTAATGTATGTAGAATACTTTAAAACTTTAAAAAACGTACGGTCGGGTGGAAGGTAGTCACTGGTGCTTACTTTAAAGTGCGTAGTTACTTCGCTCGGGTTAGCGATTTTCAGCTCCAGAGCAATTTTCTGATGGTTGTGTCATCAGCTCAAAAGTATAAACCACTTCAAAGTCGGCATAACAATGCCATAATTGAAACCACAACTCCACCTTAGGTATTGTTGCATCATTGTGGCACCTCCACTTTAGTTGTTTACCTTTATAAGTTGTTAACTTGATGTTTTTACCAACTTGAGATAGCCACTTGCCTATGGGCATACACCATTGTATTGAGAAGTGTGCAGTAGGTGAAACATATTTGCTCACCACAAGCATACAAAGATCGCTGAGATCCAATAAGACCTGAAGTTACTCTCATTACATGTACAAACTTGCAGCTAGAAGCAACTGCAGTTTTCAAGATAGTCCAGATTGCTAGATGGCTTCCTGATTCAATTGTGCCATTTTCCCCTGTAAAATGTATGGGGAGCCCTGGAGAAAAAATGAACCTTTTTTCAGTTTTTAAGCACTGTGCATGCCAAAGTAGCTAATTCCAACCCAACAAACTATATATTTCTGAGATCAGCAATCAATACTCTATCTATTGAGCATATAAAAAGCCTGTTTTTCCAAAATTTTAAGATCAGTCTGGAATGCCTAATAATAGGTAAATTTTTGAGCAGTGCAGCATAGCATAATAGGTAAAATTATGAGCATAATCGGCGGGTCCCTAATCAAACTATAATATCATATTCTTTTTAGTGGGCTATTATAGTACTTGAAGCAAAACATTTCAGCACAGCATATATGATTTCAAGATTTTTAATTAAATGTACTCAAAGAAGAAACTCAAGCAAAATACACAGTAGGTACTATTACTACTGAAATTAAAGCATTGCCAACAGTTAAACTTTTGGCATTGACTCTCTGCATTGACTTTGGGCATTGCTATACCATTTCAGCTGATTATTGATGCTTTAAACACTCTGTAAATTTACGTAAATTCTGCATGGTATCCTAATAAAGTAGCCAGTTACTCTAATAAGACAGTCTCACAATACTGATATACTCAACAGTTTTTTGAGTAGCATATACCTTAATTTTAAAAGTATAATTGAACATTTTACACAGGACTTTTGTACAGCTGCATGTAAAACGATAGTCTTGCTGTGTTTAATGACATTATATATACATACAGCCACATACATATCCAATTGATATACTCATAGTGTGACACAGTTCTTGGGATATATCTTCATTTCCACAGATACTACATTACTACCCAGGTAAGGAGGTTGTATGTTAAGGTTGATGTGGGTTGTTGGACAATTTTACACCATACCGCAGCGCTATAATTGGTATAGTGAGATGCTGTAGAAACTCTCCTAATATTTTTTATTATTAAATATACCTTTTTTGCATGGACAGTCAAAGGCACTGCTTGAGATTTGCTGGCATATTTACACCCTCTGTTCTTGAGCCTGTTACTGCAGGTTTAAGATACATGGAAAATCTCATTTAAACCACGGTACATATGTATAAATCTGCTGCTTCCAACATCACCTCTATGAAAGCATTTGTATAACATTCTGTACTGAAAGAAGAAATTTGTGAAACGAATGAATGCGCTGAAAATATACGTTCGACTAAGTAATAGAATTGTCTGCCTATAGCTATGATATGGTTTGACTTCAGCAATTCACAACCACCAGTTGTATCTTGTACCAGTACTAAATGTTACATTAGCACTCTTTATAGAACATTGCATAGAACATCCAACAGAAACTGTACTTTATTGTCATGAAATACAGTACAGTTTAGGTGTTCAACTGCCCACCAACAGTACTTTATAAAACTTTAAACCTACAGTTATGTGATTGTAACTAAACTACAGGCACCAGAAGTTTGTTGTTAATAACCCCCAGGACAGCTGGGCATGGCCAACATTTTACCGGAACTCAATAATCAACAGTTTAGTTCACAGAAATGTACTGGGTTTATGGGTTTATGGCTTGCTGTACACCACAAGTTTACAGTGACAATGTAACACTAACAATAACATGTACCTGGCCTATTAACATTCCTATGAACATGTGTATGTGTATGACGACTATGTGCTATGTCAAAGCATTATACTGGGCTTTAATCCACTAGAAAGTTCTATATATATACGTATTATAAACAATTAAAAGCAATGCCTTGTATGTGCTTTAATAGCACTTGTGACAACGCTTAACTATCAACTGCTATACTGACAGCTGATTCTGAAACTATGCTGATTATCCAGTAAACATGATTTGTTATCTACAACATTTGTAATCAGATGTTGGAAAATTTACACACATTTGACAATCTCCTAATGCTTATGACTATATAAAATAAGGTGCTTTAAACTTTCAACAGTACTGTAATTAGAATCACTAGTCAGTGCCTAAAATTATAATAAATTCTGCCAGTGAAATATTCGAATAAGTGCATAATGTACTTAATGGCAAAACAATGAATTTACTGAATTATATAATTGTACTTATTTCATGCAAGACATTAAAACTGGTTGTCCAAATATGGTCACATTTACTGTTATACTACTACGTATCTACCACCAGCATTAATTACTTACAGTCCACAAAATTTCTGTTGTTCAGTTTGCATTCATAAAGAGCATTTGGATCATCAGCAGCAAATTCAACAGTTATGGTTAAGTCATCTGATGAAATACTGGCATCAAGCATTGTAACCTCACAGTCAGCTACAGAGTTAGATAATGTACATGAATATTATTACAGTAACTGCATTGCAAAACTGTTGAATTATATACACGTTTACTTACTTGCCTATACTTTTATATATAGTGCCAATACATGTATAAAAACACATTACAAGTTGTGGCTTGCTCTGCCAAAAGAGCTCATAATTATAGTCTTTCCGCGTTTGACTAATCATAACTGTGTACAATGTAATACCTTCAAATTACAATCAGCAATAGTGCTAGGCTAGAGATATACTGTAACCAAATATGAAGCTGACATTATTCTTTATTCATAAGTAAAATTATGGGCTGTCAAGTACATGCAATCAGAATGACCACACAGTATAACCCCCCCTCACAGATCTGGAAATGCCATTCTATGGATTTAATGTGCTTAGACTATTATGCATTCATAACTTTGTAAACAAGTAGATATTTATGGTTTCTTGTTATAGTGTAATGGTGCATATGTTGTTGTACTGAGAATTATTGTAGTTGTGTTAGTTATTGTGAAGAATTTATACTCCCAGAGAAGCTGCATTTTCAAATGTGTGCGCTTCGGACTCAACAGTGGCTGTGCACAAACATGACACTAGTAGCTACAATCAAAGTAATGGTATATTTTAAGAAAATATCAAGTGGCAAAGCAATTACTAATGACATTGTGTGGTAAGTAGCCAGCTACTGAATGGTACATGTACGTAGTTTTACTTGTAGGTAAAGTTAGCTACACAAAATAGGATGCTATAACATAACCAGCTATAGTGTGTATATATGTACATACATGCATACTGATAGTTAGACTACTCCAACTAGATTCATAGTTTTCCATTCTTTCCTGCATGCATGTGTGTATATTCTCTTTTGCATGGTATTATGCTGTCAACGTTATATGCTGTCAACTGAACATTTAATTCATTATTTACCACATGATTACCTAGCAGTTGCACACAGATATTTAGCAATAACCTTGTTCAGTAATTATAATCCATTTAGCTTTTACTGTATGTATGTTCTTACTGCTCTTACATACTTCTGGGCCATGAATTCTAAAAACTAGTAGCAATAGCCATAAGAAACACAATGAATTACCACCACAGTGCACATTAGGTCAAAGAAATGGATTCATATCATGCTCTTAGATCTGGGCCATGAATTTTAAAATTAGTAGCAATAGCCAATAAACAACCACCATATGGCATGTGTATTTTCGAGGTCAAAGAAATGGGAAACAATGAATCTACTTGAGTGGCCTTTAGCTAATGCTGTTATGAACTACATAGCTAAATGAAAATAATACTTCAATGAAATGGAGGACAGTTGTGCTTTGATAGAATGGTTGTCCATTTAGTTTTGAACTTCTTCAGTTGGGTGAGTATCCCTCAGGCAATCTTGCAGAGTATCAACTTTCTTAAGGATGGCAATTGCCTCATCAATCATTTGGCTCACTTCCTTTTTTTTACCCAAAAGGTTAGCTTGCCTAGAGATTGCCCATGTCAGAACTTGTGGGTCGGTCTTCGTGAGATCAATAACACGCTTCATCATTATAACTCCTGAGGCTCCCTCAACATCAGTAATGACATTCCTGGAGGTGAAGTTCCAGCGGTAAAAGTATGCATCTAAACGAAGAAGTGCATTATCTGTCCACATTATGAACATGTTGGTTCCTTCATGTTGACCCATGCTGCTATTCCCTAAGACTGCAGCAACACCAACTTGTATAATCTTTGCAAATCCATTGCGAGCACTATCTCCTGTATCAGTAATAAAGTCGGTAATGGCATCTAGAAGATCAGTGTCTGTTCCGTTTTTCATCGCAATGTTGACTTGTCGAGTGTATTCAACCACAGTCCCAGCGTGAATTTGCTGATCATTTCTATCGCCATTCAGAATATTTTGCTTGGCAAGTTCAAGACGAGAAGTTATCATCGTTTCTAGGAGGTTTAAACGTTCTTCCTGCTTGATTCTTTCTTCGTCATATTGATCACTGAACATATTACGAATTTCTGAGCGCACTTTTGACACAGGATTCCCCATTGAGAGTTTGGTAATTGCAACTGCTCTCACTAAGGCACCATACAGTATAAAGGCACTATACGAAACTAAGGCATCATACAGCAACTGGAATCTTGGACAAGAATCTGATAAACTGGAACCCCTACACAATGTTCTTAAAAGTCCGATTATTTACGCATATTTCTTGTAAATTATATTGCATATTATTTCGTGAAGGATATAGACTACTGTAGCTATTATTACTATACAGTAAACTTTTGGTTGACTGAAATATATGATTCAGTTTTCTATCATAGTGTGCATAGTAGCTAGTGCTGACACATGAATTGTACCGTTATTAGTTGACTATACGCAACATTTCTATTCCACTATAGCTAATGATATTGTATTAATATTCATGCATCCATAGCATTGTGGTTAGAGGAGGAATGCACAATAGAGTGTGTAGTTAGCTCAGGAAAGCTATGCCATATTATTTCATATGCTAGTTGTTTAGGTGCTCAGTTTACAATTAATCAGTGAAGTGCACTTACAAGCTCAATATTAACTCAGTTTTCAGGAGAATTATGCAGTGGACTGTGTGTAAACTTAACTGCTAGCCGTGTACGTACTGTAGCTATCACCAAATTAAACTTTCTTTTATTCAAGTGCTATGCATACTATCAAGAGTAAATAATAAAAGAGAGAGTGTCTAACTCCAGTATGGGCCATCACAAAAGACAGCCACAAGTCCACAGGCTTCCCTTGAATTTACAGGAAGTGTGTTAATGTTTTAACTTGCATACAGTAACTTTCAAGGGGCTACTCAAAGTCACGTTAGTCACCATCTCCTAAATTGTTAACAACACTTATATTTATCATAAGCGTGAATTTACTGTAATATCCAGAAAGACTTGTAGCTGTCATTTTTGATGGCCCATACTGGAGTTAGATACTCCGGCTCTCTTTTATTATTAATTTACTCTTGATACTATGTATCTAATCAAAAACAGCCAAGCTGTAAAAAAAGGTGCGGCCCCCAAAGAGGCCATGGTGAAAAAAGATGTGAAATCCAAGGTGGCGGCCAAGAAATGGCTGTGATGGTAGGTTAATGGTTACATTTTAATAACAACAATTCAGGTGAATTTGGTGCCAAGACCAAGTGGCACAAAATTCACCTGAATTGTCGTTATTAAAATGTAACCATTAACCTACCATCACAGCCATTTCTTGGCCGCCACCTTGGATTTCACATCTTTTTTCACCATGGCCTCTTTGGGGGCCGCACCTTTTTTTACAGCTTGGCTGCTTTTGATTAGATATCACTTCTTTTTGTATTTGTATACTGCAAAGCCGGCCTATGGCTGGCTTTGGGGCTTTTTTAACCCATGTGTTTTTTTCTTTACCACAGGAAGAAGAAAAGAACTTAAAGAAGAATTTTAGTACTTCAATTATTTTTGATTTTATTAGTAATTATACAAATTATATACATATATTTATTACATGCCCATTATTCCCCACAGGATTTTTTTTGCAGCTGATCTCTCTACTGGGTGACTTGAAATGTAGCTGAACTATATACAGGGTGATTTGTTTGTAGCTGAACTCTCTACAAGGTAACCTCTTCTAGCTAGTCTCTCTACAGGGTATTTTGTTTCTAGCTGAACTCTCTACAGGTGATTTGTTTGCAGCTAAACTCTCTACATGGTGGTGTCTTTGTAGCCAAACTCTCTACATGATGGTTTCTTTGTAGCTGAACTCTCTATAAGGTGACTTCGTCTAGCTGAACTCTCTACAGGGTGATTTTTTTGTAGCTGAACTCTCTGCAGGGTGATTTGTTTGCAGCTGAACTCTCTACATGATGGTTTCTTTGTAGCTGAACTCTCTACAAGGTGACTTCGTCCAGCTGATCTCTCTACGGGGTGATTTGTTTCTAGCTGTACTCTCTACAGGTGATTTGTTTGCAGCTAAACTCTCTACATGGTGGTTTCTTTGTAGCTGAACTCTCTACAAGGTAACTTCTTCTCTACAGGGTGATTTGTTGTAGTTGAATTCTCTACAAGGTGGTTTGTATGAGGCTGAACTCTCTACATGGCGGTTTCTTTGTAGCTGAACTCTCTACAGAGTGATTTGTTTGCAGCTGAACTCTCTACATGACGGTTTCTTTGTAACTGAACACTCTACAAGGTGACTTCTTCTAGCTGATCTTTCTACTGGGTGAATTGTTGTAGCTGAACTATCTACAAGGTAACTTCTTCTAGCTGATCTCTATACAGGGTGATTTGTTTGTAGTTGAATTCTGTACAGGTGGTTTCTTTGTAGCTGAACTCTGTACATGATGGTTTCTTTGTAGCTAAACTCTTTACAAGGTGACTTCTTCTAGCTGAACTCTCTACGGGGTAATTTCTTTGTAGCTGAACTCTGTATATGATGGTTTCTTTGTAACTGAACTCTCTACAAGGTAACTTCTTCTAGCTGATCTTTCTACTGGGTGATTTGTTTGTAGCTGAACTCTCTACATGGTGGTTTCTTTGTTGCTGAACTCTCTACAAGGTGAATTCTTCTACCTGATCTCTCTACAGGGTGATTTGTTTGTAACTGAACTCTGTACAAGTGCGTTTTTGTGGGTGATCTCACTGCAGGTTGATTTGTTTGTAGCTGAACTCACTAAAGGGTGATTTTGCTTGTAGCTGAACTCCTTGCATTGTATCTAGTTTCTAGCTGTTCTCTCTACAGGGTGATTTGTTTGTAGCTGATCTCTCTACAAGTTGATTTGTGTGTAGCTGATCTCTCTGCAGGTTGATTAATTTGCAGCCGATGTCTCTACAAGGTAATTTGTTTGTAGCTGACTGTCTATAAAGTGATTTATTTGTAGCTGATCTCTCTGCAGGTCGATTTGTTTTAGCTGAACTCTCTACAGGGTGATTTACTTGTAGCTGAACTCCTTACATTGTGTCTAGTTTCTAGCTGATCTCTCTACAGGGTGATTTGTTTGTAGCTAATCTCTCTACAAGTTGATTTGTGTGTAGCTGATCTTTCTACTGGTTGATTTGTTTGTAGCCGATCTCTCTACAGGGTAATTTGTTTGTAGCTGAAGTCTGTACAAGGTGCTTTTTTGTAGGTGATCTCACTGCAGGTTGATTTGTTTGTAGCTGAACTCACTAAAGGGTGATTTGCTTGTAGCTGAGCTCCTTACATTGTGTCCAGTTTCTAGCTGATCTCTCTACAGAGTGATTTGTTTGTAGCTGAACTCTCTATAAGGTGATTTGTTTGCAGCTGAACTCTCTACATGGTGTTGCTGAACTCTCTACAGGTTGTTTTGCTTGTAGCTGAACTCTCTACAGGGTGATTTGTTTGTAGCTGAACTCTCTACAGGGTGATTTGTTTCTAGCTTATCTCTCTACAGGTTGATTTGTGTGTAACTGATCTCTCTACAAGCTGATTTGTTTGTAGCTGAATTCTCTGCAAAGTGTTTTGTTTGTAGCTGACCTCTCTTCAGGGTGATTTGTTTCTAGTTGATCTCTCTACAGGGTGATTTTTTTTGTAGCTGACCTCTCTTCAGGGTGATTTGTTTCTAGCTGATTGCTCTGCAGGTTGATTTGCTTGTAGATGAACTCTCTACAGGGTAACTTGCTTGTAGCTGAACTCCTTACTTTGTGTCTAGTTTGTAGCTGATCTCTCTACAGGGTGATTTGTTTGTAGCTGAACTCCTTACATTGTGTGTAGTTTCTAGCTGATCTCTCTACAGGGTGATTTGTTTGTAGCCGATCTCTCTACAGGGTAATTTGTTTGTAGCTGAACTCTCTACAAGTTGATTTGTGTGTAGCTGATCTCTCTGCAGGTTGATTTGTTTGTAGCAGATCTCTCTACAAGGCAATTTGTTTGTAGCTGATCTCTCTACAGGTTGATTTGTTTGTAGCCGATCTCTCTACAGGGCAATTTGTTTGTAGCTGATCTCTCTACAGGGTGATTTTTTTGTAGCTGACCTCTCTTCAGGGTGATTTGTTTCTAGCTGATCTCTCTACAGGGTGATTTTTTTGTAGCTGACCTCTCTTCAGGGTGATTTGTTTCTAGCTGATTGCTCTACAGGTTGATTTGTTTGTAGATGAACTCTCTACAGGGTAATTTGCTTGTAGCTGAACTCCTTACATTGTGTCTAGTTTGTAGTTGATCTCTCTACAGGGTGATTTGTTTGTAGCTGAACTCCTTACATTGTGTGTAGTTTCTAGCTGATCTCTCTACACAGTGATTTGTTTGTAGCTGATCTCTCTACAAGTTGATTTGTGTGTAGCTGATCTCTCTGCAGGTTGATTTGTTTGTAGCCGATCTCTCTACAGGTAATCTGTTTGTAGCTGAACTCTCTATAAGGTGATTTGTTTGTAGCTGATCTCTCTGCAGGTTGATTTGTTTTAGCTGAACTCTCTACAGGGTGATTGCTTGTAGCTGAACTCCTTACATTGTGTCTAGTTTATAGCTGATGTCTCTACAGGGTGATTTTTTGTAGCTGAACTCTCTTCAGGGTGATTTGTTTCTAGCTGATATCTTTACAGGTAGATTTGTGTTGATTTGTTCATTGCTGATCGCTCTAAAGGTTGATTTGTTGCAGTTGAACACCCTGCAAAGTGTTTTGTTTGTAGCTGATCACTCTAAAGGGTAATTTGTTTGTAGCTGAACCCTCTCTACAGTGACTTGTGTGTAGCTGAATTCTGTGTAACTGAATTCTCTAGAGAGTGACTTAATTGTAGCTGAATTCTCTACACAGTGCATGACTTGTTTATAGCTGAACTTTCTTCAGTGTGACTTGTAATGTTCTGAATCTCTATAGTGATATATTTGCTTAACTCTCTACATGGTGACTGTCTTCTTGCTGAACTGTCTATAAGATTAACTGTTTGCAGCTGAACCCCCTACAGAATACCTTGTGATGTAATAAAATTCTATATTGGAGTAAATAAATTAGCCGAATGCTCTATTAGGGTGACTGTTCTATTAGAGTATCTCGATCTCGCATTTGCTACACGGAGTTGGCTTTCGAATCAAAACTCAGTGGTTTGTAATCCGATTCTTCTGTACTACTGCAAGGACTTTCTATGAAGATTATTCCAGCTATACACCGATTTTCAGCTCATTGCTCTAAGCGGTTTGCCTAGTAGGCGTGAAAACTAATACTTTTTTATTCATAAAAATCGATCGCGTAATTGTGACACAGGTTGGGTTTTGTGTCATATCTCCGTGGTCTTTATCTCGATTCCTTTCATACCACCAAAAGGCACTCCTACGATGGTTACTCCATCTACATAGCAATTTTCAACTCATTCCATGAAGCGGTTTACCCTGTAGGCGTGACAACAAATCGATCTTGTTTTACGCGAATAATCGGTCATAAATCCTGAACCATTCATCGGATTTGTACCAAATTTGATGCTAGGATTCGCCTTTGGACTCCCTTTCTGTGTGTCAAATTTCAAGGCGATCGGAGTACGCGTTTGCTTGTTATAGCAATTTTTGCAAGTGTGCGAAAAGACGAAGAAGAAGAAGAAAAAAAAAAAAACGAAGAAAAAAACACGAAACTTTGGCAGCTCGTATCTCGGAAATGGCTGGAGCGATTTCCTTCAAATTTGGAATGTAGACTCCCTTGGCTGGCGGGCAATTGTGTAGCAAATTTGGTTCCAATCAGATAAGTGATCACCGAGATACAAAGGTGTGAAAATGACGTTTTCGTTCTTCCTGTCAATATACTCACGGTGTGGCGCGCCGGCTTCTTGGGCCGCACGACACACTACCGTGTGTCTTGATATGTGCTGCTATAGTGTATAGGATTGTTAACCTTTGAGTATACCCATACTTTGTGTACGTAATAAGTATGCTAAAAGGATTAAAGTGCATGCTTACATTCTTATACATGTAAAAACATTTCATCATTGTGAGTCTTGTGACACATCAAAAAATAGATATTTCTTTTCATGTATGACCTGTTAGCTATGCCATTTTTTACAGTTCGCATGCCTATAGCTAGGTGAATCAAATTATATTAAATACAGTACAAAAGTCATATAAGCTTTTGATTCTTTGTGTGTTCCTGTAGCTATATCAATGTGATATGTATTAATGACTTAATGATTAAAGAAACCATTAATAATTTTGGTCTACATGATGTTAACAGAATAGGAGTTTAGCCAGTAATGTTCTATGCTCTCTCTTAAGTTGTGAGAACTGTATTATACGTACAGTAACTTAGTGTCTATGGAAGTTCAACTGTGTATAGTGTACCGCTGCATGCACATTACCTCACAAGTTGTCCACCCTCCCACATTTTCTCTGTATTCAACTAGACGTGACCTACAATATTTTTAGTTTGTTTTCATACCATGTTCTGTTCATTGCTATTAATAATTATATAGTTCACCACTTAATACTGTTAATCTGCATGTGTTAGTGATGTTCCATATGCATTCATGTCCAATAAATTTCAGTTCCAGAGCCATATAAACTGAGTTTTAAAACACCATCTGGTTAAAACTAAGCAAAATATTTCTTCACAGAAGATGACCATGACCATATCCTTCAAGAAAATAATAAGTAATAATTTTAAGTACTGATGCAACAATAGTTGTTCTTAAACATGATGAAATATGGCTATAACTTTCTTTTATATAGAAGGAAAAATTTCAGAGGGATTGTTAGGCTTAAAGAGAGCATTCATGCATGCAAAATTATTGTAAAACGTTAAGGTCAACGATTGACTATATAATATATTTCAGAGAAAATTTAAAATACAAGCTATAGTAACCAACTGGTGTGTGCATGTTGATGTGTACACATGCCTTGTAGTCAGGTGATGAAAGGAAGTTGTAGATAATCTTGATGGCCAGAAAAATAATGAAACAGCAAGACCTTATCATTTAGGTGTAGTTGTTGGTTAGGTAGGTCACTCGCATTCATGGCAGTCAGGCAGTCTAACATTGTTACATTAGCTATAAATGTGGTATGGTTTTTAATACCTTGGAGCTTCACAAAGTGCAGTTTATAACAACACGTCTATGGCTACCACTTTATGCTGTTAGCTCATATAACTGTGAAACATCTCTAATCTGACACCTCTGTAATAATCCAGATTACCTCTATAAGATTTGCTGCACCAATACTACTACCTCAATAATCTAACATTAGCACTAATTTGACACAATTTTCTTGTCCCAGTATGTGTCAGATCATAGAGGCATCGCTGTATCTAAACCCTAGCACACATAAGGAAATTTCTGTTTTGAGATTAATAGAGTGTGCATGTATATAGTTATGGATTTCAGCTCATTTTTCCAGTTCAGTGAATTGTAAATATGTGACTGGGCCTGCGAAAATAGGGCATGTGGGCACATGATTTTTGCCTACTTTTTCAAACTTTAATCACTTATAACTTTTTGTACTATTGTGCTATGGCAATGCAATTTTCAGCACTTAGTACGCATTTAATTGGCTTTATGATGCAAGTTACAGAATGCAAATATTCTGTTTCAATACTGAGATATGACCAGTAGAGTGATGGGGTGTAGTTTGTGCCCACATGCCCTGTTTTCGCAGGCCCGGTCACATATATTCACTTTATGTCAGTTGTCCTAAATTTTCATGAGAATTCCTCTTTCCTGAAATATGATACCAATTGCAATCGTTTGATATTCCTTGAATGTTTTCTCTGTATTTACACTGAAAATAGTTCTATCCAGTACATGCAACAGTCAATTTCAAGTTATTATTGATACAAATTACATGCATGGCTACATAGTTAGTATGTTGATTGCTTGTTGAGTAGAAAAGATGATTTGATTGCAGCATGCAGTTATGAATAATTCTTGCTATCATTTTATAAGCTATTGTTATTTAGCTGTTTTATAGCTGTACGGTATCTATAAGTGCTCGGTTTACAGTTGATCAGTGAAGTGTGACCATGATAGACATAACAATCTCATTATCCTTGCCTTTCACCAGAATTCCTCCTTATTATGAACTGTGATATTTCAACAACCTGTTTTCATGGGTTTCGTGACTATTCATACTGTCAAGAGTTCATAACATAGGTATCCAAATTTTGTATTATGAACTCTTGATACTGTGTACTATCTCATCTTGGTGTATTGTATCAGAAATCATTTAATAGGTTTACAAAATGATTGAACCAGCATGTAAAGTACTTCATTGGTGTGGCATGCATATATGGAACTTTTCATGAAATTTTCTGCTATGTATATTAATGTTACTACATTAACAGGGGTGGAGAAATGGGGGGGGGGGGGCAGTGCCCCCTCATTTTTCCAATACCCAGTTGCTAAAATAAAGCAACTGTTTTAGTCAGTATATAGTTGCCTTGATTTACTAGAATTTGTGCTAACAGTTATGCAAGAATGGAATACTGTATGAATCAGTACTGGGAGTGCACGAGATCGATATACTCTAATAGCGCTGTCACCTAACTACTTAATAGAACATTCAGAAGATTTGGTTCTGCTATGCAATTGATTCAACCTGTCTCCATTAACACATTAAATCCATACATAATCAAGAGGTGTCTGAAATGCCTCAATTTATAGCTGTATGTGTCTACAGTAAGTTATCTTAATGGTAGTCATTGTTATAATAATATTATCATAGGAATATCCTATTAGAGTGCACATGTATTACTAAAAATACTCTTAGATATAATCCCAAAGTATTCAAATCTCAAAAGTTTCCTGTGGGACATGACCCCAGACCCACTAGTATTAGCATGCTTTGCCTGCTGGTGTGCTTCACACACTAAGGTACAGTTAATTAGTTTAAAACACTTCGTAGCTTAGAGCCACTCACATGACTTGCCCCTCACTTTTGAGTACTGTTCTCCACCCCTGACTACATAATATTATACTGTATAATATATCTGAATCAAGTATGGTCTGAGTACATACAGTAAGCTATTGTTAAGTATAATTCTTTTGTGTATAGCTCCATACTGTAATGTAACTATTATGATGTTGGTATAGTTACTGATCAATGAAATCACTATTAATTTTAAACCTCTAATATATGCAGCTGTAATATACATTGAATTGTGTAGCTTTTAATGTTCTACTGCAGAACGTCAACCATTCAACAGTTTAAAATACTTTAAACCTTGTCACCTACAGACAAGTGATATCCAACTGGTAGGCATTAGTACACTGATGTACGCACATACGTACCATGTTAAGTAATTCAGAGACAAAAGAAAGCTTTAGATGATCAGAAATTTTCAATTCATCATTTCTCACAGGTATGCAAAATTATACTAAAATTAATGCTCTGCACATAGAAGATATCAAAAGAAGTAGGAGTTAATTTGGGCTGAGAAACAGGGCATGTGAGTACATAAATAGTCATACCTTTGGGCATGTAATAAATTGTGTACTTTTTCTTGAAATTTTTACAACAAATCATATGCACGGTAGTACAATTTTTAGGGATGTAGTTTGTACCCATGTGTTGCAGACAATGATTTGCATATATCTGATCATGACTGGCAATAAAATATTTCTCATACTGTGACCACAACTAGACATAAACTGTGTACTTGAATAAATGTAAACATTAAGTATTTCATGCAGGGGCGGACCCAGAGTTTGGAAAGAGGGGGGGGGCACCTTGCTGAAAAACATTTGAAGACCAGAAAAAAAAAAAGGTCACAACAATAATAGCTAGTTATCCTTTACCAAATATATCACGTCTGTTATGTAAAATAAAATCCTATTTATAGCTTCATAGGTAAGCTACACTGCCTCATGAACATTGTGACTGCTTTATTAGAGTAATCGACTGCTCTATTAGAGTATCTCGATCTTGTATGAAGGTGGGGGAGGGGGCATTTGCTCCAAATGTCCCATCCTGGATCCGCCATTGTTTACAACTGAGGGGAAAAAATACATCGATACAAGACAAATAATTAAAGATGATCTATATAACTAGGTTCAATCTTTTGTCTACAGCTTTTGGCCAAATTTGATTAGCTGGACATCAATCCCCCTGGAATTGTTATGTATGTCAAGAACAGATTTGTGGGGGTGCATGGGGGCTGAAGCACTTCCCTCCACAATGTGCTATAGCCAAAAAGATACGTAGTAGAAGCTACATGTACAGTACAGATGTAGTTGCGTCTAAAGCATATATGGGGCCAGCAATGAATATATACATAGAAAGAGTGAGAAAAGAAGAGCTAATCTCTTCTAGAAATCAACAAGAGGGGATCAAAGGGGAAAATTGCTAATAGCTGCTAAACATTGAAATACTCTAATATAACAGTCAACTACCCATCATCAAAATTCTTTAAACAAACACCAACTCCTTTGAACTCAAACCATATACTGCAGCATTTATGCTGTTTCCTTTAGTTATAGAAAATAATGATTTCACTTAGTTAAAATGGCTCACAATGTTTATTCAATGAATATTATTGTCAAATTCGATCTCAGAAAGCTAAATTTGCTAAATTTTCCTGTGAGGGATGCCCTAGATAAAGCATGCTCCTCATGCTGAGTGTGTTACTCACACTGCACTACTAGTGGTTTCAACCAGTTTCCACATTTTAATAGCCCCCACTATAGATGTCCAGCTATGTAGCATAGCATCCCCTTTGGGAAATCCTAAATCCGCCCCTGCATACATAGCATGTTTATGCCATTTTTGTTGCCTAGTCACTAGCTATATAAAATTTCTGGTTATAACTACCTCACTCTCAGAAGGATATAACTAATTACCTATGGCTATCCATCTTGGTAGGCCTTAATGTACAGTTGCTGAATATCACAAAGTGAAATGTTTGTGATATGTATATACTAACTAATGTTAGCTATGTAAGTGTGTTGTGCTGATTTATCTGTATCTGCAATTTCTTGACTATAAAGAAATATCTCTCTTCAAAGATTAGCTATATAGTGGGAAATAATTATAGCAGATCTGATGATGTTTGTACTGATAGCTATAGATTGTTATCCTACTGCGACATCTCTTAAGAAGGAATTCTGGTGTACAAATGAGGAAATGTTTGGTTTAATTTTTAGAGCACAATTTGTCTGCTGTGATAATACTCTGCCACATGTTTTATTTAGCTAATAGAGACTCTTGTCAATGAACACACTTTCATAATAATTATAGTATATCACAGCTATGTAACACTTTAATATGTACATGTAGTTCAGTAAATGTGGTAAGGCTATCAGCTGTTCATGTGTTATTAATTAAGGCAATTGGTTGTTCACAGCTTATAGTAGTTTCGAGAGATAATATATTACATTCTATTATATGCTAGCGCCATAAATAATTGACCATTAGATCTTATCAAACTATAATATCATATTCTTTTTAGTGGGCTATATATAGTACTTGAAGCAAAACATTTCAGCGCAGCATATATGATTTCAAGATTTTTAATTAAATGTACTCAAAGAAGAAACTCAAGCAAATTACATAACACAGTAGGTACTATTACTACTGAAATTAAAGCATTGCCAACAGTTCAACTTTTGGCATTGACTCTCTGCATTGACTTTGGGAATTGCTATACCATTTCAGCTGATTATTTATTCTTTAAACACTCTGTAAATTTACGTAAATTGTGCATGGTATCCTAATAAAGTAATCAGTTACTCTAATAAGACAGTCTCACAATACTGATATACTCCAATAAAACCAACAGTTTTTTGAGTAGCATATACCTTAATTTTAAAAGTATAATTGAACATTTTACACAGGAATTTTGTACAGTATGCAAAAGCATGAATTAAATTATAAGATTGTTCAATTATTGAGGCCTAATATTAGGTTTCAGAAGTTGCTTGCGTGTATATAAAAAGAATGTTAATGCTATCACCATGACAACAGAAAAATACCACATATGGTAAACTGATGATGTTCACTGAAAAGTCAGTGAATTAACCAAATATAACTGTAGTTTGTATAAAGTACATGGAAATGTGTTCATATACTTTATACTCATAAGTTATGAGTGTAAGTGTGTGCATCATACAGTACTGTACAGCTGCATGTAAAATGATAGTCTTGCTGTGTTTAATGACATTATATATATACATACAGCCACATACATATCCAATTGATATACTACTCATAGTGTGACACAGTTCTTGGGTTATATCTTCATTTCCACAGATGCTACATTACTACCCAGGTAAGGAGTTTGTCTGTTAAGGTTGATGTGGGTTGACGGACAGTTAACACCATACCACCATGCAGTGCTATAATAGGTAGCACAATTCCCAGCACTTCATAAATCATTGTCGTTATCTCTGGTAGTAAAATAATTTTATGTTGTTCTGTGGAGCAAATTTGTCAGTACCCTCTCCAGTGTATCCTGTAACCATCAGTGGATATTCTTCTGTAGCATTACCTACACTGAAGTGAGAATAATGAATGTTAGAATAGGAGTTCATTGAGGTCTGGTAATCAACTCTCATGTCCCGCTGGCCATTCTGTGTCAAGCAATGTAAAACCATACCAGAACTCTGTTTGCAAGTCTCCAAATCCTTCTTCATAGTCAACCCATTTCCTATCAAAGCTAACTTCACTTCCTGGCTTGTTTCTCTGTACAACAGTCCATCCACCATCAGCAGCTTCCATGTCACAGTAGGCATGTGCGGTGGCAAAAGGATCTTCACAAGCACTAGTGCAGTTGGGTTTTAATCTGGTATACATTGGATGGAGCCACATTCAGAGGAAAGCTGGTGAGATGACAGCAGTTATTGATGGATATCATAGCTGGGCTACAAGTTGAGTAGCAATACTTTAATTTGGCACCGTTCATTAGCAGTGATTAAGGTAAGTGACATTGTCACCATTGTAAATTGTATCATCCACTTCATTGCTTTTCAGTCTTCAATATCACTACTGCAGCTATTATAGTTTTGGCAGCAAATTTTCTGTCCCTATAAGTAGCTATTGCTTATGAGTCTGTGCAGCAAGTATTGAGAAGTTATTTATAGTAAAAAATTGTCTCACTTGGCAGGCCTTGTCATTGGATCTCATTTGAACACACAATTTATGCAACATCTGTTGTCATACTGTTAGTGAAGTTCACAGGAAGAACTTGTAAAAATATTTGTGACCCAGTCTGCGAAAAGGGGACTTATAGCCTTTTCAATTGCATGTACTTGGCAACCTGTAACTTGACTTGTGAATGTGGAAAATTTGGTCTGCTTATACCCCTAACATAGCAATATGACTTGGTGTAATATAAAGGTGATAGGTTGAAAACATGAGGAGTTATGATTAGTCAAACATGACAATTTGGAAAGACTATAAGACCCCTTTTCGCAGACCGGGTCACAAATTTTTGTGAAAATTTTATCAAGTATATAGCTAAGTGACCAGATTTGACAAACCAGGCTTCCAAACACATCCAGATTTGTGACTTTAAAGAATCATAACTCAGTGTAGGAATATGCTAGATTTTGACCTGTTACATTATTCAATGGTGGATCAATAGCATACTAAGTTACAAGTAATAGTTGTATCATTAGCCTGAGTGATATGTACACCCAAGCTCGAGGGTTGTCAGGCCCGAGAGCATGGGTGTACATATCAGGCAAATCATGAGGACATGTGATACAACTGAAATGTTCCAGGCTAAGAGCTCGCGGACGATTAATCACCCAAATCAATACGAGACCAACCACTCAATTTATTTTATAGACCAACTTGTGAAATTCGACTATGGAACAGCAGCAACTAATGTTGTGACTATGTTTGTTAACATGAACGGGCAAGTCCTAAAGATATCACGGAAAGTTCAATTCTACAAGTATGTTAAATGTACCATGGCCAACCAGGGCTTATACGATATGTACCCTGGAATTTGCATTTGAAGTTAGGTTGCTTCATGGTACATACGGTTATAAAATTGACGAACTGGATATGTGTGGAAGCCTGATTTTTCCAAATCCGGTCATATACATACCTTCTAAAATGTTATTACCAGTTGTTAACACCACAGATCAGACCATTTGTAGGTCTTGTTTATGTCTTTAGAAGCCCCTAAAGATTTTTATGTCATCTTTAATTTCTTCCAACTTATATGATTAATGGTTTGGGAATCACTGTAACCACTTATTAATTAAATTGTATTACTGCTGGAGAGAGATCAGAATCATTATTAAAGTGGGATTATTTAAAATTGGATAGCCACCCACAGTAAGGGAAATGTTTAGTTTGTATAGGTTGTATGCACTTGACATAGACTGAGCTGGTAATGTGACTGAATTTTGGAATATCACCCATATGGGTGCACAAGGTGAACTTTTATGTTTAGTGGGTTGCTAATAGGAGCAGGGCACAGTTTGAAAATATTTCAAGTAATTTAAGGTATTGAGAAAGGCTTAAAACCATCAACAAGTAGATTTGCACTATAAAGTTTGTGATTTGATCTTTAATATTTTAGGTGTCAAATGTGCCCATATGGGTGATTTTCCTAAATTTGGTCACATATTGTGTACTGTATATACATAGAGCTACACTGTATCTAAATAAATGGTACTATATAGACTATGTTAACAAGTACACAGAAAAATTTGGAATTTTCAACTAGAGTAGGACCATAGCACATTGATAAAAAGTACTGAAACAAGTTGGAGTAGTCCATGACATTAAATCACAGTAAACAATAAGAAGTGTTATATCCCTACTGTGTATTTCCATTATGGTACGTATCTTGAGCACAGTAGGGATATAACACTTCTTATTGTTTTACTGTGATTTAATATCGTGCACTACTCCAGCTTGTTTCAGTACTTTTTATCAAAGTGCTATGGTCCTACTCTAGTTGAAAATTCCAAATTTTTCTGTGTACTTGTTTGTTAATTTTTTTTGAAAATATTTATTATGACTCAGGGGTGGATGCAGGATTTTGCTAAGGGGGGGACACAGGTAGAAGTCACTCCACAGTGTGTTTGCGTGAAATGCAAAGCATGAGCTTTCTAGGGGGGTCTGGGGGCATGCCCCCCCCCCCCCCCCCCCCCCCTAGGAAATTTTGAAGATTTAATGTTCTGAGGTTGAATTTGGTGACAATTTTGACTGAAATTTGCTGATAGTTCAAACACTGGAAGATACTGAGTTAAAAACCAGAATTAGTGTAAAGGCCTATGCCACTCCATAAGAAAATTTTGAAAAATTAACACTCTGAGATTGAAAAATTTGTAAATGCTAATGAAAATTCAATGCTAGAAGCTACTGAACTGTTAGTAACTATAAAGTCTATTAAGAAATTTTGAAAAATTGACTTTTTGAGAATGATTTTGGTGCTAATTTTGGCTGAAATTGAGTTGAATTAGCATAAGGTCCCCTGCACAAGCATCACAAAAACTTTAAGGATATAGATAATCTTGGCATTTGGTGTGCAGCTGCATCTCCAGAGAATTTCTAAAAATAGTCACTAGGGTGTGGATAGAGTCATTAACTCAATTTAGAACAGGTTTTTAGTTGTTCAAAATGATAAACAGTGTTTTATAATTATGGTACTCTTGACTGTTTTATTAGAGTAAATGACTGTTCTATTAGAGTATCTCGATTTCTAAATGTAGAGGGTACAGGCTCTATCCCACCTAGTTCTGCTTGTGCTATGTCAGTTCTGCTTGTGCTATGTCAATATGGGTAATAATTTGCTAGAGACAGATTTATTATATTACACATAGTCACTAACTGCATAAAAAATGTTTGAATTATGTCTAAAGTGCCTACCTATGTTCAATGAGCAACACTATAAAAAATTCTGAAGGGGGGGCACTGGCCTCCCTGGATCTGCCCCTGTGACTGGTGAACCCATGCATACCACAT